>NW_027491454.1:0-600000 GCF_021521415.1 Bidens hawaiensis
TTGAGGTTGAACACATGAAACGTATCATGAACTCCACTGAGTTCGGCGGGTAAACGGAGTTTATAAGCAACCGGACCGATCCTTTCCAGGATCTCGAATGGTCCAATGAAGCGCGGATTCAACTTTCCTCGCTTGCCGAAACGGGGGGACTCCTTTCCATGGAGAGACTTTCAAAAGTACTTTATCCCCTACTTGAAACTCCAATGGTTTCCTTCGCACATCTGCGTAGCTCTTCTGTCTGTCGCGCGCTGTCTTAAGGCGATCCCTTATCTGAAAAATCTTGTCTGTTGTTTCTTGGATCAATTCTGGACCAGTCATTTGCTTGTCACCCACTTCAGCCCAGCACAGTGGGGATCTACACTTGCGCCCATACAAAGCTGTCGAACGGCGCAGCCTTAATGCTTGTGTGATAGCTGTTGTAAGAAAATTCAACCAATGGGAGATGAGTATCCCAGCTACCTTCGAAATCGATTGCGCACTGCGCGTAGCATATCTTCCAATGTCTGGATTGTTCGCTCGCTTTGCCCATCCGTTTGAGGATGATATGCCGTACTCATGTCAAGACGAGTACCTAAAGCTCCTTGTAACGATCTCCAAAACCTTGATGTGAACCGACTATCTCTATCAGAAATGATGGACACTGGGACTCCATGTTTTGAAACTACTTCTCGAATATACAGTCGGGCTAACTTTTCCATCTTATCGGTTTCCTTGATTGGCAGGAAGTGCGCTGACTTAGTTAGCCGATCCACAATAACCCATATTGTGTCATAACCCCCAGGTGTCCTTGGCAGTTTGGTGATGAAGTCCATAGAGATTTGTTCCCACTTCCACATGGGAATTTCTGGCTGCTGAAGCAACCCTGATGGTTTCTGGTATTCAGCCTTCACCTTTGAACATGTCAGGCACTTACTGACATACGTCGCGATGGCGCCTTTAAGATTGGGCCACCAATACAGCGTTTTAACATCTTGGTACATCTTGTCTGCGCCAGGATGTACGGAATACCGCGTCTTGTGAGCTTCGTTCAATACCTGCTCGCGCAATCCTCCCTTGAGAGGGACCCATATGCGGTTAGCGAAATATAGATTGCCGTTCTCTTTAAGTTCCAAATTCTTAACCATACCCCCAAGGCATTCGTTTTTAACAAACTCTGGTTTCAAGGCTTCTTGCTGAGCGTCTCGGATGCGGGTAGAGAGATCTGCGTGAATGGTCAACCTTAGAGCCTTGACTCGTAGCGTTTTTATTCGCTCCTTCCTACTTAGCGCGTCTGCTACCACATTCGCCTTTCCAGGGTGGTACTTAATCTCACAATCATAATCGTTCAACAACTCCACCCATCTTCGTTGCCTCATGTTTAAATCCTTTTGATCAAATATATGTTGAAGGCTCTTGTGATCCGTAAAGATTATACACTTTGTACCATAGAGGTAATGGCGCCAAATCTTTAGCGCGAAGACAACCGCTCCAAGTTCTAAATCATGCGTTGTGTAGTTCTTTTCATTGGTCTTGAGTTGGCGTGAGGCATACGCTATGACTTTGTCTCGCTGCATAAGGACACATCCAAGTCCCTGATGTGAAGCGTCGCAGTAAACAACAATGTCATCTATCCCCTCGGGCAAAGACAAAATTGGCGCACTACATAACTTCTGTTTCAACATTTGAAATGCTGTTTCCTGATTTTCGCCCCAAACAAACTTCTTGTCTTTCTGAGTTAGCGCGGTCAGAGGTAGAGCTATTTTGGAGAAGTTCTCAATGAAGCGTCGATAGTAGCCAGCTAGTCCTAGGAATTGCCTCACCTCAGTTGGGGTTTTTGGCGCTTCCCAGTTTTCGATGGCCTTGACTTTGGAAGGATCAACGTGAATTCCTTTCTCGTTTACAACGTGACCGAGAAAGTGAACTTCTCTAAGCCAAAACTCGCACTTGGAAAACTTCGCATACAACTTTTCTTTCCTCAACAATTCCAAAATCAATCTCAGGTGTTGCTCATGCTCGGCCTTGGTCCGTGAGTAAATCAGAATATCATCTATAAACACAATCACAAACTTGTCCAAGTATGGTTTGCACACGCGGTTCATCAGATCCATGAACACAGCCGGCGCATTAGTCAGCCCGAAAGGCATCACTAAGAACTCATAATGGCCGTATCTAGTTCGGAAGGCTGTTTTCGGCACATCTTCCTCATGGACCCTAAGTTGGTGGTATCCTGACCGTAGATCTATCTTCGAATAATAACTGGATCCCTGCAACTGGTCAAATAAGTCGTCAATCCTCGGTAAGGGGTACCGATTCTTGACTGTCAGCTTGTTCAGCTCCCTGTAGTCAATACACATTCTGAACGAACCATCCTTCTTCTTAACAAACAGTACTGGAGCTCCCCAAGGTGAAAAGCTTGGGCGTATGAAACCCTTATCCAATAGTTCCTGTAACTGATTGGATAGCTCTTGCATCTCAGATGGAGCTAATCGATAAGGCGCTCGAGCTACTGGCGCAGCTCCTGGGACTAAATCAATACGAAACTCGACTTGTCGCGGCGGCGGTAATCCGGGCAAATCTTCAGGAAAAACTTCTGGAAATTCGCGCACTACTGGTAAGTCTTCAATTCTACGCTCATCTCCTTTCTTCTCTACGACATGCGCCAGGAAGGCGTAGCACCCTTTCCTTAGGCACTTTCGCGCCTTTAGGCACGAAATCAGTTTCGTCGCAACTCCCCTTCTTTCCCCTTGAATTACCAAGGTTTCTCCGTTCAACAGTGGGATCCGAACCTGCTTCTCATGGCAAATAACTTCCGCGCGGTTCTCAACTAACCAATCCATACCTACCACAATGTCAAAACTTCCCAAGTCTATTGGCAACAAGTTAATATTGAACCCGTGACCTCCCATGACTATAACACATTGTTCAGTTCTTTCGTTCGCGCATAACTGCCTACCATTGGCTAGTTCTATAGTATAAGGCGTGTTTAGTCTACTGGTTGCTAGGCCTAGGGAGTCTTTAAACTCAGCGGATATAAAACTTAGGTCAGCGCCAGTATCAAATAAGACAGATGCAAAATGTCCGTTAAGCAAAAACGTACCGGTTACCACATTCAGCTCTTCTTTAGCTTCGCCTGCGCCGATCACAAAAGCTCTCCCGCGAGCTTGGTTCCCCTTTTGCGGGCAATCCCGACTAAAATGCCCTGGCTTCCCGCATGCGTAGCAGTTGTCGCTTGCTCCAGCTTCTCTGACACGGCAATTCATCGTCTTGTGCCCTGGTCTGCCACATTTGGCACATTCGATTCTTGCGCATTCACCCTCGTGGTGGTACTTGCATTTTTTGCACCATGGGCGAGGCCCGCTGTATCCTTTTCGTGGTGGCTCCGCGGCCTGAATCGCGTAAACCCTTGCGCTTTCCTGCTTCTTGAACGGTGGCTGCTTGGAGTCGGACCCTCGGTGGTGAGAGTTCCATTTCCTCTTGGGATCAGAGGTTCGCTGCTCGATTCCGCGCGTAGTCAACATACCCGCACGGATCGTATCCCTTGTAAGGGTGATGGCCCGCGCTACCGCCTCATCAAAGGTTGGAGGCGCTGCGGCGTTGAGCGGAACCCTAACAACAGGAGGTAACCCAAAAATATACCTCTCGATCTTCTTTTCCTCCGTGTTTGCCATATCTGGCACCAACTGGCAAAGTTCGTTGAACCGGTTGTTGTAGGCGTCGATATCCGTTCCTACCATGGTGTGGTTCCAGAATTCCTGTTGTAGACTCTGGATTTCTGCGCGAGAGCAGAACTTTCTCATCATCATCTCCTTCAGTTCCTCCCAGGTCTTGTGGAGAGCAACTTCTCGCCCCAATGTTTTCGTTTGAAGCTTCCACCAAGACGAAGCTGCCTCTTGGAACATGCAGGTCGCGTAAAGGACCTTCTGGTTCTCACTACATCCGCTAATGGAGAGGACTGTCTCCATCTTGTCAATCCAGTTGTAGAGCCCAATGGCCCCTTCGGTTCCCTTGAATGGCCAAGGCTTACAGGCCATGAATGTCTTATAGGAGCATCCTTTGTCCAAGGCTCCTGATTCGGGTTCTGGGGTCTCATTCTGACGACCCTGACTTGATTCGGCCTTGCTGGCCTCATGTGTCGCAATCGCCTGCGCGATTATTTCCGCGAGTTCCTCGGGTGTCATGGTAATTCCTTTGGCTTTAGTTGGAGGCATTCTTGCTTTAAAAGAGTGAAAATATATCAGACTTAGAGCATGTACTCTGAGCACATAATGTTATCATTATTTACTAGACAGTGTGACCCGTGTTCCTAAGTGTGTGTATAGTTTCTTTTGAAATTATTTTCTTTGAAAAATATTTCATGCGATTCCCCAACGGTTATAGTCTAGGTTAAAACTTCTTTTCCTAGTTTGCTATAACCAGTGCTCTGATACCAATCTGTCACACCCGGCCCTGAGCGGCGGAAACAGCCGGGCGCGCGCGAGTGGGAATTGATACTTAAGCACGGGCCATTGCAAACATTCAAAGTAAGATTTTCATTGCGCATGAAAAGTTTAATACAAATACATTACATTGTTTAAAAATTACATAAAAACATCCAAGTATAAAAATTGTTGAAGATTTCCACGCCATATCCCCATGCGCGGCGGGAACAACCACGCGCATCGAAGGGATAGAACTAAAATCTTCCAAAAAGCTAGTTTAGATGTTCAGCGTGAGGTGCTATAAGTGTGACTCCATGCGCTACCTAGTTATCTCCTGAAAGACACGTAAAAACATTTGAATCAGTATAAACTGAGTGAGTTCACAAGTCTTAGTAACTTGATAAATCGTATTGCATCATAATCTTGATACAAATCATTCTGAAACGTAATTCTGATAGCATCATTAAAACACATGCTTGGTAAAACATAGTTCTATCAAGATATTCTGATAAAATCGTTCCGCGGGTTACGCGCGAACATTTCAGGGAACTGTGCTCGTCTATGCAAAGTGGCGCTGCCACTACGAGCTAAAATAAGTAATACCGTCCCGCGGGTTACGCGCGAACGTTTCAGGAACATGTGCTCGTCCATGCAAAGTGGCGCTGCCACTACGAGCTAAAATAATAATTCCGTCCCGCGGGTTACGCGCGGACGTTGTGCCGGAAAACAAGGCGCTCGTCCATGCAAAGAGGCGCGACCCCTACGAGCGGGCTCAAACCCATAGTACTGCCCCATGACCATACTAGGCACTCGTCCATGCAAAGAGGTGCGACCCCTACGAGTGGGTGGATCAAACCAGCAGTCCCTACCCTTAGAGTTCCAATGGTAAAGTGATCACTTACTCGAGTTCTAGCGCACATACATCGAAAACCTTAGATAACCGTTTGCATTACTCATCATGAAACATAACTTAAACACATAATCGCTTGCATAGCTTGTAAGTATACCATGATAAAACATTATTTAAGTACGTGTCCCTCGCCCCGAAAACAGTTTAAAGATAGTGAAAACAGTGAAAATAGGGGCTGTGAGACTCACCTGTGGTTCTTGTTAAGGGATTAATCGAGATTCGGGTTTTCTTGGTGTTGGCCTCGGAATCGAAGGTCTAGGATACGATTAAATAACAAGAAGTATATATATTAAGATCAAGAAATAGGAGAATATAAGGTTTGTAAAGTAGATCTCAAGTTTATAACCTCGGCTTACCTAGTAACTGGAACGGAATCGAAAATAACGGATGCTTGGGAGAGGATTTAGTGCAAGTTTGCAGTTCTTTGGAGTGTGTTTTGAGTGATAATTTAGGTTACATATTTATAGGCAACCTCAAGGGAACACAATCCCTTGCTTTAGGGGATTGAAATCTTTTCATATCTAGGTGTAATGATGATAAAGTATGGAAATTATTATTGTTTATTGTTTATTTAAAAGTGGAGGAGTGGACAAAAGATCTTGATTTGATTTGGACAGGACATGCAGGTCTGGGGTTGGTGAGAATAGGGTGGCTGACAGTTGACTTTTCATGTTACAGTGTGCTTTTTCAGGTACTTTTGTCAGTGTACAGTAAAAAGTGGAAAATCTCTGAAACACGCTACTGTTTCCTTTTGGGCGGGAGTAATCTCCTTATGTCTGGAGAATAGACTAAGCGTTCTGTGCGCATCACTTTGTGCGCGTAGCTTTCTGCGTGAAGGACATTTCTTTGCTGCGGGTAGGTGCGTAACCTTCTCGCAGTTGGGGATATTGAGTTTCATTTGTAGATTCTCCAGGTGGTCTTGGTATTTCAACATAGTGATCAGTCATGTTGAAGTCAATTCCATCTTGGAGCTTCAGACAAACTAGCTCTCAATGTTCCCGCCATGCGGGGAGGTTAGTTCCCTTCCGCACGCGCATAAACGATGTAGGATGCACCCGCCTTAGCATCATGCGGGATGGTCAACCCATAGACAACATAACGTTTAAGTTACATGAAAACATAAAGCCAAAACATTCGCGCATGGCGCATATAACATACGCTCACGCTGGCTCTTAACATGGTGCGCTCGCGCAGGGCGCACATAACAAATGCACGCGCTGACTAACATGGCGCGCTCGCGCAGGGCGCACATAACAGATGCACGCGCTGACTAACATGGCGCGCTCGCGCAGGGCGCACATAACAAATGCACGCGCTGACTAACATGGCGCGCTCGCGCAAGGCGCATTTAACATAATTACCTAATATTTAGGTTGATTGCTTGGTTTAAGGGATTGGGATTTTACCAGGTGTCACACAAGAGGACTTTGGGCACTTGACTGATGATTGCATTGTACTCAGAAGGTAGATTAGCTATTTTCTCAGCAAAGGCCACTTGAAAGAGTTACATGGCCGGAAGAAGGGAAAAGAACAAAATCTTGAAAAAGTTCCTGAGAAGGCGAATCCTCCACCAAAAAATGCAAAAAACAATCATGTTCATATCTGGAGGATCTGACATGTGTAGAACCTCTTATTCTGCTATGAAAAGAAATGCTGATCAATGGAAGTTAGAAGTGGTTGATAGGCCAACAAAGACATCCATTCTCACTCAAGCAAAGACCATATCCTTTGATGAAAGCCATATAGTCAATATTCAGGATCCTCACCATGATAGTTTGGTAATAACATTATATGTGGCTAACCATTATGTGCGCAGGATCCTCATTGATGGTGGAAGCTCTGTCAACATTATTCAACTAGATGTGCTGAAAAAGATGAATATTCCTCAGGATGACATTAACCCCAGGTCCTCAATATTGGTTGGATTCAGTGGAGAGACTAAGAATACTATTGGGGATATCAAGCTCCCAGTATATGTTGAAAGGGTAAAAAAATGCAAAAATTTTGTGTTATTAACTATTTGTCTTGTTGCAATATCATATTAGGCAGGTCCTGGATACACGACATGGAAGCGGTCCCCTCCACTTATCACCAATGTGTGAAACTCCCAAGTACGTGGGGAGTTATCAAGATCATTAGTGTTCAACAAGATGCAAAGAATTGCTACACCTCTTCTATGAAGTGTACTGCCAAATCCCAGAAGGTATAGCAATAATAGAAGCCAGCACGAGACGTAATGGAGGCTAGGGAACAAGAAATTAAATAAATACTTCCTTATCCCGACGATCCTAAGTCAAAGTGATGATAGGAGTGAGCATTCCTAAGGATATTGAGTCAAAGTTGCTCGATTTCCTCAAGTCAAGACTATCAACATTTGCATGGAAACATGAAGATATGACAGGTATTTCCAAAGATATTATAACACATAAAATTGGAATTGATAATTCTTTCAGGCCAATCCATCAAAAGAGAAGAAAGTTTGCACCTGAGAGAAACATAATCATCCAAGAAGAAGTTGAAAGACTCTTGAAGGCAAATATGATTAGGGAAGTTCAATATCCCCGATGGTTAGCAAATGTGGTGGTTGTACAGATAAAGAATGGCAAATAGAGAGTTTGTGTAGATTTCACAGACTTGAATAAGGCTTGCCCTAAGGATCCATTCCCTCTACCACACATAGATTCAATGGTAGACACTATAGCCGGCCATGAAATGCTGACATTTTTAGACGCATCCTCAAGATTTTAGAAAAACTAAATAGAACCTTCAGATCAAGAAGATACAGCCTTCATGACTCTCACAGGTATTTATTGTTATATTGCTATGCCCTTTGGACTTAGAAAAGCAGGTGCGACCTATCAGAGGTTAGTTAACATGATGTTCAAAGAGCAACTGGGGGAGACGATGGAAGTTTATATTGATGATATTATGGTGAAGTCCAAGAAAGCTAAGGATCACCTCCAGGATCTCAAGACCGAATTTGATATCCTCGAAAAATATAACATGAAGTTGAATCCTTCAAAGTGCTATTTCGGAGTGAAGGCTGGCAAATTCTTGGGATACATGGTCACCAAAAGGGGAATAGAGGCGTGTCCAGAGCAGATACAAGCTATCCTGAATCTGAAATCCCCCGCATCAGTCAAGGATGTTCAAAGACTAACTGGCAGTATAGCAGCTCTCAACAATACCTGGTTTTAGATCCTCAGAAAAGTGCAAAGAATTTTATGATATCCGGAGGAAAAATAAGAAGTTCGAGTGGACCAGTAAGCATGAGGAAGCTTTAATATCCTTAAAAGCTTATCTTTCTTCTGCTCCTCTACTCTACTGGTAAAGCCCAAGGAAGGTGAACCTCTATCTCTATATCTAGTTGTATCAAATAATGTTGTAAGTGCAGTTTTAGCGAAGGATCACAAAGGTCAACAGCATCCCATGTATTATGTAAGTAAAAGTCTTTTGGATGCTGAAACCAGGTATTCTTATCTTGAGAAATTAATTCTAGCACTTATTATGGCATCTACTAAACTTAGACACTATTTTGAAACTCGCCCATATGTGTTAAAACTAATTACCCTATTAAGTCTATATCTGGGTTTGGTAAGACCCATACCCATAATTCGGGTCAAATGCATGAGAAACCTTTATTTAAAAATCAAGCAAATCGGGTGACTCCAAAAAAAGGGGAGCGACCACATCACGACACATAGGATTTTTATGTTTTCGTTTATATATATTATAGATAACAATATTTGCAGAAAGCACCCTGGAGTTTAAGAATAGGGAAAAAGAAGGAAAAAAATTTATGTTTTGGGTTAAACTTGTCAAAATATAAAAGATATAACTATAAATAATTAAATATTAATAAAATAATCAATTTAATTCGATAAACACAATATATTTATAAAATAACCCAAATGTCGAACCGAGTAGGGTAACAGTATAAATTCGAAAACTCAAGTTGTTACAGTCTCCCATACTTTAGGAACTTTCGTCCAGAAATTAAGGGAAACTATAACAACACCTTTGAATTTTTAAGAAAAAGTCAAAATTTTAAATAAGATTCAAAATTAATCATAATACAGAACTTTGAACAGTTGAATCAACGCTTCAAATGAAAATCCGATAAGGACACTTATATATAGGATGTACCAGCGGTGTATCCACCATGTCCTTATCATCTTTACATTTGTAGCGTTATCTCAACTACTTACGGTTATATACTATGACACATAATTATTCAGATAATGATTTCCATGCGAGGACTTTGGTAATTACGTATGCATCCATAATTACTTAGATCATCGGATGGTCCACATAACTTATCCCATTGTGTGGGTTACAAAACATATAAAGAACATGTTTTTTAAGAAACAAGGTTTTTAAGGATTTTAAATTACAACACTAGAAAATCACCAATGCATAAAATAATTTCATAAGTTGCAGTGGATAAAGAAAGGAAATTTCTAAGACATCTTTAATTTAAATGTAAAAATATAAGTATTTAAAGTCAGAAAAAGGAGATATACTATTAATAGTTAAGGTTAATTAAATGAGTTGTGATGAATGAAGGTAAGGAAATAAGATAGAAGTAGGCTTTAATAAACAATCTATTAAACAAAAGGGGCTTTATTCATAAGATAGAAGATAAATAGTTCAAATAATTCAAAGCCATAATGAGGCATTACAATACGTAATTAAGAAAAGACAATAGAAATTAAGATAAAGGGAAACGACAAAAGTCATCACGGTCGTTGAGTAGCTT
Organism: Bidens hawaiensis; assembly: GCF_021521415.1. Classification (NCBI taxonomy): domain Eukaryota; kingdom Viridiplantae; phylum Streptophyta; class Magnoliopsida; order Asterales; family Asteraceae; genus Bidens; species Bidens hawaiensis. The sequence continues at coordinate 10,067 of NW_027491454.1, forward strand.
AATGGACGTGACTTGGAGCACCATGAGGAGTTGCATTCGTAGGAGTTGGAGCAGTTGAGGTAGATTGATTCAGCATTGCGTGGATAACTAGAGCTTGAACGGTTTGTAAGAGAGTTGATTGATTAGAGTAGACTTAGTAAACTTGAGCTTGCGGTGCGGAACTTGAAAAGTTTGGGTTAAGTAGAAATGATCTTGCTTGACGATAGGAGCTTGAAGGGTGACGGTTAGAAAGGTTTGGACTTGATGAGTAGTGTGGTTGGGTGTAACTATGGTTTGAACTTGATTAGTTTGGATAATATGAAAGTTCATATTGCAGAGTGGGTTAGGTCTCCTGAAGGCTAGCAAGCACAGGTAATAGGGGCATCAGGTTGAGCATGAGGGGTAGATTGTTGCGAGACAGCTTGTGCATTAGGCGAGACACGACAAGTGTTAGCAAAATGGCCATAACGGTTACATTGGGTGAAACGAAGGCATAGGGATTTAACCGGGTGATGATGGTTACAAATGGAGCATAACGGGAAAGGGCCGTGGTAAGAGGAGACTTGCGGTTGGTTAGGATTGGTTGTAGCAAGTTTCTTACGTTTCTTGTTGTGGGGATGAGTGGAGATAGATGGTTCATAGTCACCAGCAGAGGGATTAGTGAGAAAGGTTAGATCAGTCGCAATACTGTTTTAAATTGGGTCACTATCCTAGGGATCACATCATCTATCTCCTTGGAGATATAGGCGGCCTTACGGTTGTCATAAGAATCAAACGATTGATGTTGATGATGACGGTGGTTTCTTAGATAATACATTCTATGAGGACAAAAATAAAGGTTTATAAGTTGAAGGATAAGTTGCGGAAAACATTAGAATAATAAAATGTTTAATTACTTATAATAACGTTGCCTTAAGAAGTAAGGGGATTTGCGTCATTAGGATTAAAAGTAAATGATTATAAGATGAGGGGGTACATTGCGTAAACAATTATTAGATGATGTAGTCAATATGATTAATGTGTGATGACTACACGGGGAGATAAGTCAGTTTATAAATTTAGATTTTATTCGATTAAGTTAACTTTACAATAAACTCACGTAATATAAATTGTGTGTTGGCCTCCCATGAGCTTTCCATGGCAGTTTGAATGGCCCAACGGAACTAACGAATAAAGACAACTGAGTTGGACAACCCATGTGCATTACATGGCATTTTGATTGTCCCAACTGAGTTGGATCTAACGTTGTCGTGTTGTTAGATCCGGCCAAATGACCTACTACAATCATACACAAAGATGGATTTTGTATATCGATCTCAACAGCCAACATCCGTTGGAAAACGAGTAGGTGGTGTTGTGCCTAGAATTTAGCATCACGATTATGACGGAAAAAATGAACCGATCGATGTGGTTCGTTGTGGTACTATTATGTAGTAGCCAGATGTTGTTTAGACCCGCAAAGAAGATTCATTATATTCACAGGTGTGGTCGTGGTGTTTGTTACCACTCCCATCGATGAATCCCGCCTCCTTTCACCACATCCGCTGTCCGAAAATTCAAATTCACAAGAGTACAAAAGGCCCTATTATTGACATAAATTTTGTTTCGTTAATCTCCCAGAAAATTCAAATCCACAAGAGTGCAAATTTGGGTCTCATGTAGCTTTTCATGAAAGAGGGGAAGGAGATGGCAATTGTGACGGGAGATGGTGATAGTGGTGCTGTAAAAGAGAGAGAGAGAGAGAGAGAGAGAGAGAGAGAGTTTTCAATGTTTTATAATTATAATTATATAATATAAATATAAATATAAATATAATTTTTATTATTAAATGTTTTTTAATAAATAGATAAAACGATCAATTTACCTTTGTACAAATCACATAACCTGACATATCAAGGAAAACTATCTGAGGTAGGGCCAAATGACAAACGCTAATGAATTTGTAAACGTAACGGATAAACAAATCAATTTTAAAGATAAAAGAGAATGGGTAAAATTGGATAGTAATTATGTCTTAAACAAATATAAAACCTCACCAATTAATTCTATAATCAAGGGGCCAACGTTCCCGTACGTATTTCTTAACCTTAGTTTATTTTGGGTTAATCGGGCTTGTTTAAGGGTCGTCAGGTCGCTGCTCCAGCATACGGTTCACAGGTTAGTAGGTAAATGGGTTGTTGAATAGCTAATAGGTCATGTGCAAGGACTTGGTCTAGATTGGCCAAATTCTAAGTAAGTGAACGCGGAAGTAGTATTAAGGAAAAAGGAAACGTTGACATCGTGTTTATCTATGGCTTTGTTTATTATACAGCACAATACCGACTTAAATTAATATTCGGTTGTTGTGGGTGATGCCCGCCCGTAGAGCCCAGCCTGCTTCCCGCCCAAAAGAACCACTCACTAGCTAGCCGGACTTTAGACGATATTGGGATTAAGTGAGTTTGAAGTTTTTAACAGAAGCAAGTTGATTATTCATATATATTTCTGTTGTTATATAAAAGGTTTCATGAACAAATTACTTTTCAAATACAAAGGACTAACAATCTCCCTCTAGTCTTTAGTATTATTTCGGCATCTTGTTGCAACTACTTCGGTTGCACAAGTGAGTGCTTCTGCTGCTCCTATGACCGTTCCTGTTTTGCAACAATGGATTTACCAATGCGATGATAGCAATGATGGTGACGATGACGGGTTTGATGATGATGCGTCATATGGTGACGATCGATGACGAGGTAGATGATGACGGTGATGATAATGAGGAGGATCTGTTTGATTGCTTTGATGAACCGCGTGGTGGAAGCGGTAACGATCATGATGACATTGGCGGTGACGAGGGCCACGTAGGACTACCTCACCATTTATCTCACCAACATACCAATTCACCTCACCAATCAAAGGTACATCTTTATGGACCTCTACATTTACATCATCCATCCACTCACAAACTCACAAACCACCTCACAAACAATAGCAGCCATAACCAAACCTATAAGCCTACCATTAACAATCACTACATCCTTCCCAACCCAAACCATAACCAAACCCATCCAAACCACCACACATCAAACCTTCTCAACCATACCTCCCTCCATAATCAAACGCCCAATCATAACAACCAAACCCTTGTTTAGCAGTAAATCAAAGAAGTCCACTATGTTTCGAGACCTATTCTTGATAGGATTAGAGCACTTGAGAAAGCAAACGAAAACCGAGAAAAAAGAGAGCTCTTGTTGATCAAGTTTGTCAAAGATCAACAAGCAATCAACGAGCAGGTGATGAGATAGCAGGATGCACTTGCATATCGAGTGGCTGGACTTGAACAAGACAGAGAGTTGGATAGAGCTCGAATTGAGAGTCACCGAGGATTGATTGATAACCTCCAGAAAAGAATCAACAATCGGCAGCAGTTAATCAATCAAAAATCATTGACGAATGCCGAACAACATGGTGAGATGGCAAGACTCCAATAAAGGGTTTCTTATCTAGAAATTGGTCTTCCTACATACTCCAACTTTGCACAAAATTTGAGGAGGGAATTAGATTCCACCATTGACAAGGCGATGATTGAGTTGAAAGGTCTTGGATCAAGGTTTAGCTTGTTGGAAGGAGGGTTATGTTCTTCAAGGGATATGGACAGGTTGATGGGTGAGTATGTGAGGCTGCGATCGATCAGAGCAGCTAGAAGGGGCAATGGAAGAACAACATTGCTTCAATGAAGGTCGATACCGCGTCGACGATTCTCTCTTCGACCACTATCTTACTGTTATGGATCCGGATGACTAATGAAGATGCTAACAATCTGATGGAGACCTTTAAGGGATTCATACGGGGCAATGAGCCAAGAACTGAGCAGAGCAACAAAAGAAGATCCGCTCTTGCCGAACTTGTCACTGACGCCAAAAGGGTCAGAGCTCAAGGTAAATTTCATGGAATCAATCCCGATGAACTAAAAATTGAAGGATGGTTCAAGGGGTTTCTTAGCCACGAGTGGAAGGATGACTAACCGAACTTTGCTTTGAATCATGGTAGGCCATACACACTTCCAAAAGAAGTCAATCCAGTCATTGGAAAGAAGAAGAAAGGATGGAGGTACACGATGTCTGTAAACCATGGTGAACCAATCTTCAATGGTATGCCGTTAAATCCCAACATCTTTCATGACTTCGTCTCGTGGGAGTTCAACAACAGCAGCAGTGAGGTGATTATCCACTCTGAGAGAATGCATCACTTCTGCTTCTTCAATGAACACAAGCTGGCAGGTTTCTACAAGGATGACTTACTCAAGCTGTACAAGTCACCCCTGTCCACTATTGAAGAGCATCGTTGAGACAACACATATCATATTGTTGAGAAGTTTAACAAGTTTATACACTTTCTTGTTGAGAATCAACTATTTGATCACGACGAAGTCCTCAGATATAAGACTAAGACTGGTCAACGCTGTGGAACTATACGAGAAGATTAGAGGGAGATTGTAGGGCCCATTTTGTTTATGTAGTCTTATGTATTATTCCGGTTGTTTATCGTGTTTGTAATAAGTTATTTTGTTCTATGTTTGGACATGATGCCATGTAAACAAAGCCTATTGGACCATTATAATGATAATATGGTGCATGAGAACATACACTATAAATAGGGTATGTCTCTCATGCAAACCAAACCTTTTGAAACATATCTTATCCATACTCACCAACCTCTCCCTCTACTACTCTCTTCCTTATCCATTTCGGGTAATAAAATACCAAATAAGATTCGAGATCTCGGTTCATCACTAGTGATTTCCGCTAGCTAGTGTTGAGATTGATCCAAGTAAACTAGTGTATTGTAATTTGATCCATCCATGGGACCTACAATATTTAAATAAATAATAATATTTGTTTTATTACGATGTAATGGTATTTGTCTTATTATTAAAATACTTGTATACTTGCGAATTTATGAAATGAAATAATTATATTGTCACGATTAATAGTGTTACAATATTATGAATAATCTATACATTGCACCTTAACGTATTCCGCTTAAAGCCGAGGTTTTACACCTAAGTCCATGTATAATTTCCTAAGCCACCATCCTACTTATTATTTAAAATAAATAAATAATAACACATAATAGTAAAAGATTTTATTATTATTATTATTCATGTAGGAAGACGAATGTTACACCTATGTACCACCGGTCAGCCATCGGTGGCCACACCCTCCCGAAAACATTTTTTATCCTTAGTTTATTTTGGGTTAACCGGGTTTGTTTTAGGGTCATCAGGTCGTTGTTCTAGCATACGGTTCACAGGTTAGTAGGTAAATGGGTTGTTGAATAGCTAACAGGTCATGTGCAAGGACTTGGTCTAGATTGGCCATGTTCTAAGGAGTGAGCGTTGAAGTTATAGTGTTAAAGAAAAAGGAAACATTGACATCGTGTTTATCTATGGCTTTGTTTATTGTGCCGCACAATGCCAACTAAAATTAATATTAGATTGTTGTGGGGTGCCCGCCCGTAAGGCCCGGCCTGCTTCCTACCCGAAAGAACCACTCACTAGCTAGCCGGACTTTAGACTATATTGGGATTGAGTGAGTTTGGAGTTTTTACCAAAAGCAAATTGACTATTCATATATGTTTCTATTGCAATATAAAAATCCTCATGAACAAATTAATTTCCATGTAAAAGTATACCTTAAAATCTAAACAAAAGCAATAATTAAGGGGTGTTTGGGATTGCTTATTTTCACCAACTTATAACTTATAAATTTTTTGAAAAGTAATAAGGTGTTTGGGATTGCTTATATTGTGAGATGAAAAGTTACATAAGTTACACTTTTTTAACTTATTAACTTAATAAAAAGTTATAAGGAGCCAAAATAAAGAATCCCAAACACCCCCTTAAGCTGTAGATATGCGATCATTATTCGAGGGACCACACACGTGTATCTGTTCATGGGTGTTGCCAGAGTGCTAAAGTGTCCCCACTTATGTAACCCGTCATTAATGCACGTGGTTGCATGTTTAAAAAGGATTCGAAGGAATGTGACATAGAAATACATGACCATGTGGTATGAAAACAAACGTAATTTGAAAATCACATTTTGTTAGATAGGAGAAAACATTAAAATAGAGAAAACAAAGTAACCTGTTACACTTTACATTAATATTGTATAATTCCTCTTGTATAAAAAAATAAATAAACAAGAAATGGATGATTCATATATAAAGAGTTAAAATACCGATCTAAATTAATATGCCAATAATGTGCCAACCTATGACAAATAAATGAACCGATTAATCGGTTTGCTCTAGTGGTGGTTTCCTGCTTGATGTTGTTCCTAGGTGAATTCAGGTATAAATTGTCAAAAACAGCATGGACGTACGGTTGACATCTAATCCAGATAGCAAGTTCCTAATGGTGTTAAGAAAATACAATTATAAAACCTCACCAATTAGTTCTATAATCAAGGGGCCAGAATTTGCAAACGTTCTGGTACATATTTCTTAACCTCATTTTATTTTAGGTTAGTCGGGGTTGTTTAAGGGTCATCAGGTCGTTGAATAGCTGGGTTGTTGATTAGCTAACAGGTCATGTGCAAGGACTTGGTCTAGATTGGCCAAGTTTGACGGAAGTGAACGCTGAGAAAAAGGAAACGTGATACCGCACAATACCGACTTAAATTACTATTAATGTTTTAGACCATATTGGGATTAAGTGAGTTTGAAGTTTTTAACAGAAGCAAGTTGATTATTCATATATGTTTCTATTGTAATATAAAAGGCTTCATGAACAAATTACTTTTCATGTGAAAATATAACTTAAAATCTAAACAAAAGCAATAATTAAGCCCTAGACATGCGATCATTATTCGACGTCACTCTTAAAATGATTGCACGAATTAATCATGAGCGATCTTAATTAAAATCTAAGAATACATAACACGCGTTGTTACATTCATGGTTGTTGCCAGAGTGCTAAAGTGAATGTTGAAGTGTGTTAAAGAAAAGGAAATGTTGACATCGTGTTTATCTATACCTACCGCACAATACGAACTTAAATTACTATTAGATTTTTATACTTGAGTGGGATTGAGTTAGTTTGAAGATATTAACAAAAACAAGTTGATTATGCATATATGTTTCTATTGTAATATAAACAAAATTACGATCATATTACTTTCCATGTAGAAGTGTATGTTAAAATCTAAACAAAAGTGATAAATTTGCTCAAGACATGCAATCATTATTCGACGTCACTCTTGAAATGATTACACGAATTAATCTTGAGCGATCTTTATTAAAATCTTAGAATACGGAAAAATCTGAGGAACCACACATGTGTATACGTTCTTGGTTGTTGCCAGAGTGCTAATGTGTCCCCACTTATGTAATCCGTCATTTATGTACGTGGTTGCATGTTTAAAAAGGATTCGAAGGAATGTGACATAGATATACATGACCATGTGGTATGAAAACTAACGTAGTTTGAAAATCACAATACGTTAGATAGGAGAAAACTTTAAAAACAAGAAAACAAAGTAACCTGTGTTGCACTTTACGGTCAATATTGTATAATTACTCTTGTACAAATAAATAAATAAATAAATAAATAAATAAATAAGAAATGGATGATTCATATATAAAGAGTTAAAATGAGGGGGTTTAAATGAAAAATATCCCAACGCCTCTTCTATAAATCAAACCCTAATTTTGTAACTTGTATGTTATATTTATTTGACGAGGACTCTGATTCGTTCATGATCGATGCGGTGAACAGATTGTTGATAGATAGCATGTCGATTGTTCATAGATTTTTATGCCATGGATAGCGAATTACACTCGAAGTAGCAAGAATTATGATCAACCTGAGGTTCGTTCATCTACCAAATTTTAAGGGCTTATTTACTTATTATAATAAAAATATTATGTGATTATAGATGCTAAATTAAATTATCTGTTACAGCTTATTAGCAATACTGCAAAAGGTTGCAGTTTTCTCGTGGATAATCGGAGCCTCGGGTGCACTATTCACGAAATGGCTACAACTAAACCGCCTTGGGGTGATTACATCAAGGTTAGTGAATAGAATTGTCAAACCTCAAAAAAGGTGTTGTTATATATATTGTTGGCTGGCATAATCTCACTTTTATTTGCTTGATTTGTTTGTATGTCAAAGGCTGTTACTTTATTCAAGATTACAAACACCAAAGAAATTAAGCCCACCCGATTAACAACTTTCCGATGAAGGTAAATATTCCATGTTGCAGTGGGACCCGTCACGCCGCCCTAGTGCTGCCAGCTTCTTGGCCACCCGTTTGTTAAAGATAGTCCTGGAGAACCCCTGACTTGAGTTGACTGCTGTTTTAGTCAACTAAAAGAAGAGTTCATAATTGCGTCTAAAGGTGAAATGTAAATAGAGGTGCAGTTATGTTGGTTAGACAGTTGTGTATTATATATGTAACACACGGTTAGAGTAAAGGTGTTCATTCGTAGTTCAAACTAGAATATGGAATGAAGACAGTTATGTAACCATGTATTCAGTTATGCATATATGTTTTGATGGTATTCGCCATGGTATGATAGTATTAGACGACTTTTGCCAAGTCTTATTTACAGTTTTACAAAAAGGAAAGAATACTCTATCACAAAACTACATAAACATACGTTACTTTATTTCACTATGTTGGCCTGATTATAGATCGAGCAACCGTGGTGAGGCTAAAATCCCACAGTTTCGTAGCCAATTCGGAATCCTTAGCAACCGAACTCGCCTTTGCTTTGTTACTGCCTGGAAAATACTCACTGCTGACTCCTTTGACTTGCGGGTGTAACGCTGCATAACCGTGGTTTTCAAGAAGTATTTACCAAAACAATTCATTACACCCGATTCAAGAATATATTCCAGGTTTTTTTTTAAACAAATGAGCAATATGCTACAAAGAGGTATTAAGAACAGTAGAGATTAAGTTAAAAAGATTCCATTTTTACCCTCAAGAAAGCAGGGATGGCGTAAAAGACTAGTTGCAATAGCACCGGGTATGGTTGTAATTAAGTGGATTATCTCTTATTATAGTATTTGTGCTACATGCTACTGTTTCGGGTGTTGATATTGCTGATTCTGATCCGTGTTATCTTTTACCGTTGGCAAGGCTCCGTGGCGTGTTGATATCACACCTTAATTTTTACTCAGTTGGTAAAGTTTGCAAGTGATGTTTATATAAGACTGGAGTCCTTACCTCAGAAGAATATTATTCATAGGGATCTCAAGACTTCAAATTTGCTAATGGACGCTCATAATGTAAGTCCGTTGTTAACATTTAAAAATTTTAGTCAAGCTTCAATTTGTTCGTGTATTCTTTAGGTTGTAAAGGTAGCTGATTTTGGGCGCTCTCTTTCAGAATTAAGATGGATTATGACAGCCGTAACCAGAACGTACAGATGGATGGCTCCTGAGGTTTGTGTTTGCCTTTTAAATAAAAAGTTCATTAATTATCAAATATTATTGTTCTGGGTTATGGATTATAAATCATCAACCACTGGCTTGATATGTGCAGGTTTTAAAATTTTCATATTTGATCGGTTTGAGTTATAAACGGTTCGGTTAGGTAACCGTTGGCGAAGAATATATGATAACTAATGTGTTATGAATGATTCTTAAAAAAAGAAAGTTTACTCACATAATACCATAACCGAACCATATGAATAAGTTGCAAAAAAAATAAATAAATAAAGGCCAAACCATCAGTTTATCAATCTATTTGGTTATGGTTCGGTTATTGGTTTTTCTAGCCATCCATAATAAGGTACACACGTGGTATCAGGCTGGACTAAGAAACGGGTAAGCTATCTTGATCATGTCAAAAAGGTCGCTAGACATTCGTTTGACCTGAGTGAGCCGCCAAATACCTTTCAGTAGATTTTTTTTGAACTGTTCGACCCGTATTCTTTGTAGTTTTAAATATTTAACCCGCTTGCCGTTGTTATGTATTCAGGGCGCGCTACTAAGGATTGCGACCGTCAAGAATCACAAAACTTTTTTTTTGGCTCAAAAAGGAAAGATGGTAAATGGGAATAGAAACGAACTTAATTTGGAGCGAACATAATTTCCATAATATTTAGTGACTCGGATTATCAGCTTCTTCAATGGCTGGGAGACCAAGCAGAATTCAACTAGAAGCGTTAAACCAGTAACGTTTCACTTATAAGTCATAAATGTAGAAGTGTATTATGCGGTTCTCCAACAAATTTTTAATTCAGAAATCAGTATCCCCTGTTTATATATAAACTAGTATTTAAGAACAACACTCAACTGAATGTATGAACAAGCACAAGTGTAAATAAAGGACCACGAAGATTGTTCCTGTTTGATCATTTAGTAATGAATGTATATTTAACAAATCCATTTTAAAAAATAAACGAGTACATTCATTGAATGATCACTAAATGTTTGATTCATTTACACCATTTATATGTGATTCTTCATGATATAAATCTATTAAAAAAATTTACTATTATTTTATGATTGCATTAAAAAATTTACTATTATTATATTTTTTTCCCATTGTTGCTTCATAGAATCTGCAACGAGTTCATCTCCAACAAAAGCATTCCAAGTATCATTTGCAGTGCTAGAGTGCTAGGAATAAACCAATTATCTCAAAACTTGATTAAAATCCCTAATGCCCAATCACAAACGGTATTTATAATCTAAATTATCAGTTTAATACTACAACTAGTATTTCTATATATTTAGTTGTATTTGACAAATAAACTTGAGAAAACAGAAACACAAATAAACAAAAGATAACAGGGTTAATATAATACCCTTACATAGCGCATCCTATTCTAATAGCGAACTTAACTTTGAATTATCTACTTGAATCCAAAAACATAAACTTGCTGGACAAATCAAATTTAAACAAAATAAAATAAAGGGATAGTGATGATAATAAATATATTATTATCTAGATTTCCTTTGAGTGTTGTTTACATTTCACACTCTCTCTCAACACTCAACTTGTCCATTCCAATGCCATTTCGAAACTTGTGTAACTTTACTCCGGTTAATGGTTTAGTATACATAGATGATAGTTGCTTAATTTCCCCTTATAATTTCTCACGAATAAAATGATAATGCACTTCAATATGTTTAGTACGTGCATGAAAAGTTAATTATAAGTTAACCTAAACCCTAAATTCCTAAAACATTCTCACTCTCTGTTTCTCAGCCATCACCACTCACGAATAATCCATCTCCAGCTTTTGTTTAACTAAACAGATTGTCAAAAATGTGTCTCTAAACAACTCTTATAGGGTATTATCGTGTCAGTGTTCATGTTTGGGATACAAGTACACGAGGCTAAAGCAGTAAATGACATATTATCACAATATATTATTGGAATCGATCTGCCCAAGACACATATTAGAGTTGATATGGCTAGTACGTATTGATCCAAGTCGGGTCATACCAATAACAAGCTAGACAAACGCCACGATAATTATTATTAGATATGATCTAAGTAATAATAATCAACACTTATAATATTTGGAAAATGGGTTTTCTAAATAATTGCATTTGTGTGTTAAAAAATTATATGGATAATTTATATATGAGAGAAATGTTATTTATATGGATAAATAACAAATATGAAAAAGGAAATAAAAGAAAGATGGTTTTGAGTTTTTGGGGAAAAACCCACCATGTGGGCCGGCCCCTCCATCCCCCCCTCTCTCCTTTTGTTAATTCCCATACATGCAATATCTCTAATTGGGAGATTAGTTTTTCTCGGATATTGAATTCCACATTTTCTCTCACACACAAAAACTCTCTCTACCTCTCGGCCGAAATCCAAGAGCAAGAATAAGAGTTTGCATCAAGTGTAAGACCCTAGCATCTTGGGTGTTTGTTGATTAGCTTGGAGGGTATACAAGCTTGAGGATTTCTCTCTTGAAGTATTGTCATTCATTCTCATTCATCCCTTTCATTTTCTGGATTTGAACGTATGTTCTTGAGACACCCTATGGTTGTGTTTTGATAGCATGGTAATCATATATGGATCCTGGATGGGTTTAACATAAACGGGTTTATGTGAAATGATTTACAAGATTTAAAACTTATTTTCCGCTGCGTTTTCCTTAATAGTTGGTTATTTTGGACTTTGATAATCTTGCTAAAACCCAACAATGGCATCAAGAGCCGCTTATACGATTACATGCTTCAAAAATGGGTTCTAAAGTGCTTGGGTTTGATGGTATTCTTTACCATTTTGGCCGAGGACTTTAGGCATTTTGGTTGCCCCTTGTTTTTCCAAGTTTGTACCATACATGCATGTGGTAAAAATCTGGAAAATTGGTCATTTGGTCACCAAATTTTGTTCGGACAGATTCTGGGTTGTTTCAGCTCTGGCCGAAAACTCTTGGTTGGGATCCAAGGTTTTCTGTCTAGCCGAAATCACCAAATACCCAGGTTCTCGGTTGGCTGAGAACTCATGGTTGTAAACCATGGTTCTCGGTTGACCGAAAACATGTTCTCGGTTGGACCGAGAACTGATGGTCAAAGACCATAGTTCTCGGTGTTGACCGAAAACAGTTCTTGGCGTTGACGAAGAATAATAGGTTCTCGGTGAACCAAAGTTTCCGGGCCGAAAACTTTGAAACGTTGGTCTTCTGGCCGAGAACTATGTGTTCTCTGTTTTAGGCCGACAACTAAGGGTCAAGGGGAACCATTCTGGTCAAGGGTTGACCTGTTTGTGTGGATGTACATAACCTAACCATGACCTTGTGTATATTGAAGAATTATCGTTTGTGATTTATACATTTGGATGTAATATTCTTTATTCAGGTTTGTAATCTATTTATTCTTTCAAATGGTTTGTAATGATAAGTAGAATAGTCTTATTTCTTTTATTAGAAAAAATGTATTAGGATATGTTTTGTAAAAGAAGATGCAACTACAACACCATTTTGGAAGCCCAAGTAAAGAAAAAGGATCACAACAAGAAGTGAACGCTTGAATGATGTGGAACTCATATCTTCAATTCATTGTAAGGGTTCAAAAGAAGAAATGATGTGAAGAAAGGAGATATAAGTCTCTTCATGGGCAATGGAGCAAAGGTTGACGTCCAAGCCCGAGGAGATTATGTTTTAAAGCTTCCAAATGGTTTGGAAATTTTTTTGAAAAACATTCTATATTTCCCCTAGTTTGACCAGGAATATTATCTCCGTTTCTGTATTAAGACAATTTGGTTATGATTTCAAGTTTGTAAACAATGGTTTTTATGTATTCATGAATGATGTATTTTATTTTAAAGCAATGCCGTTTAATGCCATTTATGAATTAGTTCATGATAAAACAACCGTTGATAACTCGTTGTACCAAGCTAGCACCAAAAGGCTCAAATTGGATTTGAGTAAAACATTTCTTTGGTATTGTCGGCCTGGTCACATAAACAAGGATCGCATTCATACACTTCAAAAGAATGGTCTTTTGAAATCAAGTAATGATTCATTTGATGAGTGTGAATCTTGTTTATTGGGAAAAATAACCAAAGAGCCATTTAATGGAACTAATGAAAGGACGAAAGACTTATTAGGCATCATACATTCGGATGTATGTGGTCCTTTTAGGAAAATGACAAGAAATGGTGAAAGATACTTCATTACCTTTACCGACGATTATAGACGCTATGGGTATGTGTTCTTGTTAAGACACAAAAATGAAGCCTTTGAAATGTTCAAATTCTTCCAAAATGAAGTACAAAATCAACTCAACAAAACAATCAAGGTAATACGTTCCGATAGAGGAGGTGAAACCTCAATGATGCGTTTCTAGAACAACTTAGAAGTTGAGGGATTGTCTCACAACTTACTCCACCTGGAACACCACAACATAATGGTGTGTCTGAAAGGAGGAATCGAACTTTATTGGATATGGTTCGATCCATGATGGCTAGAAGCACATTACCTCTATCATTTTGGGGTTTCGCATTGATCTCTGCTGACCGTATTCTAAACATGGAACCAACCAAGAAAGTGGATAGGACACCTTTTGAAATATGACATGGAAAGGTTCCATCATTATCATATTTAAAAGTATGGGGGTGTGATGCTTATGTTAAGATCTACACCCCAGACAAACTTGAAAGCCGATCCACTAAGTGTATCTTTGTAGGATATCCCAAAGATTCAATGGGATATTACTTCTACAATCCAAACGAGCGTAAAGAGTTTATAGCTCACAAGGCTAAGTTCTTGGAAAGAAGGTTCCTTATGGAAGGAACTGATAGAACTATGGAACTCGAGGAGGATCGAGAACCACAAGCCGATACACGTTTGGTTGACACTAGCGATCAACAAGAGGTTGTTGATAATGGTCAAATGGTTGATCAACTCACACAAAACGTTCGCAAATCCGGTAGAATTGGCACCCCACCTGAAAGATATGGATTTTTCATGGATGGATGCTACGTGGTAGATTCTGATGAACCAACCACATACCGAGATGCAATGTCACAATCTGATTGTGATAAATGGCTGGAAGCCATGAACGTCGAGATGCAATCCATGCATGACAACCAATTATGGGACCTGGTTGCTCCACCTCTTAATTCCAAACTGGTTGGAAGTAAGTGGGTTTTCAAGAAGAAACCCGATATGCATGGAAACTTGGATACTTATAAATCTAGACTTGTAGCTAAGGGTTTCACTCAAACTCAAGGGGTTGATTATGATGAAACTTTTTCGCCCGTGGCAATGCTAAAGTCTATAAGGATATTGTTTGCCATAGCTGCATATTATGACTATGAGATATGGCAAATGGATGTCAAAACTGCTTTTCTAAATGGAAACCTTGAGGTAGATGTATATATGGTTCATCCTGAAGGTTTTTTCGATCCACAACATCCCAACAAAGTATGCGAGTTGAGGAAATCAATCTATGGATTGAAACAAGCATCTAGGAATTGGAATCGTCGTTTTGATGATGAAGTTAAGAAATTTGGATTCATCAAAAACGCTGATGAAGCTTGTCTATGTAAGAAAGCTAGTGGGAGCATCATTACCTTTCCGGTATTATATGTCGATGACATACTGTTATTTGGAAATGACATTCCAACCTTGGAAGGTGTAAAAGCCTGGCTTGGAAGCTGCTTTTCCATAAAGGATCTTGGTGAAGCCGCCTATATTCTAGGAATAAGGATCTATAGGGATAGATCAAGGCGGTTGATAGGTTTGAATCAAAGTGCATACATTGACAAAATCTTGAAAAGGTTTAAGATGGAAAACTCTAAGGAAGGTTTGGTACCTATTCAAAGAGGAACAATGTTGAGTTCTTCTCAATGTCCGAGCTCAAAGGATGACCAAGACAAAATGAGTGGAATCCCATATGCATCTGCTATAGGATCCATCATGTATGCCATGATTTGCACTAGACCGGATGTGTCATGCGCCTTGATCATGACAAGTAGATACCAACAAAATCCAGGAACTAGCCATTGGATGGCATTTAAGAGCATATTGAAATACCTTAGGAGGACTAAGGATATGTTTCTAATATATGGCTCTGGTGAGGAAGAACTCGTTGTAAAGGGTTACACTGATGCGAGTTTCCAAACTAATCGAGATGATTCTCGATCACAATCGGGATATGTCTTCGTTCTCAATGGTGGTGCTGTCTCCTGGAAGAGCGCAAAACAAGACGTGATCGCCTTGTCCACCACTGAATCTGAATACATCGCCGCCTCCTTGGCAGCTCAAGAGGCTGCATGGATAAGAAAGTTCATTGCCGATCTAGGAGTGGTCCGTACCATTCAGGACCCTCTAGAAATATTTTGTGACAATGAGGGTGCGATTGCCCAAATCAAGGAACCCCATGCACATCAAAAGACTACGCACATTGAGCGGAGATTCAACTACATAAGGGATGAAGTTGAAAAGGGAATGATATGTATTCACAAAGTTCACACTAATCAAAACATTGCGGATCCACTCATGAAGCTTCTTGAAAGGCCGAAGCATGAGGGTCATACTTGCGCCTTAGGACTTCGATATTCCAGTGATTGGATTTGATTAGAATTTTGTATTTGGATATTGAAACAATTTATTTAACTCAATCATATGGTTTTGGTTATGGTCATGTTCTTGAGTTATGTTCCATTTTAGCATGTTTAAATCCATGAATAATTTTATTATTCTAAACGTCCATAGTCGATCATAGTTGTGGAAACAAATATGAAAGTAAGACTATTATGAACTTGGATTGGTAGGTATTCATAAGGTATGAATATAGCAAAGGGTTTGCTGCCAAGGTTCATAGATATTTAAGTGATAAGTATTGGACTGACCCGCCCACAATTTTACTGCATGGAATCCTTGTGATTTGTGATCATAAGTAAATTTGAGTAAAGGCGAACATCATAGTATCCTCCGACCTGAGATACATATTGGGTCTTGATATTCACCAACTATTATACTTTGACTTAGTTCTTCGCTGCTCAGAAACATGTCAGTACATAAGGCTGAGCTCAAGTATAATACAAGGTGATAGTGAGAGGCGTATGTAGTCAATAGGGGATTTGTCTCTCTTATTCGTTGAGAGTAAAATGTCTAAGGCCTGAAAAGTTAAATCGACAGAGAATGATCACTCTATGTCTCTGGATTTAACATGACATTTGTGACAAAAGGATAAATGAAAGTTTCACCTAAATCATTTTCAAGTATGGGACTTGAAAGGGATGATATTATTGAATGTCACTTCGTCATGCGTATTAGGGATAGTAAACCGTTGTTAGGAGGTATTTGCTATTTGCATCAATCTTTTATGTATCTTGTGCAAGTGGGAGATTGTTAGAATCGATCTGCCCAAGACACATATTAGAGTTGATGTGGCTAGTACGTATTGATCCAAGTCGGGTCATACCCAATAACAAGCTAGAAAAACGCCACGATAATTATTATTAGATATGATCTAAGTAATAATAATCAACACCTATAACATTTGGAAAATGGGTTTTCTAAATAATTGCATTTGTGTGTTAAAAAATTATATGGAAAATTTATATATGAGAGAAATGTTATTTATCCTTATATGGATAAATAACAAATATGTAAAAGGAAATAAAAGAAAGATGGTTTTGAGTTTTGGGGGAAAAACCCACCATGTGGGCCGGCCCCTCCATCCCTCTCTTTCTCTCTCTCCTTTTGTTAATTCCCATACATGCAATATCTCTAATTGGGAGATTAGTTTTTCTTGGATATTGAATCCACATTTTCTCTGACACACAAAAACTCTCTCAATCTCTCGGCCGAAATCCAAGAGCAAGAACAAGAGTTTGCATCAAATGTATGACCCTAGCATCTTGGGTGTTTGTTGATTAACTTGGAGGGTATACAAGCTTGAGGATTTCTCTCTTGAAGTCTTGCCATTCATTCTCATTCATCCCTTTCATTTTCTGGATTTGAAGGTATGTTCTTGAGACACCCTATGGTTGTGTTTTGATAGCATGGTAATCGTATATGGATCCTGGATTGGGTTTAACATAAACGGGTTTATGTGAAATGGTTAACAAGATTTAAAACTTATTTTCCGCTGTGTTTTCCTCAATAATTGGTTCTTTTGGACTTTGATAATCTTGCTAAAACCCAACATATATTACCACTTTAGGATTAACTTCTTGAATCAGAATATGCATCTGTTGCTTAAACCACACACACTCTTGAGCTGCATTGTGGCTGCTCGGTGCTCTGCTTCCTTGTCGATAATTACATGGTGGGTTACCTTTTACTACAACACGACATAACACCGATGATCCTATCATAAACACATAGCATGCACCGTCCAGTCTCAAGGTCCTTCATATTTTTTTCTTTAACATCTACATTATTGGTGTCTTTACAACTTTGACTTTAAAATTCAAAGCCAAACTCTCAAGCTTGTCAAGTTTCGTGTTATTAATTAATCATTAGGTAATTATTAGTTTAGATTATGTTCATATTCATGTGATGATCAATATCGTATTGTCAAATCAATTGAAAAATGTGATTACAACTCATTTTAGCATTCGGTTTGTTAATTTTTGGTTATGTTCAAGAACATACTTTTCTCAAATATAAACCTTTTGAATATGACATTTAGACTTTATAACATTATTTTCACATTCTAAAAATGTTAAACACAAACCCAACTCAACCCTAGGTTTGTGACCAATAAATAAAAAACAAACTTCTCTTTTAACCCCCTTGTTTGTTAAAGCCTGGTTCATTATTCCAAAATCGAACCAAACTCGTTAATACTGACTAATAAATATTATAACCAAATTTTTCTTTATAAACCTAAAAGTAGTTGATTTAAAACCAAAACAACCAACTTCTTGAATTGTAGAGTGTAATATATATTTTCTTTAAACTATATAAACCGCGAACCAAACACGTGATTCATCTACTTGTCTTTTCTTGTCATTTTTGTTTTGTTTTCTTCATCATCATTTTAAACCTAAAATATTTTCATCTAGGGTCACACTTCATCGGTTCACTCACTTAAGACCGTGTTCGCTTCTTTGGTTGCTTACTTTAACAAGTGTGTTTTCATAACCCCTTATTTTTAATGCTTTATAATATTTTTGGGAATAGCACATCACAAATTTTAATACGTTTGTTATGCATTTGATTTCAAACCGATTCACATTATATCCTTTATGTGGTTATTGCTCACACATATTGTTAATGATGTATACGTGTATTATGTGCAATGTGTTTACTAGCTTTATGGTGAGACGCAATCGCAAACGCAAAGTGGGAGGGTCCCACGGACGTACCTATGCTACCTGTCATTCAACTTTGGTTGTAAAAAATGCCGGTATCATTATCATTCCTCTAGGTTGGGTGCACTTTTTCGTTGCATTCCATTAACGTTATTGTTGGGAGCAGATCTTTATCCTCGGGATTGAAAATGAATTAAGGATTTCAACCTATCCTACAGGTGCAAGTATTCTGAGGATTACATTTCGCAAATCCAATTATCTTTTATTGTTCTATTTGTTTTGTATATATAACCACGTGTTTAATGTTCTAATAAGATACGTGGGTTTGCAACAGTTATTTACGAGGCTTCGTCAACTAGAACGTGTGAAGCAACGGATAGTGGAAGACTTAGTCTAGGTTTTATTCCGGATTTCTCGGAATTTTAGTTGTATTCTTTTGTTTATTTAAACGAGCAGAATTGGACATTAAGAACACACACTTTGCACTCATAGCTACTAAAACTCATTGTAACACTTAGTATTTGATCGATTATCAGCTCCAACACTTGTAATCAACCTTTTTTTTGTTATTAATAAATAGACGGTGATAGTTTTCACCGTCCGGGGTTTTTTGTGCCGGAGATCGTCAAGATCAAGGGCTTTTTCCCTCGAAATAAAATCGTTGCGTTCACCATATTTTTGATCAAGCACTCTACCTCACATACGAATTTGATAAAAAATTACTTTGTTAATTTTTGACCGAAACAATTTGGCGCCCACCGTGGGGCAAACGGTGATTATCAACCCTCAAATTAAACCCTACTTTCAACATCCACATCATGTCTTCCCAACCGAAGAATATTTCCTCTTCTGCCGCATCTTCAGATTCCTCTGTGAGGCCTCCTATGCATCCTCCTCCTGCTAGTGGTAACCCGAAGAAACCTGACAACACTCAAAAGAAACCTGCTACACCCGTGTTCTCAGGATCGAGACCGTCTCCCAGGATCCCATCATGGTATCTAACAACGACCTTCTGTCTATGTATAGACGGTTACAGGAACAGTGGATCTCCAGAACAAGACCAACCAGATGCTAGTGAAGGAACTCGAAGATATCAGGAAAGCCAAGAAGCCGGTGGAAGAATTCACACCACTAGTCCCGAGATCTCTGAATTTCACTCCTCCAGGATCCCCAGGATTGGTGCGTCCGGAGTCGACCATGGCATACAACTCTGGATCCTCATCTTTCCAACGCTCAGGGTCTGCAGGATTGCACATATCTGTATCCCAATGATACTTGCATGCATTCTCTACTAGGCCTTTTGAACATGCAATATCCTCAGGATTGTCGCAGCAGGGAGGACCCTCAGGATTGCTTCAACAGTCCGGGTCCTCAGGATTGTTCCATCATTTCATCAGGTGGGATCCTCAGGTCCTTATCAGTAACAGTCAGGATCGTCAGGAGTACCTTCACCAGGATTCTCTAATCCTCAACAACCATTTGCTCAGACTCAGCAGTTTGTAGTATCCTTTGAGGTGCACCAGGGAGACTTGATCCCGATGCAGGCTAACACTTCGACCGCTCCATTTGCTACTCCAGGAAATACTAGATTTGGGAATGCAAGCTACAACACCCAAACTATTCCTCAGAATATTAATCAGGGTAACACTTTCAATACAATTTCCATTAATGCTAATCAAGGATTTTTGAAGGATGCAGGCATAAGTTCAAGTTTAGCCCGGGAATTACATAAGCTTAAGGACATGTCTCAAATGTTCCTGGTGTAATCCGTCCCATAGATGAAGTTCCCACTGATAGTAACATAATATCCCGATTTGTGCCATCAATTAGTGACGTACAGATCCACAAACGGTTTCAAACCCCAAATATGAAACTGTATGATGGTTCAACGGATCCTAATGAACATGTTGAACAGTATAGGGAGCGTATGGAGATTAACCCAATCCATATGGAAATCAAGGAAGCGTGCCTTTGCAAGGGATTTGGGTCTACCTTGACTGAAGCAGCCATGAAATGGCTACTTAGTATTCCTCCTAACACCATCACCTCATTTTCGATTTTAGTTAACTTGTTCAATAACCAGTTTTCTTGCAGTAAAACATTTGAGAGGATGACAGGTGATCATTACTGGGTTACCCAGAATCCTGGGGAATCCTTGAGAGATTTTATTACCAGGTTTAGCAAGGAGTCGCTAGAGATTCCAAATCTAAATCCTGCTTCGGCATTGGAAGCCCTTAAGTTGGGGTTAGAGAAGGACTCCTCTTTCTATGATGATCTTGTTATGACTCCGTGCAGGTCGTTAGTTGAAGCAAGAAGCAGAGCTCTGAGGTTTATCAGGCTAGAGGATGATAAGAAAAGCCATAAGAAGATCGATATCCCAAAATATAATCAGACAAAGAAAGCAGAATCCTCGGGAAAATAATATCGATCAAAACCTTACTACAAGCCTGATAACCCAGGATTAATGCAGTAGATGATGGGGACGATGAAGATGATGAAGAATATCCTAAGATCTCGGAATATTCTTTTTTTGTTGATGTTGGTGGATTAGTGTGTGCCATGCAGGACTTAGTTGAAAGAGCCAGGTGGCCAAAGAAAATGGAGAAACAAGAAGCCTGGAAGGATAAGTCAAAATTGTGTGCCTTCCACGAGGACTTTGGGCACTTGACTGATGATTGCATTGTACTCAGAAGGTAGATTAGCTGTCTTCTCAGAAAAGGCCACTTGAAAGAGTTACATGGCCGGAAGAATGAAAAAGAAGAAAATCCTGAAAAAGTTCCTGAGAAGGCGAATCCTCCACCAACAAATGCAAAAACAATCATGTTCATATCCGGAGGATCTGACATCTGTGGAACCACTTATTCTGCTAGGAAAAGAAATGTTGATCAATGGAAGTTAGAAGTGGTTGATAGGCCAACAAAGACATCCATTCTAACTCAAGCAAAGGCCATATCCTTTGATAAAAGCCATAGAGTCAATATTCAGAATCCTCACCATGATAGTTTGGTAATAACATTATATGTGGCTAACCATTATGTGCGCAGGATTCTCATTGATGGTGGAAGCTCTGTCAACATTATTCATCTAGATGTGCTAAAAAGATGAATATTCCTTTCGATGACATTATCCCCAGGTCCTCAGTATTGGTTGGATTCAGTGGAGAGACTAAGAACACTATTGGGGATATCAAGCTCCCATTATATGTTGAAGGGGTAAACAAAATGCAAAAATTTTGTGTTATTAACTGTTTGTCTTGTTGCAATATCATATTAGGCAGGCCTGGATACACGACATGGAAGCGGTCCCCTCCACTTATCACCAATGTGTGAAACTCCCAAGTCCGTGGGGAGTTATCAAGATCATCAGTGATCAACAAGATGCAAAGAATTGCTACACCTTTTCTATGAAGTGTACTGCCAAATCCCAGCAGGCATAGCAATTATAGAAGCCAGCATGAAACGTAATGGAGGCCAGGGAACAAGAAATTAAATAAATACTTCCCTATCCCGAGGATCCTGAAGTCAAAGTGATGATAGGAGCGAGCATTCCTGAGGATATTGAGTCAAAGTTGCTCGATTTCTCAAGTCATGACTGTCAACATTTGCATGGAAACATGAAGATATGACAGGTATTTCCAAAGATATTATAACACATAAACTTGGAATTGATAATTCTTTTAGGCCAATCCATCAAAATAGAAGAAAGTTTGCACTTGAGAGAAACATAATCATCCAAGAAGAAGTTGAAAGATTCTTAAAGGAAAATATAATTAGGGAAGTTGAATATCCCCGATGGTTAGCAAATGTGGTGGTTGTACAATAAGGAGATTCTGTAGATTTCACAGACTTGAATAAGGCTTGCCCTACGGATCAATTCCCTCTACCACACATAGATTCAATGGTAGACACTACAGCCAGCCATGAAATGCTGACATTTTTGGACGCATCCTCAAGATTTTAGCAAAACTAAATGGAACCTTCAGATCAAGAAGATACAGCCTTCATTACTCTCATAAGTATTTATTGTTATATTGCTATGCCCTTTGGACTTAGAATGCAGGTGCGACCTATCAGGGGTTAGTTAACATGATGTTCAAAGAGCAACTGGGGGACACGATGGAAGTTTATATTGATGATATTATGGTGAAGTCCAAGAAAGCTGAGGATCACCTCCAGGATCTCAAAACCGCATTTGATATCCTCGACAAATATAACATGAAGTTGAATCCTTCAAAGTGCCATTTTGGAGTGAAGGCTGGCAAATTCTTGGGATACATGGTCACCAAAAGGGGAATAGAGGCGAGTCCAGAGCAGATATAAGCTCTCCTGAATCTGAAATCCCCCACATCAGTCAAGGATGTTCGAAGACTAACTGGTAGGATAGCAGCTCTCAACAATACCTGGTTTCAGGGATGTTCAAAGACTAACTGGCAGGATAGCATCTCTCAACAATACCTGGTTTCAGATCCTCAGAAAAGTGCAAAGAATTTTATGATATCCTGGGGAAAAATAAGAAGTTCGAGTGGACTAGTAAGCATGAGGAAGCTTTAATATCCTTAAAAGCTTATCTTTCTTCTGCTCCTCTACTGGTAAAGCCAAAGGAAGGTGAACCTCTATCTCTATATCTAGTTGTATCAAATAATGATGTAAGTGCAGTTTTAGCGAAGGATCACGAAGGTCAACAACATCCCATGTATTATGTAAGTAAAAGTCTTTTGGATGCTGAAACCAGGTATTCTTATCTTGAGAAATTAATTCTAGCACTTATTATGGCATCTACTAAACTTAGACACTATTTTGAAACTCACCCCATATGTGTTAAAACTAATTACCATATTAAGTCTGTTTTGAGAAAACCAGAAATGTCATATAGGATGGAAAAATGGGTTGTGAAGCTGAGTGCATATGATATAGCATATGAACCTAGGACTGCAATCAAATCTCAGGCATTAGCAGACTTTGTGGCTAATTTCACCAGTGAACTTAAAGAAGAAGCAGACATGGAAGTCCAACAACTTGAGGAAACCAAAGATAAGTGGACTCTATACACTGATGGTGCTTCAAATGTTAGAGGAACAGGTCTCGGGATCCTGCTGAAATCGACACAGGGGGACATTATACCTCAATCCATATCCTGCATATTTTAAGCCACAAATAATGAGGCAGAATATGAAGCTTTGATAGTAGGATTACAATTAGCAATCGACATGAAAATCAGTTTTATTCAAGTACATGTTGATTCATTATTATTAACTAATCATTTTAATGGTTCATATGTTGCTAGAGGAGAAAAACTAATGAAATATTTAGAGCTAGTCAAAAAACTAGCAAAGTGTTTCCAAATGTTTGATATTTCACAGGTACCTAGAGAAGAGAACGTTGAAGCAGATGCCCTAACATATTTAGCTTCATCCTTCTGGATACCGGATGGTGTCAAGATTCCTATCATACATATCCTGAGCCCAAAAATAGGAGAGCAGGGTGTCAATGATATATCAGACGATGATGAGGATATGGGAGTCAAGAATCCTGAGGATAATGAAAATTCTTGGATTATCCCGATCAGGAAATAAGGATGGATTTATCCCCAAGGATGAAAACCCAAGAGCTTTTCGCACAAAGGTAGTCCCATATACAATAATAAATATATATTATACAGGAAATCTCTTGCAGGACCATATCTTAGGTGTTTGGAGAAGGCAGAACCTCAAGAAGTTCTTCAGGATATCCATGAATGAGATTGTGGGAATCACACTGTGCAGAGCACTATTCTCCAAAATCCTGACGACAGGATACTTTTAGCCAACGATGAAGAGGGATGCTATGAATTATTCTCATAAATGTGATGCATGCCAAAGACATAGCAACATTTTGCACCAGCCAGCAGAACCTTTATATCCTATTATATCCTTATATCCCCTTGGCCTTTCATGAAGTGGTGAATGGATATTGTTGGAAAGCTACCTAGGGCTCCAGGAGGTAAAGTCTTTATGCTGGCTATGACTCCAGGAGGAAAAGTCTTTATGCTGCTATGACTGATTATTTCCCGAAGTGGATTGAAGCGGAAGCTTTTGTTCAAGTCAGAGAGAAAAAGGTTATCTCATTCATCAAGCGCAATAACTGTAAAATTGGGGGCAATTGTCGGGAGTAGATCTTTATCCTCAGGATTGAAAATGATTTAAGGATTTCAACCTATCCTGCCGGTGCAAGTATTTTGAGGATTACATTTCGCTACTCCAATTGTCCTTTATTGTTCTGTTTGTTTTGCAGATATAACAACTTGTTTAATGTTCTAATAAGAGACGTGGGTTTGCAACGGTTATTTACAAGGCTTCGTCAACTCGAACGTGTGAAGCAACTGATAGTGGAAGATGGTTTATTCCGGATTTCTCGGAATTTCAGTTGTATTCTTATGTTTATTTAAACGAGCTGAATTGGTCATTAAGAACACACACTTCGCACTCATGGCTACTTAAACTCATTGTAACACTTAGTATTTGATCGATTATCTGCTCCGACACTTGTAATCAACCTTTTTTTGTTATTAATAAATAGACGGTGATAGTTTTCACCGTCCGGGGTTTTTTGTGCAGGAGATCCTCAAGATCAAGGGCTTTTTCCCTCCACGTCAAATCATTGTGTTCACTATATTTTTGATCAAGCACTCTACCTCACGTACTAATTTGATCAAAAATTACTTTGTTAATTTTTGACCGAAACAATATAAATCGAATGGCGATTGTTGAATCGTACTTTTACACACACACATATATAGGGAGAGGATCAAGAGAAAACTCATCCTTATAGTGAAAAGTTAAATACTCCTAAAAGATTGTTTTTATTTAAAAATAAAAAAATATTTTCAACTTCTGTTTTTCCATTATTCTTATATTATGTTACATTTCAGAAAACTCATTCTTAGAGAGAAAACCTAAAAACTCTTAAAAATTATTTTTAGTTGAAAATAAAAAAAAATTCAAATTCCGTTTTTTCATTATTCTTATATTTTTGTTACTCTTCACTGAAAAAAGACGTTGTAATACACATACGTATTATTGTGCGATACTGTTATATTACACATGTGTCTAACTATGTATTTTTATATTCAATAATGTTTAATTGCATATATTCAATATTTGTGTCTTATATATGTGCAATAGTGTTGTATTATATGCGAAAAACTATATATTAAAAAAAATAAAAGTCGATGTATTGCACATGTGCATTAAATTTTGTATTACACATACGTACTAAGTGTATTCGATGTGCGTATTAGTCTTATATTGCATATATACAATAGTGTGTATCAAATATGTACAATAGTGTTGTATTTTATGTAATACAACATTCTTGCATACCTACAATGCACACTATTACACATGTGCACTACACCGACGAAGTTTTTTTTTTTTTTTGAGAACAATATCATTATGTTAAAATAATTTTTAAAAAAAAGAAAAGAAACTACAATTTTTTTAATAAAATAGTTAAAATAATTCATAAGAGTTTTATGTTTTTTCTTTAAAAAGAGACTTCATTTGGTCCCAACCCTATAGGACATGTTCAAAAGGGAACTAAAAAATGGGTAACCGGGAACTCTTCAATTTACATGTAAAACTCTTCATTTTACATATAAAAAATACTAAAAAAAATTCATTTTTCATGTAAACAACACATTTTACATAATATTTTTGTATTACGATGTAATGGTATTTGTCTTATTATAAAAATACTTGTGTACTTGCGAATTTATGAAATAAAATAATTATATTGTTACTATTAATAGTATTACAAGCTTATGAGTAATACGTACGTTGTACCTGACGTATTTCGCTTAAATACGGGGTGTTAAACCTAAGTCCATGTATTAATTTCCTAAGTCACCACTCTACTTATTATTATTTAATAAATAAATAATAACACATAATAATAGAATCTTTTGTTATTATTCATGTAGGAAGACGAATGTTACACCTAAGTACCACCGGTCACACATTAGTGGCCATACCTTCCCAAATCTTCTTTTAGATCTTCCTCCATCTAAGAAAAACAAAAATTCAGCTCATTGCATCTCTGTCTCATCTATCTTTGTCAAATGTCTAAGAAAGAGTAATAGTTGCTTGCAGAGCAATCATACACAAATATGGATTTTGGATACTGCCCAAAAAACGAGTATGTGGTGTTGTGCCTAGCGATTAACATCACGATTATAACCAGAAAAATGAACTGATCGAAGTGGTTCACTGCGGTACTATTTTGTAGTAGCCACATGTTGTTTAGACATGCAAAGAAGATTCATTAGATTCACGGATGTGGTCGTGGTGGTTTTTGTTATCCACCCTAAAAACCGCTCCCATCAATGAATCCCAGCCTCCTGTCACCACATCCGCTATCCGAAAATCAGATCCACAAGAGTACAAAAGCCATATTATTGTCACAAATTTTGTTTCATTAATCTCCCAGAAAATTTTATTAAAAATTACCCTAGATCTGGTTTTTAGAATTCCACCACTAAGTCTAATTGTTGGGTTGGTTACCGATTTGCTTCTAATTTCGGGGCTCATGTAGCTTTTTATGAAAGAGGTATGGAGATGGCGGTGGTTGTCACACCCCAACCTACGGCGGAAATAACGGGGCGTGAGCTGATTACCCACAACTCTCAAGGTACTGTCAAACAATTTTGGAAATTTCAATATCTATTAAATTAAATTCATTTAAAATCAAATATTCAATACAATATCCAAGATCAAATAATTCACTAAACAAACATATATAACGAATCTTGAACTAAGGTTTTTAAGGATTTTAAATTACAACACTAGAAAATCACCAATGAATAAAATAATTTCATAAGTTGCAGTGGATAAAGCAAGGAAATTTCTAAGACATCTTTAATTTAAATGTAAAAATATAAGTATTTAAAGTCAGAAAAAGGAGATATACTATTAATAGTTAAGGTTAATTAAATGAGTTGTGATGAATGAAGGTAAGGAAATAAGATAGAAGTAGGCTTTAATAAACAATCTATTAAACAAAAGGGGCTTTATTCATAAGATAGAAGATAAATAGTTCAAATAATTCAAAGCCATAATGAGGCATTACAATACGTAATTAAGAAAAGACAATAGAAATTAAGATAAAGGGAAACGACAAAAGTTTTCACGGTCGTTGAGTAGCTTAATGGACGTGACTTGGAGCACCATGAGGAGTTGCATTCATAGGAGTTGGAGCAGATGAGGTAGATTGATTCAGCATTGCGTGGATAACTGGAGCTTGAACGGTTTGTAAGAGAGTTGATTGATTAGAGTAGACTTAGTAAACTTGAGCTTGCGGTGCGGAACTTGAAAAGTTTGGGTTAAGTAGAAATGATCTTGCTTGACGATAGAAGCTTGAAGGGTGACGGTTAGAAAGGTTTGGACTTGATGAGTAGTGTGGTTGGGTGTAACTATGGTTTGAACTTGATTAGTTTGGATAATATGAGGGTACATATTGCAGAGTGGGTTAGGGTCTCCTGAAGGCTAGCAAGCACGGGTAATAGGAGAATCAGGTTGAGCATGAGGGGTAGATTGTTGCGAGACGGCTTGTGCATTAGGCGGGACACGGCAAGTGTTAGCAAAATGGCCATAACGGTTACATTGGGTGAAACGAAGGCATTGGGATTTAACCGGGGTGATGATGGTTACAAATGGAGCATAACAGGAAAGGGCCGTGGTAAGAGGAGACTTGCGGTTGGTTAGGATTGGTTGTAGCAAGTTTCTTACGTTTCTTGTTGTGGGGATGAGTGGAGATAGATGGTTCATAGTCACCAGCAGAGGGATTAGTGAGAAAGGTTAGATCAGTCGCATTAATGTTTTAAATTTGGGTCACTATCCTAGGGATCACATCATCTATCTCCTTGGAGATATAGGCGGCCTTACGGTGGTCATAAGAATCAAACGATTGATGTTGATGATGGTGGTGGTTTCTTAGATAATACATTCTATGAGGACAAAAATAAAGGTTTATAAGTTGAAGGATAAGTTGCGGAAAACATTAGAATAATAAAATGTTTAATTACTTATAATAACGTTGCCTTAAGAAGTAAGGGGATTTGCGTCATTAGGATTAAAAGTAAAAGATTATAAGATGAGGGGGTACATTGCGTAAATAATTATTAGATGATGTAGTCAGTATGATTAATGTGTGATGACTACACCAGGAGATAAGTCAGCTTATAAATTTAGATTTTATTCGATTAAGTTAACTTTAAAATAAACTCACGTAATATAAAATGTGTGCTGGCCTCCCATGAGCTTTCCATGGCAGTTTGAATGGCCCAACGGAACTAACGAATAAAAACAACTGAGTTGGACAACCCATGTGCGTTACATGGCATTTTGATTGTCCCAACTAATTAACGAATTTACAATTCAATAAAGTTTGTCGGCCCGATGAGCATTACATGGCGTTTTACTAACCAAACTAAATAAAGAACTAACGAAATAAAATTTAGGTAGTTGGAGTATCTCGTGAATCACCGCGTATGATGACTCCAACAAAAACATAAAACAAAGTGAGAAATAGAGAGTAGGAGTGCTCATGGTTCCATGGATTTTCCACCCAATTAACCATTTAAATAACGGAACACAATAATCAGGAAACCGAGTTTAACCATGAACCACCGTGAATTCGGTTTAAAAAGACAACCTAAGGTGTCGGTCGTATGACAGTTGTGTTCCCGCTTTGGCCTATTAGCTTGTTACTGAGGCCAGGTTATTCTCCAGGTAAGGAATAACATCTTACCTTGGATTCTCGGAACCGGTTTGCCAATGCCCAACTCACAGTACTCTCCCCCATCCGGTTACTACAGGAACTTGTCACACTACCTAGCCTTAAGGTGAAGAGTAAAAACAAAAGTAGGGTATTCTTGAGGAATTTCCCAGAAATAAAACTCAATCTCATTTACGAAAAGTTTTCTTTGAATGTTGAGGCATAACCACGGAGTTGTGTGTGTGTGCATAACAGTACAATAATAAATAATAAGTAATTAATTATCTAGGAAAACTGTAAACAATTTAATTCGAACACATAAGGCAAACAAATAAGCACGTATGGGTTCCTAAGCATGCTGCTAAGGCACCACTAACGACCTATCTTAAACCTTCGGCTCTGATACCAATCTGTCACATCCCAACCTACAGCGGAAATGCCGGGGCATGAGCCGATTGCCCACAGCTCTTAAGGTACTATCATACAATTTTGGAAATTTCAGTATCTATTAAATTAAATTAATTTAAAATTAAATATTCAATACAATATCCAAGATTAAATAATTCACTAAACAAACATATATCATGAATCAAAAGTTTTGTTTATTTTCTCTACCTTTATTCCTAAGTGATCTTCCTAAACTTGAACTAACTTCACATCACACGATGACTTGCATATGCGTTAAAAATTACAAGTAGGTTTGTCAACACAAGGTAAGGTTGAGTGAGCAGCACACCAGGTTTGATGTATATATATATATATAATAGATAATAAATGCGCAACAAGTAAAATGAGCTAAGCAGTTCAACCAATTAGTAAATAAATGAGATGTCGAAAAGCTCGAAGCTACTTCGACTGTCGTATGATCATATTAATCTGAGATTATATTGGACCTCTCCGAATGCTGTTCTCGTAAAGCAAATTAGCACATAATAAGTATGGTACAAATCGTTAAACACAAGTGACAATAGTTGCAGTTTGTGTATTAAATAGTACGGAAATAAATATTAAAACGCATACGTCCCCAAAACGGTATAAAATGAGTTTAAGAGGGGGAATGTGGTACTCACCTCAAAAAACGAGCAAAAGAATTAGATAACAATAAGAATGACGATTCACGGAAATCACGAGTTGACAATAAGGCCTATAAAGGAAGATAGAATTCGGATACGCTAAGTTAATGAACTAGATCGATTAAGAAAGCTCGATAATTATAATTATTATTATGAATATTGGATTTTAATAATCATTATTAAATGGTATTGGCGGATAATAATCCCTATTCATTTTATCACCACTGGCGGTGCCAAATTCAAAAAGGTTGGCCCAATGGTCCCCGTTAAAAATGACTTAACAGCGTTGTAGTTTTTTCAGAATTTCGAACCAATGTTTTAGGCTTTCGATCGTTAGGAGGATACAAGTCGATTGATGTAAAACTTAGCTTGAAACAATGATCCAAACGACTTGATTTTGGTTAATTGTAAGCTCAAACACCCGAATTGAAGCATTGTTTCGTCATTTTGAAGCACTATTTCAAACTAAATTTTACACCAATCGACTCGTATCCTTCTAATGATCAAAAGCCCTAAAAAATTAGTTTGAAATTCAGGAAAAACTATAACGCCGTTAAGTCAAATTTAACGGGGACCATTGAGGGCCAACTTTTTTGAATTTGGGACCGCCATTGGCGATAAAATGAATAAGGATTATTAACGGCCAATACCATTTTATAGGGATTATTAAAATCCAATATTCCTTATTATTAAGTTAATATTATACCCTTTTTAATCAAAATTATTATAATATATTAGTTTATTAAATTATATATAAAGTATATTATAATATTTTAGTATATTAACGTAAAATACATCTTTTAAAATATTATTCCTTTAGTTTTATAAATATACTTATAGTTTACTTGTTATGTCAAAATATTATTTTTTTCAAGTTCATATATAAATTTATATATATATATATGTGTGTGTGTATAAACATATATGCTTACATATACGTATATACACGAACGAAAACGTAAGGAAACAAGTATTATAAAGTCGGTTTTCCAATAAAATAGTTTAAATTAATTATTATCATTATTATATATATTAAATGATTTGAAAAGAAAATAATCAAAAATTAACTAAAACTCAAGGGTAGCAGGGGTCGCACCCGCGACCCCCTACTCATAAGGTTTAACCGCCAGGCTACCAGCGACGTGCATACTAAACCAGTTTCTATTAATTATAAACATAAGCATGTCAACCAGATTTGATATAAACCCTAACAAAATTCAATTCGCTCCAATCTGTTATTGTTAATCAATTACACCATAGGGTTTTTGATCATTACATGATCGCGATTCATAAACACTAAACAAATACCTTTATTGATGATCAGAGAAGGGTTAATTGGATAGAACAGAGTCGGCGAAGAAACTTTAAATATAGAAATTATAATGTAATTATATATAGGGCTTAGGACGGTGAGGGTTAGGGGATCATACATTGTTAACTAATTGAGATATTACTGACAATTTCGTGTTCGTTAAGATCAATTATACGTCGGTGGGTAATAGAAGGAAAAACGAATCATAAAAGATATAATTAACATGCTTGAATGGATTTTTAGGCGAAAAAACTTGATTAGATGATTTACAAGATCAATTACAACTTTTAAATGAAAATTATGGTCCAAGTTAACAAATTGTTGAATTAAGGTTCAAGAAAAAAAATGTGGACACGGGTTTGGGTATTAGGATATTCGATTAGGTTATATGGGTTATAACAATATTTGCAGAAAGCACCCTTGAGTTTGAGAATGGGGATAAAGAAGGATAAAAATTTATGTTTTGGGTTAAACATGTCAAAATATAAAAGATATAATTATAAATAATTTAATATTAATAAAATTGTGACAATCGTCAATTTCAGGTTAACTCCGTTAATTCAAACTTAAATATCATTGAATCTATAACGCACACCTCATTACATTTAAACTAGGGTTTAAATGACGCTTGACACTTACTACATGTGTAGTCTTTCGGGAATTGCACCGAAACGCAAACGAGTTGACGCAAACGATTAGTGAATAAACGAAAAACATCAAAACAATAATTATGTGTTAGACTTATGTGTTATGTGATAACATTCTTATAAACATTAACTTAATGTGCTAGAACTAGTTAATTAAGCTAGAAAAGTAACATTTGAAAGTTAAGGGACCAAAGTGTATTATATTATTATTATTAATAATAATCACCAAACCCTAACCTCTACCCCATTCCCAAAACCCGATCGGCAGCCCCCTTGCCCCCCCCCCCCCCTCCTTGCGATCGGCCCTCATACACACACATACAATCAAGATTTTTCAAGTTTGATTGAAGATTAAGGTGCTAGGAAGGTATAAACGACTATCCTATGCATCCTTTATACTTAATTTCGATTTTTAATGGGTTAATTACAAACCCTAGATTCCGAAAATTTCATATATTGTGTTCATATGATTTTTGTTTGATTTGATGATGTATTGATGATGATTTGATAACTAGAATTGATATTGTTACATGTTAATTGTTGTGTCTTTGATTTTGAGATCAAGTAAAACCCTAACCATGTATGTATGGTGTAATTGATGTGCATGGATAGTGGTTATGGTGTCTAGAGTGTCATATGAAAGGATTATGGTCTATAGATGATTAATATGTTGAATTTTGTTGCAAACAGTTTCTGGACAGATTGTGTTGTTGATGTTCAATTGACTGTATCTGGTTGTAAATTTGAAAATTGGTTGAAATATTGATACTACAGTAAACTAGGTTGAGTCTAGTTTCTAAAGAATATAAATTTGCAATTTTTGGACGTGTAAACGTTAACCTTTATGATTTTAAAAAAACGTTGTGCAAAGCTGAGTTGTTAGACATGCTGTTAGGTTGTTTTGTAAATGTTATATCTCATGAACTACGAGACCAATTGGGTTGGTTCCACTTCTGGAAGTTGACTTGTTGAGTTAGGAACCTAACCCAAGTGGTCTTGCATTTATTGGATTTTTCATTTAACGGGAATTTCAAATAACATTCTGTTGCGCATGAATTTGACTGTTATGAGTTTGCTGTAATGATTTGATTATTGTGAGAAACCTATGTGGAATAAAAATATAATAAAATATGTTCTGGAAACCTAAGACATGTATGCTTTTGTGATGAATTTTGATGAATTAATTGAGATGCTATGATCGGTGGTATAGTATAATCTTTCAAGTAGAATTTCTGTCTCGGTGAAACTAGCTGCTGAATTTTGTGAAAATGCATGAAACATGATAATTGCTAGTTAATTGCTATGTTTTGACCAAATTGCCCCTGCGGGGAATACTTGCTAGTGATGTACATTATTAATACATGACACGTAAACGATTGTTCACACACGTAGCGTATCACAAATGTGCTTGTTAAGACACACACGATTCACAAACAAACACGAAACGTATCTTGTGCTTAGGAATTTTGTGCCGAGTCTAGAGACTCGATATTAGTTCCGATACTTAGAAAATCTCCGTGTTGTTTTAGAACGCTAGAGAGAGTTTTCTGTGACGCGCATCACTTGGTGATTTATTTTTGGAATTCTTTGCAAACAGTGAGTTTCACTTACCCCTTTAAATTGTTTTAAACGCTTTTCACTTGGGGTAGATAACATACTCCGAAAAACGCATTTAAGATTTTGTTAGTAAATTATATATCACTTGTAAAGGCTAAGTGGCAAACGAAACAATTGAAGTCCTACACATCGAACCGGTTAATATTTGGATAATAGTGAGTCACTGTTGAGTAGTACTATTGGGTTTGACAAACCCCACCCAACGCTAAACTCGACTGGAGGTCGAGCGGGTGTTATTTTGGCTAACACATACCATGGTCTGGATGACCTGGTGGCAAGGCACTTGATAAACAGTCAGCTTCGGTGTCGAACACTTAGTAATACTTGTTGTATAGGCTAGCTACCTATCGATATATAATTGATTTAACACTATCTGGTAACGCTAAACGCAAAACGAAAAAGGGAAAACGCTGAACGCAAAACGCTAAACGCTTTATTTTATATAAACTTGTGAACTCACCAACCTTGTGTTGACACTTTTAGTATGTTATTCTCAGGTAGCCGAGGCGGGCGCGCGGTATAGGATCATGCATGGTTTTTGAACATTTTGATATGCAAACATGTTTTTAACTATTATTACTTGGGTTTTTAAGTCGTCCTGCGTGACGCAACTTTTTTCTTTTGGTTTTTACGCTTCTGCACTTAATTTCATTTAAACGTTTTTATGGTTTGATTATAACTAATGATTCCGATCCTGTTAGTTCACACCCTCTGACGGTAAAACTCCGTTAGTGGATTTTGAGGGTGTGACAGATTGGTATCAGAGCCATTGGTTATAGCGAACTAGAAATTTCATGCATACCAGACTATCACCGCGACGACCCATTAGTTATAATGATACGCACTGCATATGTTTGTGTAGTCTTTGTTATCTTATCTCTTTACCTCTTTCACTCATACGCGCGCGCATACACGGCTTACCTGTAGGGATGTCGACGCCACCATCATCATCATCCGATCAGATGACTCATGCACATAGGAAGGAACCGCAGTTACCTACCTCATAGCCACCCCGTGTAGTCCCGGAACTCGAAGCTCCTGCGCCGAAGAGGTATCGCTTATCCGGAGGCATGTACGAAAACGAAGTTAGCTGGGATTGGTACCCTAATATGATTAGACGTATGGTCTATCGTGAACAAGTTCCCCCCGCTACGTCACTCGAGCCATCCTGCTTACCCCAACACCCTACCACCCATAACCGGACCTGTAGAGCGAGTGCTCGCAGCTGTTGTTTCTTGTTTGGAGCGTGATGTTGGTTACATGCGCTATACGAGAGCGAACGTATCCGGACTGTTAAAAGATGGAACCGAAACTAAAGAGGAAATTTCCCGCATGACAGCGGCAATGAAGGAAATGCAAGAGGCTAATGATCAACAGATGAAGATTATGAGAAAGATGCAAGCCGAGATGATAGACTTGCATGAGCAACTCCAAGTAGCAAGGACTCGAACCGAGATAGCCTTAGAGCGTTGCGATGTCTTACAAATGCAAATTGCTCAGAACGCAGCCGAGCCTGAGGCAGAACCTGAGGCAGAGCCTGAAGAGGAACCCGAAGAAGATCCCGAAGAGGAGCCTGAGGAGGATCCCGAGGAAGATCCCGAGGAGGAACCCGAAGAAGAACCGGAGGAAGAACCGGCTGAGGAGGAGGCACACTCAGAGGTGTCCTCAGACGATGACATCTAAGGATGATAACACCTAGATGGAGGGGTTGTCTCCATCCAAACTATTATTTTCTATGATATTAAGGATTGGTTTTAAATACTTTGTAGCGAATACAATGGTTTTAATCATGAATTATTATTTGGATTAATATATGGTTGTGATGTGATGTTTGTTTCTTATTTCTTTCTTACCTATCTTTTTATTACATGTATGGTGTGTTTCATATGAAAGAAAAATTCATGTTTAACATTTTATGCTGTGATTCTAGGAAATGGCAGGAAGAAACGCTGGACACGAACGTGGTAACATCAACCTAACTGCAGCAGAACTCCAAACTCTGCTGAACGACCACGCGGCGACCTCCCTAGCCGCACATGTTCAGAACCAAGCTGGAGGTCCAATTGGATCGTGTACCTTCAAGAATTACCTTGACTGCAAGCCCAGTATGTTTAAGGGCACTGAGGGAGCTATAGGCTTCCTGCGTTGGGCTGAGAAGGCCGAATCGGCGTTTGAAATGTGTAATTGTCCCCTGCCAGTATGGTCAAATTTGCTGCCGGAACACTTGAAGATTCTGCCCTCACTTGGTGGAATTCAAACGTGCAGATCATTGGATTGGAACTGGCTAACGCTATGAACTGGGAGGAGTTCAAGAACATGATGCGAGAAGAGTATTGTCCGAGAGAGGAGATTGCAAAGTTGGAGTCAGAGTTTTGGTCATTGAAGATGGTGGGTTCAAAAATCGAAGCCTACACAACCCGTTCTCACGAGTTAGCTGTGATATGTCCACGGATGGTAGACCCGCCGAGTAAGAGGATTGAAATGTATATTGATGGGTTAGCACCACAAATTCAAGGCATGGTGACGCCTTCCAGACCAGCCACGATTCAACAAGCGATCCGGTTAGCTCACAAACTGACGGATCAAGCAGTGACCCAAGGTGCGCTACCACCTAGGGGTTCAACCACTAAAGCCCGTGACAACCCGAGTACTGACAACAACAGCAACAGCAACCCGAGCAGCGGAAAGAGAAAGTTTGACAACACCAGATCCTCATCCTCGAACTCCCCACAGCAACAACATTATCGCAAGCCCGAATTCAGTCGGGGCTTCAACAATCAGGGTCACAATAACAATAACAACGGTGGCGGGCAGGGTTCGAGCGGATATGCTGGGAAATATCCGAAGTGCAACAGGTGCAATTATCATCATGCTGGGCCGTGTGACCGTGTCAAGTGTCTGAGATGTGGAAAGATGGGTCACCAGGCAAAGGATTGTAGAGGAGACCTGGCGGCAAAGGGTGCTCCTAAACCACCTATGACGACGAAGGGATGTTTCGAATGTGGGCAGGAGGGTCATTTCAGGAAAGATTGTCCCAAGCTGAAACAGAACGACAACAATGGAGGTAATGGAAGTGGCAGTGGCGATGGAAACAATGGTAAAGGAAGAGCTTTTGTTATTGGGTCGGGTCAAGCCCGCAATGATCCGTACGTGGTGACTGGTAAGTTCCCTGTGAACGATTGTTTTGCTTCTGTATTGTTTGACACTGGAGCTGATAGGAGTTTTATGTCAAAAGCCTTTAGTCAACTCTTAGACTTAACTCCAACCCCGTTAGATGCTAAGTTTCCAGTAGAATTAGCCGACGGAAAGTCTGTAGAAACGACTCATGTACTTGCGGGATGTAAGTTAAAACTGTCAGGTCATGTTTTTAATATCGACCTTATTCCATTTACGCTTGGTAGTTTCGATGTCGTGGTCGGCATGGACTGGTAATCCGAGAACCGAGCGGAGATTATATGTCACGACAAGATAGTCCACATGACTACCCCTTCCGGCGAGATCATTTCAATCCGAGGTGAGAGAAGCGGCATGACCACCAGCGTCATTACCCTCATGAAGGTGCAGAAGTATCTACGAAAGGGTCATCCAATTTTGGCACATATTGTTGAGAAACCCGTGGAGGAGAAGCGAATTGAAGATATACCGATTGTGCGAGATTTTCCGGAAGTTTTCCCGGAGGATTTGCCTGGACTCCCTCCTATACGACAAGTCGAATTCCAAATCGAGTTGACACCCGGTGCAGCACCCATAGCACGAGCCCCGTATCGACTCGCACCGGCGGAGCTTCAGGAGTTGTCCACTCAGTTGCAAGATTTGTTGGATAAGGGTTTCATCCGACCTAGCTCATCGCCTTGGGGAGCCCCTGTCTTATTTGTCAGAAAGAAGGACGGGACTTTCCGCATGTGCATCGACTACCGGGAGTTGAACAAGGTGACGGTCAAGAACCGTTATCCTTTACCCCGAATTGATGATCTGTTTGACCAGCTCCAAGGATCGAGTTACTACTCGAAGATCGATCTGCGATCTGGTGACCATCAATTAAGAATGCGCGAAGAAGATATCTCAAAGACGGCTTTCAGAACACGGTATGGTCACTACGAGTTTTCGGTTATGCCTTTTGGCTTAACTAACGCACCAGCCGTATTTATGGATCTCATGAATCGAGTATGCAGGGCGTACCTCAACAAGTTTGTGATTGTGTTCATTGATGATATTCTCGTTTACTCCAAGGACAAGGCTGACCACGAGGAACACTTAAGGGTAATTCTGGAATTATTGAAGAAGGAACAACTGTACGCAAAACTCTCGAAATGCGAGTTTTGGCTTCGCGAGGTTCACTTTTTAGGACATGTGATCAACGAGAACGGTATCCATGTCGATCCCGGTAAGGTAGAGGCCGTCAAAAACTGGGAAGCGCCTAAGACTCCGACTGAGGTGCGGCAATTCCTAGGGCTGGCCGGCTACTACCGGCGTTTCATCGAAGGATTTTCAAAGATTGCCCATCCCTTCTCCGCTTTGACTCACAAGGGTACTAAGTACAATTGGGGAGACGCGAAAGAATCCTCTTTTCAACTGTTGAAAACCAAACTCTGTAGCGCCCCTATTCTAGCCCTCCCCGAGGGAACGGAGAATTTTGAGGTACACTGTGACGCATCGATACAAGGTCTCGGTTGTGTGCTGATGCAACTCGAGAAGGTTATAGCTTATGCCTCTCAACAACTACGGATCCACGAGAAGAACTACACGACCCATGATTTGGAACTCGGAGCTGTGGTGTTTGCCCTTAAGATATGGAGGCATTACTTGTATGGTACCAAGTTTACCATTTACACCGACCACAAGAGTCTCCAACATATCTACGATCAGAAGGAGCTGAACATGCGACAGCGTCGTTAGGTCGAGCTGCTTAAGGATTATGATTGTGCCATCAAGTACCACCCTGGAAAGGCCAATGTAGTGGCCGACGCCCTCAGTAGAAAAGAAACCGATAAACCCAGGCGAGTGCGAGAATTGCAACTCACGATTCATACCAACCTACCCGATCAGATTCGCGATGCCCAACTCAAAGCTTTGAAAGATGATAATCTTCCATCGGAACTCATGCGGGGCATGAACAAGCAACTTGAAACCAAATCGGACGGGGTCCGATATTTTGAGAACCGGATTTGGGTTCCACGATACGGAGAGTTGAAAACTCTAGTGATGGACGAAGCACACAAGTCCCGATATTCTATCCACCCTGGCTCAGATAAAATGTACCATGACTTAAAGGCACTTTACTGGTGGCCGAACATGAAAGCCGACATTGCCACCTACGTGAGCAAATGCTTGACTTGTGCCAGAGTCAAAATAGAATACCAGAAACCATCTGGCCTACTACAACAACCGGAACTTCCAATGTGGAAATAGGAACACATTTCAATGGACTTCATCACGGGTTTACCTAAGACACCGACGGGATGCGATACCATCTGGGTGATCGTGGACCGGTTGACTAAGTCGGCACACTTCTTAGCGATTAAGGAATCGGACAAAATGGAAAGATTTACTCGCGTCTACATGAAAGAAGTGGTGTCTAGACACGGAGTTCCTGTCTCAATCATTTCCGATCGAGATTCCCGTTTCACTTCGCACTTTTGGAAGTCAATACAAAGCGCACTAGGCACCCGTCTTGATATGAGCACAGCATACCATCCTCAGACGGATGGGCAAAGTGAACGAACTATTCAGACCTTAGAGGACATGTTGCGTGCATGTGTGTTGGATTTCGGAAAAAGTTGGGAACCTCACTTGCCTTTGGTAGAGTTTTCGTATAATAACAGCTACAACGCAAGTATTAAAGCAGCATCGTTTGAAGAACTGTACGGACGGAAGTGTCGATCACCTCTCTGCTGGGCAGAGGTGGGTGACAGCCAAATCACTGGTCCAGAACTAGTACTCGAAACTTCAGAAAAGATTGTTCAAATCCGAAACCGCATGGCAGCAGCACGAGATCGTCAAAAGAGTTACGCCGACAAGCGCCGAAAGCCCCTCGAATTTCAAGTAAACGACCAAGTATTACTCAAAGTCTCACCTTGGAAAGGTGTGGTCCGCTTTGGGAAGCGAAACAAACTCAACCCACGATACGTTGGTCCTTACCGGATAACTGAGCGCATTGGTCCGGTGGCGTACCGACTGGACCTACCAACGGAACTCAGTGGCGTACACAATGTATTCCACGTATCCAATTTGAAGAAATTCCTACCCGATGAAACCCAAGTAGTCCCTTTGGACGAACTGCAAGTTGACGAACAGCTACGCTTCATTGAAGAACCAGTCGAAGTTTTGGATTGGGAAACCAAAACACTCAAGCAAAGCAAAATTCCAATCGTTAAGGTTCGTTGGAACTCGAGACGTGGACCGGAGTTCACGTGGGAACGCGAGGATCAAATGATGAAAAAGTGTCCTCACCTTTTTGAAGGGCTGACTAAACACAGAAAACCGCGAAACCAGACAAACCGTCAGAAATCACTGGAGGTATGAATAAAA
Source organism: Bidens hawaiensis (assembly GCF_021521415.1). Classification (NCBI taxonomy): domain Eukaryota; kingdom Viridiplantae; phylum Streptophyta; class Magnoliopsida; order Asterales; family Asteraceae; genus Bidens; species Bidens hawaiensis. The sequence continues at coordinate 50,708 of NW_027491454.1, forward strand.
TTTCGGGACGAAATTTCTTTCTACTAGGGGATGATATGACAAACTGAAAATTTTTCTTACTTTTTCAGACACTCGGCACGACTTGACTCAAATTTTCGGGACGAAAATTCTTTAACATGGGAATGATGTGACAATCGTCAGTTTCAGGTTAACACTGTTAACTCAACTCTGTTAATTCAAACTTAAAGATCATTGAATCTATAACACACACCTCATTACATTTAAACTAGGATTTAAATGACGCTTGACACTTACTACATGTGTAGTCTTTCGGGAATTGCACCGAAACGCAAACGAGTTGACGCAAACGATTAGTGAATAAACGAAAAACGTCAAAACAATAATTATGTGATAATTATGTGTTAGACTTATGTGTTATGTGATAACATTCTTATAAACATTAACTTAATGTGCTAGAACTAGTTAATTAAGCTAGAAAAGTAACATTTGAAAGTTAAGGGACCAAAGTGTATTATATTATTATTATTAATAATAATCACCAAACCCTAACCTCTACCCCATTCCCAAAACCCGATCGGCAGCCCCCTTGCCCCCCCCCCCTCCTTGCGATCGGCCCTCATACACACACATACAATCAAGATTTTTCAAGTTTGATTGAAGATTAAGGTGCTAGGAAGGTATAAACGACTATCCTATGCATCCTTTATACTTAATTTCGATTTTTAATGGGTTAATTACAAACCCTAGATTCCGAAAATTTCATATATTGTGTTCATATGATTTTTGTTTGATTTGATGATGTATTGATGATGATTTGATAACTAGAATTGATATTGTTACATGTTAATTGTTGTGTCTTTGATTTTGAGATCAAGTAAAACCCTAACCATGTATGTATGGTGTAATTGATGTGCATGGATAGTGGTTATGGTGTCTAGAGTGTCATATGAAAGGATTATGGTCTATAGATGATTAATATGTTGAATTTTGTTGCAAACAGTTTCTGGACAGATTGTGTTGTTGATGTTCAATTGACTGTATCTGGTTGTAAATTTGAAAATTGGTTGAAATATTGATACTACAGTAAACTAGGTTGAGTCTAGTTTCTAAAGAATATAAATTTGCAATTTTTGGACGTGTAAAAGTTAACCTTTATGATTTTACAAAAACGTTGTGCAAAGCTGAGTTGTTAGACCTGCTGTTAGGTTGTTTTGTAAATGTTATATCTCATGAACTACGAGACCAATTGGGTTGGTTCCACTTCTGGAAGTTGACTTGTTGAGTTAGGAACCTAACCCAAGTGGTCTTGCATTTATTGGATTTTTCATTTAACGGGAATTTCAAATAACATTCTGTTGCGCATGAATTTGACTGTTATGAGTTTGCTGTAATGATTTGATTATTGTGAGAAACCTATGTGGAATAAAAATATAATAAAATATGTTCTGGAAACCTAAGACATGTATGCTTTTGTGATGAATTTTGATGAATTAATTGAGATGCTATGATCGGTGGTATAGTATAATCTTTCAAGTAGAATTTCTGTCTCGGTGAAACTAGCTGCTGAATTTTGTGAAAATGCATGAAACATGATAATTGCTAGTTAATTGCTATGTTTTGACCAAATTGCCCCTGCGGGGAATACTTGCTAAATAATTGTGGTGTTTTGACCAAATTGCCCCTGCGGGGAATAGTTGCTAGTGATGTACATTATTAATACATGACACGTAAACGATTGTTCACACACGTAGCGTATCACAAATGTGCTTGTTAAAACACACACGATTCACAAACAAACACGAAACGTATCTTGTGCTTAGGAATTTTGTGCCGGGTCTAGAGACTCGATATTAGTTCCGATACTTAGAAAATCTCCCTGTTGTTTTAGAACGCTAGAGAGAGTTTTCTGTGACGCGCATCACTTGGTGATTTATTTTGGGAATTCTTCGCAAACAGTAAGTTTCACTTACCCCTTTAAATTGTTTTAAACGCTTTTCACTTGGGGGAGATAACATACTCCGAAAAACGCATTTAAGATTTTGTTAGTAAATTATATATCACTTGTAAAGGCTAATTGGCAAATGAAACAATTGAAGTCGTACACATCGAACCTGTTAATATTTGGATAATAGCGAGTCACTGTTGAGTAGTACTACTGGGTTTGACAAACCCCACCCAACGCTAAACTCGACTGGAGGTCGAGCGGGTGTAATTTTGGCTAACACATACCATGGTCTGGATGACCTGATGGCAAGGCACTTGATAAACAGTCAGCTTCGGTGTCGAACACTTAGTAATACTTGTTGTATATGCTAGCTACCTATCGAGATATAATTGATTTAACACTATCTGGTAACGCTAAACGCAAAACGCTAAATGCAAAACGCTAAACGCAAAACGCTTTATTTTGTATAAACTTGTGAACTCACCAACCTTGTGTTGACACTTTTAGTATGTTATTCTCAGGTAGCCGAGGCGGGCGCGCGGTATAGGATCATGCATGGTTTTTGAACATTTTTATATGCGAACATGTTTTTAACTATTATTACTTGGGTTTTTAAGTCGTCCTGCGTGACGCAACTTTTGTCTTTTGGTTTTTACGCTTCCGCACTTAATTTCATTTAAACGTTTTTATGGTTTGATTATAACTAATGATTCCGATCCTGTTAGTTCAAACCCTCAGACGGTAAAACTCCGTTAGTGGATTTTGAGGGTGTGACAAAAATAATCAATTAAATTCGATAAACGCAATATATTTATAATATAAGCCGAACATCAAAGCGAGTCGGGTAAATGTATAAATTCGAAAACGCAAGTTATTACAGTGGTGAAGGTTGATAGTGACAGTGGTGTTATGGTGGTGGCAGGAGAGGGGGTGGGGTGTTTTGTTTAGAGAGAGAGAGTTTTTAATGTTTTATAATTATATAATACAAATATAACTTTTATTATAAATGTTTTTTTAATAAATAGATAAAACGACCAATTTACCCTCTTTTGCAAAGCATATAGCCTGACATAATGAGAAAAACTATCTACGTTGATGAATTTGTAAACGTAATGGATTAACAGATCAATTTTAAAGATAAAGGACAATGAGTAAAATTGTGTGGTAATTATGTCTTAAACAAACCTAATTAACCCAAGATAAAATGAGGTTAAGAAATACGTACCGGAACGTTGGCCCCTTGATTTTATTTTAGGTTAATTAGGGTCATCAGGTCACTGCTCCAGCATACGGTTCACATGTTAGTAGGTAGATGGGTTGTTGAATAGCTAACAGGTCATGTGCAAGGACTTGGTCTAGATTGGCCAAGTTGAAGGACGTGAACGCTGAGAAAAAGGAAACGTCGACATCGTGTTTATCTATTGCTTTGTTAATTTTACCGCACAATACCAACTTAAATTACTATTAGATTTTTAGACTATATTGGGATTGAGTGAGTTTGGGGGGTTTTAACAAAAGCAAGTTGATTATTCATATATGTTTATATTGCAATAAAAAAAGCTTCATGAACAAATTACTTTCCATGTAAAAATATACCTTAAAATATAAACAAAAGCAATAATTAAGCTCTAGACATGATCATTATTCGACGTCACTCTCAAAATGATAGCACAAATTAATCTTGAGTGATGTGTATTAAAATCATAGAATATGGAAAAATCTGACAGACCACAAACGTGGTTTCGTTCATGGTTGATGCTAGAGTGGTAAAGTGTCCCCACTTACGTAATCCGACATTTATGTACGTGGTTGTGTGTTTAAAAAGGATTCAGAAGAATGTGACATAGATATACATGACCATGTGGCATGAAAACTAACGTAATTTGAAAATCAAAATATGTTAGGCAGGAAAAAACATTAAAAACAGGAAAACATAGTGGAAAAAGAAGCGGTTACACTTTACACTTAATATTATTATATAATTTCTCTTGTAAAATAAATAAATAAGGAATGTATGATTCATAGATAAGGAGTTAAAATGAGGGGTGTAAATGAAAAATATCCCAATTAACGCCTCTTCTGTAAATCAAACCCTAAATCTATCTGTGACATGTATATTTGACAAGGACTTTGATTCATTCATGATCCAAGTAGACTAGTTGTTGTGTTGTTAGATCCGGCCAAATGACCTACTACAATCATACACAAAGATGGATTTTGTATATCGATCTCAATAGCCAACATCCGTTGGAAAAACGAGTAGGTGGTGTTGTGCCTAGTATTTAGCATCACGATTATGACGGAAAAAATGAACTGATCGATGTGGTTCGTTGTGGTACTATTTTGTAGTAGCCACATGTTGTTTAGACCCGCAAAGAAGATTCATTATATTCACAGATGTGGTCGTGGTGTTTGGTGGTGTTTGTTACCGCTCCCATCGATGAATCCCGCCTCCTGTCACCACATCCGATGTCTGAAAATTCAAATCCACAAGAGTACAAAAAGCCCTATTATTGACATAAATTTTGTTTCGTTAATCTCCCAGAAAATTTGAATAAAATTATCCTAAGTCTAATAGTTGGGTTGGTTAGCATTTTTCTTCCAATTTTGGGTCTCATGTAGCTTTTCATGAAAGAGGGGAAGGAGATGGCAATGGTGACGGTTGATGGTGATAGTGGTGCTGTTAAGGTGAGAGAGAGAGAGAGAGAGAGAGAGAGTTTTCAATGTTTTATAATTATAATTATATAATATAAATATAAATATAAATATAATTTTTATTATTAAATGTTTTTTTAATAAATAGATAAAACGATCAATTTACCCTTGTACAAAGCACATAACCTGACATAACAAGGAAAACTATCTGAGTTAGGGCCAAAGGACAAATGCTAATGAATTTGTAAACGTAACGGATAAACAAATCATTTTTAAAGATAAAAGAGAATGGGTAAAATTGGATAGTAATTATGTCTTAAACAAATATAAAACCTCCCCAATTAATTCTATAATCAAGGGGCCAATGTTCCCGTACGTATTTCTTAACCTCATATTATTTTGGGTTAATCGGGCTTGTTTAAGGGTCGTCAGGTCGCTGCTCCAGCATAACGATCATGATGATAGTGGCGGTGACGAGGGCCACGTAGGACTACCTCACCATGTATCTCACCAACATACCAATTCACCTCACCAATCAAAGGTTCATCTTTATGGACCTCTACATTTACATCATCCATCCACTCACAAACTTACAAACCACCTCACAAACCATAGCAGCCATAACCAAACCTATAAGCCTACCATTAACAATCACTACATCCTTCCCAACCCAAACCATAACCAAACGCATCCAAACCACCACACATCAAACCTTCTCAACCACACCTCCCTCCATAATCAAACGCCCAATCATAACAACCAAACCCTTGTCTAGCAGTAAATCAAAGAAGTCCACTATGTTTCGAACCTATTCTTGATAGGATTAGAGCACTTGAGAAAGCAAACGAAAACAGAGCAAAAAGAGAGCTCTTGTTGATCACGTTTGTCAAAGATCAACAAGCAATCAACGAGCAGGTGATGAGATAGCAGGATGCACTTGCATATCGAGTGGCTGGACTTGGATAGAGCTCGAATTGAGAGTCAACGAGGATGGATTGATAACCTCCAGAAAATAATCAACAATCGACAGCAGTTAATCAATCAAAAATCATTGTTGAATGCCGAACAACATGATGAGATGGCAAGACTCCAATCAAGGGTTTCTTATCTAGAAACTGGTCTTCCTACATCCTCCAACTTTGCACAAAATTTGAGGAGGGAGTTAGATTCCACCATTGACAAGGCGATGATTGAGTTGAAAGGTCTTGGATCAAGGTTTAGCTTGTTGGAAGGAGGGTCATGTTCTTCAAGGGATATGGACAGGTTGATGGGTGAGTATGTGAGGCTGCGATCGATCCGAGCAGCTAGAAGGGGCAATGGAAGAACAACATTGCTTCAATGAAGGTCAGAACCGCGTCGACGATTCTCTCGTCGACCACTATCTTACTGTTATGGATGCAGATGACTAATGAAGATGTTAACAATCTGATGGAGACCTTTAAGGGATTCATACGGGCAATGAGCCAAGAACTAAGCAGAGCAACAAAAGAAGATCCGCTCTTGCCGAACTTGTCACGGACGCCGAAAGGGTCAGAGCTCAAGGTAAATTTCATGGAATCAATCCCAATGAACTAAAAACTGAAGGATGGTTCAAGGGGTTTCTTAGCCACAAGTGGAAGGATGACTAACCGAACTTTGCTTTGAATCATGGTAGGCCATACACACTTCCAAAAGAAGTCAATCCAGTCATTGGAAAGAAGAAGAAAGGATGGAGGTACACGATGTCTGTAAACCATGGTGAACCGATCTTCAATGGTATGCCGTTAAATCCCAACATCTTTCATGACTTCGTCTCGTGGAAGTTCAACAACAGCAGCGGTGAGGTGATTATCCACTGTGAGAGAATGCATCACTTCTGCTTCTTCAATGAACACAAGCTCAATGAACACAAGCTGGCAGGTTTCTGCAAGGATGACTTACTCAAGCTGTACAAGTCACCCCTGTCCACTATTGAATAGCATCGTCGAGACAACACATATCATATTGTTGAGAATTTTAACATGTTTATACTTTTTTTTGTTGAGAATCAACTATTTGATCACGACAAAGTCCTCAGATATAAGACCGGTCAACGCTGTGGAACTATACGAGAAGATTAGAGAGAGATTGTAGAGCCCATTTTGTTTATGTAGTCTTATGTATCATTCCGGTTGTTTATCGTGTTTGTAATAAGTTATTTTGTTTTATGTTCATGGGTGTTGTATCTTTTCATGGGTGTTGCCAAAGTGCTAAAGTGTCCCCACTTATGTAACCCATCATTAATGCACGTGGTTGCATGTTTAAAAAGGATTCAAAGGAATGCGACATAGAAATACATGACCATGTGGTATGAAAACTAACGTAATTTGAAAATCACAATATGTTAGATAGGAGAAAACATTAAAATAGAGAAAACAAAGTAACCTGTTACACTTTACATCAATATTGTATAATTCCTCTTGTATAAAGAAATAAATAAACAAGAAATGGATTATTCATATATAAAGAGTTAAAATACCAATCTATATTAATATGCCAATAATGTGCCAACCTATGACAAATAAATGAACCGATTAATCGGTTTGCTCTAGTGGTGGTTTCCTGCTTGATGTTGTTCCTAGGTGAATTCAGGTATAGAGCGTCAAAAACGGCATGGACATACGGTTGACATCTCGTCCAGATAGCAAGTTCCTAATGGTGTTAAAAAAATACAATTATAAAACCTCACCGATTAGTTCTATAATCAAGGGGCCTGAATTTGCAAACGTTCTGGTACATATTTCTTAACCTCATTTTATTTTAGGTTACTCGGGGTTGTTTAAGGGTCATCAGGTCGCTGCTCAAGCATACGGTTGGTTAGTGGGTAGATGGGTTGTTGAATAGCTAACAGGTCATGTGCAAGGACTTGGTCTAGATTGGCCAAGTTTGACGGAAGTGAACGCTGAGAAAAAGGAAACGTGATACCGCACAATACCGACTTAAATTACTATTAATGTTTTAGACCATATTGGGATTAAGTGAGTTTGAAGTTTTTAACAGAAGCAAGTTGATTATTCATATATGTTTCTATTGTAATATAAAAGGCTTCATGAACAAATTACTTTTCATGTGAAAATATACCTTAAAAATCTAAACAAAAGCAATAATTAAGCTCTAGACATGCGATCATTATTCGACGTCACTCTTAAAATGATAGCACGAATTATTCATGAGTGATCTTAATTAAAATCTAAGAATACATAACACACGTTGTTACGTTCATGGTTGTTGCCAGAGTGCTAAAGTGAATGTTGAAGTGTGTTAAAGAAAAGGAAATGTTGACATCGTGTTTATCTATACCTACCGCGCAATACGAACTTAAATAACTATTAGATTTTTAGACTTGAGTGGGATTGAGTTAGTTTGAAGATATTAACAAAAACAAGTTGATTATGCATATATGTTTCTATTGTAATATAAACAACATTACGATCATATTACTTTCCATGTAGAAGTGTATGTTAAAATCTAAACAAAAGTGATAAATTTGCTCAAGATATGCAATCATTATTCGACGTCACTCTTGAAATGATAGCACGAATTAATCTTGAGCGATCTTTATTAAAATCTTAGAATACGGAAAAATCTAACGGACCACACATGTGTATACGTTCATGGTTGTTGCCAGAGTGCTAAAGTGTCCCCACTTATGTAATCCGTCATTTATGTACGTGGTTGCATGTTTAAAAAGGATTCGAAGGAATGTGACATAGATATACATGACCATGTGGTATGAAAACTAACGTAGTTTGAAAATCACAATACGTTAGATAGGAGAAAACATTAAAAACAAGAAAATAAAGTAACCTGTGTTACACTTTACGGTCAATATTATATAATTACACTTGTATAAATAAATAAATAAGAAATGGATGATTCATATATAAAGAGTTAAAATGAGGGGGTTTAAATGAAAAATATCCCAACGCCTCTTCTATAAATCAAACCCTAATTGTGTAACTTGTATGTTATATTTATTTGACGAGGACTCTAATTCGTTCATGATCGATGCGGTGAACAGATTGTTGATAGATAACATGTCGAGTGTTCATAGATTTTTATGCCATGGATAGCGAATTACACTCGAAGTAGCAAGAATTATGATCAACCTGAGGTTCGTTCATCTGCCAAATTTTAAGGGCTTATTTACTTATTATAATAAAAATATTCTGTGATTATAAACGCTAAATTAAATTATCTGTTACAGCTTATTAGCAATACTGCAAAAGGTTGCAGTTTTCTCGTGGATATATGGAGCCTCGGGTGCACTATTCACGAAATGGCTACAACTAAACCGCCTTGGGGTGATTATTAGTGACTACTTCGTTCCCGCCCGAAACAATAAAACAATTTGAATATTATTTGTCTTATATTAGGATAGAATCAAGCAGTTATTGTTTTCCTATTTCATTGTAATATTCTATATAGAATAGCAATCAATTACTGAATGTAAATTAAATTGGTACCCTAATCTCTCTAAAATAACGCCGCCACATACATCAGCCCTCACTGTCTTTTCCGGCGGCTGCAACCTCTCCGGCAATCCCACACACATCTTTCTGACTACCTCACATCTCCACCTCACACACCCGAACATAACGGCTACGCCGAACGCACACCGCCACATTGTCGAAACAGTCTAACTCTTTTATCTCATGCAAAAATGCCCCTCAAATTTTGGCCTTTTGCATTCACCACTGCCACTTACCTAATTAATCGATTACCGACCTCTACCCTTAAAAACGACTCAACATTTTTCGTTTATTTCACAAGTTACCCAACTACGACAAACTTCGTAGTTTCGGTTGCCTTTCTTATCCTTGGTTACGACCCTATTCCTCCCATAAACTGCAACCAAAATCCAAACCGTGCATCTTTGTAAGCTACTCATCCACTCAAAGCGCCTACTACCTACTCGACCCTCAAACTGACAAAGTATACGTCTCCCGTCACGTACACTTTGTTGAGACGCACTTTCCTTATGAAATTCTCTCTAACTCGTCTACCCTTTCACCACCTAATCCGGACACCTGGTTACCTTTTACCGTTCAACTACAACCCATCTCAAGCACTGCTCCAACCATCACCCAAACTATCCCAGCCTCCCCCACACATGAATCACATATTTCACCTACTGAATCCACCACATCTTCACAAAATCCCACTGTCCACTCACCTATCCCTGACCCACCACCCCAAACTCATTCTGGAGATCCCTCCATTGAACCCTCACCATCACTTGAATCCTCAACCCCAACTGATTCATTATCCTTTCCTACATCTTCTGATCAAAACTATAATACTTCAACTACAAATAATACTAATCCCATTTCCCCTCCTCGTACAAGCAAACCAAATCCCAAATATCACAATGAAAATTTTGTTCTCTATAATGTCAATTCTGCTCATCCTATTGAACCTTCTACCATCACTCAAGCCCTTAAAAGTCCTCTTTGGTGTAAGGTCATGCAAGTGGAATTTGATGCCTTACAACACAACGTAACATGGTCCTTAGTTCCACCGAATCAGCACCCAATCTTGTTGGTTGCAAATGGGTTTTTCGAATGAAATTCAAACCCGATGGAAGAGTCGACCGCTTTAAGGCTCGTTTAGTGGCCAAAGGTTTTCATCAACGTCCCGGCTTAGACTACGTTGAAACTTTTAGTCCGGTCATTAAACCCGCCACACTCCGTCTCATTCTCTCCCTAGCTACCTCTCAAAACTGGTGTCTCCGTCAACTCGACATAAATAATGCCTTTCTTCAAGGCACGTTGAGTGAGGATGTATTCATGGCTCAACCTCCAGGTTTCACTGATCCTTCCCACCCGAACCACGTTTGTAAATCAAACAAGGCCATCTATGGCCTTCGTCAAGCATCACGAGCGTGGTATGATGAATTAAAATCTTATCTTTTCTCGGTTGGCTTCAAACCAACCATTTCCGATCCCTCTTTGTTCGTAAATCGTGTCACTAAATCTCCATTATTCCTACTCGTCTACGTTGATGACATCATAATAACCGGTCCCAACACTTCTCTAATAAACTGTTTTATTAACTCTCTCGCTTCTCGTTTTTCTCTTAAAGATCTCGGATCTCTTTCATATTTTCTAGGTGTTGAAGTCATTCCTCATAAAAATGGCATTTTTCTCTCTCAGTCTAAATATATTCTTGACTTGTTAAATCGAGCTAACATGAGTGATTGCAAACCAGCGACCACCCCAATGTCCTTCTCTGACCGTCTTCTTACTTCCACTGATGGGATATCTCTATCGTCACTGACCCAATATCGTGCATTTGTTGGTGCCTTACAATACCTATCTCTCACTCGACCTGATGTGGCATTCACGGTCAACAAGCTTTCCCAGTTAATGCATTTACCCACCAACATACATTGGGCTGCCCTCAAAAGACTTCTTCATTATCTTCAAGGCACTTTCCACCACGGGTTGTTCTTTAAACACAACTCTCCTTTACATCTTCATGCGTTTACCGATGCGGATTGGGCTAGTGACCATTCAACATACAGAAGTACCACCGGTTATGTTGTTTATCTCGGGTCAAACCCGGTGGCTTGGAACTCAAAACGCCAACCAACCCTTGCAAGTTCTTCCACATAGGCGGAATTTCGGGCTATAGCCTCAACTACAACAGCGATACAATGGTTAATATCACTTTTTATCTGAACTTGGCTACAAATCTGTTGTCACTCCCACAATCTAATGTGATAATTTGAGTACAACACATTACTCGGAAAATCTGGTTTTTCTCTCGCGAATGAAACACCTTGCCCTTGATTTTCACTTTGTGCGAGAAAAGGTACAACAAGGCATTATACGGGTAACTCATATTTCTGGTGATGACCAGCTTGCCGACGCCCTAACCAAGCCGTTACTGAAACCACGTTTCCATAATCTGTCTTCCAAGATTGGACTTGTCTCTCGATCGTCCATCTTGCGGGAGCATATTAGTGACTATTTCGGTTCCCGCCCGAAACAATAAAACAATTTGTATATTATTTGTCTTATATTAGGATAGAATCAAGAAGTAGACATGGTGATTTGGAGGAGATGTGAGGGAGTCAGAAGGCGTGTTTATTTAATGGAATATTGCATTGGGTGGTTGATGGTTGTTTAACCGAACCATCACCGGAAGATGACAGGCAACGTACTCGTTACATATTGACATTGGATATGAATAAACATGTTTTCGGCCACATGTTTTTGCCTTCACATTCACATTAGAGGATCAGACAACTAACAATCATTAATGGTTGTCTAGCAGTGGTTTGTTTGGAGGAGGAGGAGGAGGAGGAGGAGGAGGAGGAGGAGGAGGAGGAGGAGGAGGAGGAGGAGGAGGAGGAGGAAGAAGAAGAAGAAGAAGAAGAAGAAGAAGAAGAAGAAGAAGAAGAAGAAGAAGATTATTATTATTATTATTGGAGTATTAAGGTAATGAAAGAGTACAATAATGTTGAGTCATGGTTTGTGCTTTATACCTTTGAGGCAAAGGTATATGGTAATGAAGTAAAAGTTTTTCAAGGTGTTACTAATGGTGATATAGTGGCATACTATGATGGACCAACAGTTTATAATTTTGAAACAAAGTTGCTGACAAAACTTGTGAATTTTGGGCCTTATTGTTCTGACCTTGAGATGGATACTTATGTGGAAAGCCTTGAATTATTAGAGAAAGAAAGAGGGACACATTGTGGGGAGACTGTGTTCCCTTGGACTAAAGAGGAGAATCACAAAAGAATTTGTTTAGGCTATCGGTCCCCGCGTTGCGATAGCCCTGAGGTGGTGTTCCCACAACCAAGCCCGACAAGTATTAAATGCTACTAATTTGTTTGGAACCGAAGTAGTCACTAATAGTGATTACATCGAGGTTAGTGAATAGGAATTGTCAAACCTGAAAAAAGGTGTTGTTATATATATTGTTGGCTGGCATAATCTCACTTTTATTTGCTTGATTTGTTTGTATGTCAAAGGCTGTTACTTTATTCAAGATTACAAACACCAAAGAAATTAAGCCCACCCGATTAACAACTTTCCGATGAAGGTAAAGATTCCATGTTGCAGTGGGACCCGTCACGCCGCCCTAGTGCTGCCAGCTTCTTGGCCACCCGTTTGTTAAAGATAGTCCTGGAGAACCCCTGACTTGAGTTGACTGCTGTTTTAGTCAACTAAAAGAAGAGTTCATAATTGAGTCTAAAGGTGAAATGTAAATAGAGGAGCAGTTATGTTGGTTAGACAGTTGTGTATTATATATGTAGCACACGGTTAGAGTAAAGGTGTTCATTCGTTGTTCAAACTAGAATATGGAATGAAGACAGTTATGTAACCATGTATTCAGTTATGCATATATGTTTTGATGGTATTCGCCATGGTATGATAGTATTAGACGACTTTTGCCAAGTCTTATTTACAGTTTTACAAAAAGGAAAGAATACTCTATGACAAAACTACATAAACATACGTTACTTTATTTCACTATGTTGGCCTGATTATAGATCGAGCAACCGTGGTGAGGCTAAAATCCCACAGTTTCGTAGCCAATTCGGAATCCTTAGCAACCGAACTCGCCTTTGCTTTGTTACTGTCTGGAAAATACTCACTGCTGACTCCTTTGACTTGCAGGTGTAACGCTGCATAACCGTGGTTTTCAAGAAGTATTTACCAATAAAATTCATTACACCCGATTCAAGAATATATTCCAGGTTTTTTTTTAAACAAATGAGCAATATGCTACAAAGAGGTATTAAGAACAGTAGAGATTAAGTTAAAAAGATTCCATTTTTACCCTCAAGAAAGCAGGGATGGCGTAAAAGACTAGTTGCAATAGCACCGGGTATGGTTGTAATTAAGTGGATTATCTCTTATTATAGTATTTGTGCTACATGCTACTGTTTCGGGTGTTGATATTGCTGATTCTGATCCGTGTTATCTTTTACCGTTGGCAAGGCACCGTGGCGTGTTGATATCACACCTTAATTTTTACTCAGTTGGTAAAGTTTGCAAGTGATGTTTATATAAGACTGGAGTGCTTACCTCAGAAGAATATTATTCATAGGGATCTCAAGACTTCAAATTTGCTAATGGACGCTCATAATGTAAGTCCGTTGTTAACATTTAAAAATTTTAGTCAAGCTTCAATTTGTTCGTGTATTCTTTAGGTTGTAAAGGTAGCTGATTTTGGGCACTCTCAGAATTAAGATAGATTATGACAGCCGTAACCAGAACGTACAGATGGATGGATCCTGAGGTTTGTGTTTGTCTTTTAAATAAAAAGTTCATTAATTATCAAATATTATTGTTATGGGTTATGGATTATAAATCATCAACCACTGGCTTGATATGTGCTGGTTTTAAAATTTTCATATTTGATCGGTTTGAGTTATAAACGGTTCGGTTGGTTAACCATTGGCGAAGAATATATGATAACTAATGTGTTATGAATGATTCTTATAAAAGAAAGTTTACACACATAATACCATAACCGAACCATATGAATAAGTTGCAAAAAAAATTAATAAATAAATGCCAAACCATCAGTTTATCAATCTATTTGGTTATGGTTCGGTTATTGGTTTTTCTAGCCTTCCATAGTAAGGTACACACGTGGTATCAGGCTGGACTAAGAAACGGGTAAGCTATCTTGATCATGTCAAAAAGGTCGCTAGACATTCGTTTGACCTGAGTGAGCCGCCAAATACCTTTCAGTAGATTTTTTTTGAACTGTTCGACCCGTATTCTTTGTAGTTTTAAATATTTAACCCGCTTGAAGTTGTTGTGTATTCAAGGTGTCGACGATTTCGAGTCCCTTTTCAAGTTATCAAGGAGGACATACTGTTTCAGGCCATCGAGACCACACATCTAAAGATGAACCCAAACAAGTTGGATGGCGAAACTGATGTGGCCTGTGATCGTAGACCCGACAATGCAGTTTGTTGGCGTGGCTTGTGCGCTCCCAGGGCGCGCTACTAAGGATTGCGACTGTCAAGAATCAGAAAACTTATTTTTTGTCTCAAAAAGGAAAGATGGTAAATGGGAATAGAAACGAACTTAATTTGGAGCGAACATAATTTCCATATCTACTTGAATCCAAAAACATAAACTTGCTGGACAAATCAAATTTAAACTAAATAAAATAAAGGGATGATGATGATTATAAATATATTATTATCTAGATCTCCTTCGAGTGTTGTTTACATTTCACACTCTCTCTCAACACTCAACTTGTCCATTCCAATGCCATTACGAAACTTGAGTAACTTTACTCCGGTTAATGGTTTAGTATACATAGATGATAGCTGCTTAATTTCCCCTTATAATTTCTCACGAATAAAATGATAATGCACTTCAATATGTTTAGTACGTGCATGAAACGTTAATTATAAGTTAACCTAAACCCTAAATTCCTAAAACATTCTCACTCTCTGTTTCTCAGCCATCACCACTCACGAATAATCCATCTCCAGCTTTTGTTTCACTAAATAGATTGTCAAAAATGTGTCTCTAAACAACTCTTATAGGGTATTATCGTGTCAGTGTTCGTGTTTGGGATACAAGTACACGAGGCTAAAGCAGTAAATGACATATTATCACAATATATTGTTGGAATCGATCTGCCCAAGACACATATTAGAGTTGATGTGGCTAGTACGTATTGATCCAAGTCGGTTCATACCCAATAACAAGCTAGACAAACACCACGATAATTATTATTAGATATGATCTAAGTAATAATAATCAACACTTATAACATTTGGAAAATGGGTTTTCTAAATAATTGCATTTGTGTTAAAAAATTATATGGATAATTTATATATATGAGAGAACTGTTATTTATATGGATAAATAATAAATATGTAAAAGGAAATAAAAGAAAGATGGTTTTTAGTTTTTGGGGAAAAACCCACCATGTGGGCGGCCCCTCTATCTCTCTCTCTCCTTTTGTTAATTCCCATACATGCAATATCTCTAATTGGGAGATTAGTTTTTCTTGGATATTGAATCCCACATTTTCTCTCACAGACAAAAACTCTCTCTACCTCTCGGCCGAAATCCAAGAGCAAGAACAAGAGTTTGCATCAAGTGTAAGACCCTAGCATATTGGGTGTTTGTTGATTAGCTTGGTGGGTATACAAGCTTGAGGATTTCTCTCTTGAAGTCTTGCCATTCATTCTCATTCATCCCTTTCATTTTCTGGATTTGAAGGTATGTTCTTGAGACACCCGATGGTTGTGTTTTGATAGAATGGTAATCGTATATGGATCCGGGATTGGGTTTAACATAAACAAGTTTATGTGAAATGGTTAACAAGATTTGAAACTTATTTTCCGTTGCGTTTTCCTCAATAATTGGTTATTTTGGACTTTGATAATCTTGCTAAAACCCAACAATGGCATCAAGAGCCGCTTATACGATTACATGCTTCAAAAATGGGTTCTAAAGTGCTCGGGTTTGATGGTATTCTTTACCATTTTGGCCGAGGACTTTAGGCATTTTGGTCGCCCCTTATTTTTCCAAGTTTGTACCATACATGCATGTGGTAAAAATCTGGAAAAATGGCCATTTGGTCACCAAATCTTGTTCGGACAGATTCTGGGTTGTTTCAGCTCTGGCCGAAAACTCTTGGTTTGGAACCAAGGTTTTCGGTCTAGCCGAAATCACTAAATACCCAGGTTCTCGGTTGGCCGAGAACTCATGGTTGTAAACCATGGTTCTCGGTTGACCGAAAACATGTTCTCGGTTGGACGAGAACTGATGGTCAAAGACCATAGTTCTCGGTGTTGACCGAAAACAGTTCTCGGCGTTGACGGAGAACAATAGGTTCTTGGTGAACCAATGTTTCCGGGCCGAAAACTATGAAGCTTTGGTCTTCTTGCCGAGAACTATGTGTTCTCTGTTTTAGGCCGAGAACTAAGGGTCAAGGGGAACCATTCTGGTCAAGGGTTGACCTGTTTGTGTGGATGTACATAACCTAGCCATGACCTTGTGTATATTGAAGAATTATCGTTTGTGATTTATACATTTGGATGTAATATTCTTTATTCGGGTTTGTAATCTATTTATTCTTTCAAATGGTTTGTAATAATAAGTAGAATAGTTATATTTCTTTTATTAGACAAAATGTATTAGGATATGTTTTGTAAAAGAAGATGCAACTACAACACCATTTTAGAAGCCCAAGTAAAGAAAAAGGATCACAACAAGAAGTGAACGCTTGAAGCATAAGGATGCGGAATCAAGTGGGAGTTCACCATCTTCTACCTTGTGTCATGTTCGTCCCTTAGGAGAGACCTATTGACCCACTTGTTTCGGTTAACGAGTGTTGCCTATCTAGGTGGCTATGGTTATGAACGTGTGGTTGTATTTTATGCTTATATGGTTGTTTTAATTTGTTCTGTCATGTTTGGATGTTAACAATTAAAATCGACAACTAGCATAAAAGTGATTCCTTTGAAATTATTAAGTTATAAAATTTGTTTTATTAACTATTAATGATTTCATAATAAAATGGGTTTTATTAAAAGGAATTTGAAAATTAGTTTTCAAAGGTACTATATATTTGAATGCATGCAAATGGAAGGTACATTAAATGGTTTTCCAATATAGAGTTTTGAAAACTAAAATCCCTTTTACAAACAAGTTGAACACCATCCTTTTATACGACACTTAAGTCACTTGTAGCCATGATGTGGGGTAAAGGTCACTTGACAATGTTTAAGAAAACTTGTGATCTTAAGGTGGTTTTACAATACTTTTGGGATGAGGGTCACCTAACCACTTGTATGTGTAAACTCACACGTATGTGTAAGTAGGACGACTTGATTTGAAAACCCATGGATAGGGTCACCGACACATGGCTTTCAAAGGTTTTGATGGGATTAAACATGCCAACTAAACATATGATGTTTAACCGATCCCATAAAACTAGAAGTTGCAAAGGTTGCAATCGTCAATCGTTGACTACCTTGTTAATTCGAATAGTGGGATAAAGGTCACCGAACTACTATTTGAATGAAACGTTGGATTCTAGATTTTAATCTATAATTGTCTTGGAGACATTAAATGGTAATTAAAGATTAAAATTATTGATATCGAAAATGCTAATTTGAACTTTGTAAAATTCTATAGATGGCCGCAAACAATCAACAGAACGCTATTATCCCACAAGTGCATAATCTATCACTGAGATCCATTCTGGATAAGGATCGTCTAAACTTTAATAACTTTATGGACTGGTATCGAAACTTGAGAATTCTTCTCAAACAAGAGAAAAAGTCCTCTATTTTAGATGATCCTATTCCCAATGAACCCGATGTCAACAACTTGGATGCCTATGCGGATTGGCTGAAATACACCAAGGATTCAGTGCAAGTTTCTTGGCTCATGTTGGGAAAAATGATTCTCAAGATCCAAAAGGATTTCGAGAATCATGGGGCGCATGACATGATAACCCAGCTTAAGGAAATGTTCCTTACTCAAGCTAGGGTTGAGCGTTTTAAAACAGTTCGAGCGCATTATGCATGTCATATGGAAGAAACCCAATCCGTGTCATCTTATGTGCTTAAGATGAAAAGCCACATTGATCGGCTTAACTGTCCCGTCTCAAAAGAGTTAGCCACAGATTTGATCCTAAACGGCCTAACTAAAAGGTTTGAGACATTCGTCATGAACTACAACATGAACGGATAGGACAAAAGCATTGGTGAGCTTCGCTCAATGCTTAAGACAGCCGAGGCCAGCATGGGTAAAAGGTTTTACCCGTTCTTGCGATCAATGAGGGTGGCTTGAAGAAGAGGCATCACCCGGAACCAAAGGCAAAGGTTTCCGTTGGTAAAGAGCAAGTCAAGAAGGGGTTCAAGGGAAAGGCAAAGGCGGAGCTAAAACCAAAAAAGCTAATGGTTAGCGCTGAGAATCCGTGCTTTGGTTGTGGTGAGATAGGTCACTGGATGAGGAACTGTCCGACCTATCTCAAATAGTTGAAAGCTAAGAGGGATGCGGGGCAAACCTCAGGTACAACTTTCATGATCCACATTGATCTTAATATTATCTCTTCTAACTCATGGGTATTGGATACCGGATGTGGAACTCATATCTTCAATTCATTGTAAGGGTTCAAAAGAAGATATGATGTGAAGAAAGGAGATATAAGTCTCTTCATGGGCAATGGAGCAAAGTTTGACGTCCAAGCCTGAGGAGATTATGTTTTAAAGCTTCCAAATGGTTTGGAAATTGTTTGAAAAACATTCTATATTCCCCTAGTTTGACTAGGAATATTATCTCCATTTCTGTATTAAGACAATTTGGTTATGATTTCAAGTTTGTAAACAATGGTTTTTATGTACTCATGAATGATGTGTTTTATTTTAAAGCAATGTAGTTTAATGGCATTTATGAATTAGTTCATGATAACACAACCGTTGATAACTCGTTGTACCAAGCTAGCACCAAAAGGCTCAAATTGGATTTGAGTAAAACATTTCTTTGGCATTGTCGCCTTGGTCACATAAACAAGGATCGCATTCATACACTTCAAAAAAATGGTCTTTTGAAATCAAGTAATGATTCATTTGATGAGTGTGAATTTTGTTTATTGGGAAAAATGACCAAAGAACCATTTAATGGAACTAATGAAAGGGCGAAAGACTTATTAGGCATCATACATTCGGATGTATGTGGTCCTTTTAGGAAAATGACAAGAAATGACGAAAGATACTTCATTACCTTTACCGACGATTATAGTCGCTATGGGTATGTGTTCTTGTTAAGACAAAAAAATGAAGCCTTTGAAATGTTCAAAGTCTTCCAAAATGAAGTACAAAATCAACTCAACAAAACAATCAAGGTACTACGTTCCGATAGAGGAGGTGAATACCTCAATGATGCGTGTCTAGAACATCTTAGAAGTTGTGGGATTGTCTCACAACTTACTCCACCTGGAACACCACAACATAATGGTTTGTCTGAAAGGAGGAATCAGACTTTATTGGATATGGTTCAATCCATGATGGCTAGAAGCACATTACCTCTATCATTTTGGGGTTTCGCATTGATCTCTACTGCCCGTATTCTAAACATGGCACCAACCAAGAAAGTTGATAGGACACCTTTTGAAATATGGCATGGAAAGGTTCCATCATTATCATATTTAAAAGTATGGGGCTGTGATGCTTATGTTAAGATCTACACCCAGACAAACTTGAAAGCCGATCCACTAAGTGTATCTTTGTAGGATATCCCAAAGATTCAATGGGATATTACTTCTACAATCCAAACGAGCATAAAGTGTTTATAGCTTGCAAGGCTAAGTTCTTGGAAAGAAGGTTCCTTATGGAAGGAACTGATAGAACTATGGAACTCGAGGAGGATCGAGAACCACAAGCCGATACACGTTTGGTTGACACTAGCGATCAACAAGAGGTTGTTGATAATGATCAAATGGTTGATCAACTCACACAAAACGTTCGCAAATCCGGTAGAATTGGCACCCCACCTGAAAGATATGGATTTTTCATGGATGGATGCTATGTGGTAGATTCTGATGAACCAACCACATAACGAGATGCAATGTCACAATCTGATTGTAATAAATGGCTGGAAACCACGAACGTCAAGATGCAATCCATGCATGACAACCAAGTATTGGACCTGGTTGCTCCATCTCTTAATTCCAAACTGGTTGCTCCACCTCTTAATTCCATCTAAACAAACAAACGTGGATGACCGTTTGGTACCAAAAGTTGTGGACATGTACAAGACTGACACGTACAAACACGAAGCTAGTGCTTGTAACTAGACACAAAAGTGCGCAATTGGGTGATATTTAAAAGTATATTAGTTCTGGTTTGTGTTTAGTTATTAGATATTTTTTATTTGTTTATAAAAACTGAATAACATTTTGTTGAAACTGAATAACATTTTGTTAATATTGAACATCTATGATAGAAATTTTAGTTTGATTTGGGTTTGCGTCTGTACTTATATGATCATGTATATTTGTTTATATATATAAACGTTTTAGTATGTTAAAATTTTTTTTACTACTTTGTGACCAAAAACGGTTTGGAGAGAAGCGATCGCAAAGATGTAGCAGACAGTTGTTCGCAATATATGCGACTGCAGCTGCAGTCGCAAGATTTGCGACTGCAACAGCGGTCGCAAGATTTGCGATGGAATCAGCGGTTGCAAGATTTCCGACTGCAGCAACGGTCGCAAGATCTGCGACAGAGCAGCGGTCGCAAGATTTGCGACGGAAGCAGCGGTCGCAAGATCTGCGAAGGCAGCATCGGCACTTAGTCGCAAGTATAAATGCGGTCGCAAAATAGTCGCAAGAGAGCAATTGCGACCTGCGTTTTTTCAACCGCGTTTTCGGTTGCAAAACGGTCGCAACATGGCTATTGCGAACATTTTGCAACCCAAATGTTGGTTACAAATAACTATTTTACTACTAGTGAGAGCAACCGTGGTGAGACTAAAATCCCACAGTTTCGTAGCCAATTCGGAATCCTTAGCAACCGAACTCGCCTTTGCTTTGTTACTGTCTGAAAAAAACTCACTACTGACTCCTTTGACTTGCGGGTGTAACGCTGCATAACCGTGGTTTTCAAGAAGTATTTACCAATACAATTCATTACACCCGATTAAAGAATATATTCCAGGTTTTTTTAAACAAATGAGCAATATGCTACAAAGAGGTATTAAGAACAGTAGAGATTAAGTTAAAACGATTCCATTTTTACCCTCAAGAAAGCAGGGATGGCGTAAAAGACTAGTTGCAATAGCACCGGGTATGGTTGTAATTAAGTGAATTATCTCTTATTATAGTGTTTGTGCTACATGCAGGCCGGCTCCGAGAAAGCGAAAAAAATTTTGGGCCGATGGCGAAATATTTTTTGGGCCTTAATTAAAAAAAGAGTATTTTGTTGGTTTAAACAATTAAATTTATATTAACAATATCTTAATTAATAAAGAATAATAATTGATAACTAATGTGTTATTTATGAATGATTCTTACAAAAAAAAGAAAGTTTACACACATAATACCATAACCGAACCATCTGAATAAGTTGCAAAAAAAAAAAATTAAACGCCAAACCATCGCTTTATCAATCTATGTTGTTATCATAGTTATGATGAGCCTCGTGGTGGAAATGGTGATGGAAATGGAAGTGGTGATGGTAGTGGTAGTGGAAATGGTAGCGGTGAAGCTACTGAAAATAAGGCGGATGATGATGAGCCGCCAAAGGAGGCTGAGAAAACTAAACAGACGGATGCTGCGGTGGATGCTGAACTGGCCTCTTTACTAAACGTTTATTCTTTTGCAGGTACCGTCCCAACAGTTGAGAAAGCCATGGAAGAAAATAAAGAAAATAGTGATGATTATTCTCCCAACCCTGACCAGTTAGCGAGATGTTGAGCGACTGCTGATGAACCTCTTGTCATTCCTGTTGCTGCTCCTGCTCCAGCTCGAAGAAAGTCAAGAAAAGGAATCAAATACTATAGCGTGAGCAGGATGGGAAGCCTGCGATGGAGGTCGAAGTCGTACTATGATTCAGATCCCATTTTATATGTTAAATACCACAAAGATAGCAGTAGTTGGGCTATCCGACGATGGGGATCTGACGTATCTCACCTACGGAGATATACACTCTTTATCTGTGCTCGACATGAACTACTTCTGAAAGCTGATATCTCACGACGATAGCAAGGGCACCACCGAATCATGGTTCAGGTTGAACTAATAAACGGGTAAGCTATCTTGATCATGTCAAAAAGGTCGGTAGACATTCAACTTGATCGGTTAAAAATTTTCATATTTGATCGATTTGAGTTATAAACAGTTTGGTTGGTTAACCATTGGCGATGTTGATGCATTCAACTTAATATCTATTACTAGATCTAACTCTTACCTGTTCAAATTAAATATTAACAATATCTTAATTAATAAAGAAGAATATTTGATAACTAATGTGTTACTTATGAATGATTCTTACAAAAAAAGAAAGTTTACACACATAATACCATAACCGAACCATCTGAATAAGTTGCAAAAAAATTAAATGCCAAACCATCGCTTTATCAATCTATGTGGTTATGGTTCGGTTATCGGTTTTTCTAGCCATCCATGGTAAAGTACGCACGTGGTATCCGGCTGGACTAAGAAACGGGTAAGCTATCTTGATCATATCAAAGAGGTCAGTAGACATTCGTTTGACCTGAGTGAGCCACCAAATACCTTTCGGCAGATTTGTTTTAAACTGTTCGACCCGTATTCTTTATTGTTTTAAATATTTAACCCGCAGATGCCTTTTGCAGTTGTTGTGTATTCAAGGTGTCCCTTTTCAAGTTATCGAATGTACTCGTTTATTCTAAAGATGAACCCAAACAAGTCGGATGGTGAAACTGATGTGGCTTGTGATCGTGGACCCTACAATGCAGACATGCAGTTTGTTGACGTGGCTTGTGGGCTCCCAGGACGCGTTACTAAGGACTGCGACCGTCAAGAATAACAAAACTTTTTTTTGGCCCAAAAATGAAAGATGGTAAATGTGAATAGAAACGAACTTAATTCGGAGCGAACAAAAATTCCATAATATATAGTGACTCGAGTTATCAGCTTCTTCAATGGCTGAAGAGCAAGCAGAATTCAACCAGAAGCATTAAACCCGTAACGTTTCACTTATAAGTCATAAATGTAGAAGTGAATTATGCGGTTCTCTAACATATTTTTCGTTCTGAAATCAGTGTCCCCTGTTTGTATATAACGTAGTATTTAAGAACAAGCACTCGACTGAACGTTCGCAGATGCAAAAAAATGACCACGAAGATTGTTCGTGTTAGATCAATTAGTAATGAACGTATATATTTGTATCCATTTAAAAATTAGGCGAGTACAAAACCATAACTTTAAAAAAACCAAACAGCAAATCAAACACTAAGTCAATCTGTGACGTAAAAGCTATGGGAGTCACATTTATTAACTGATATCCATTGTCTTGATCTTTTTCTTAGTCTTGCTTCTGTAAGAAATCATTAGAATTATGATGAAAACCCGTTTGATCCCACCAGCCCGGCTAGCTTTTAAATTATCATTCATTGTTTACAGTAAAAAGTAGATTAGTAAGATAATCTAAAAAGTTTGAATAACGTGACCTATTGATTGTGTTTTGGTGTCTTGGATTTTGAACTACTTGGAATAAATCCTTGTGTAAGGTATCTCTCAACATTTTTAAGGGATAAAAACTGACTTCCGGTTTATCGATCATAGTAGTATTGCAAAGTATAATTAAATGTCAAATACATGGATGATGTTTAATCGGTAATGATACTAAACTGAATTCACATTACCTTGTTAAAGCCTTTTACAGATTTACGTGACACCTTCTTCACAACCCAATCTTCAGATAAAGTAAACTTTATATCGGTGATCCACTTATTTCCTAGAATCATCTGCAACAACCATTTTTTACAAAATTTATGATATTAGCAACAAGATATACAAAATCCCCCGGCCCCTATTGATACTAAATCTTTGAAATATATTTACATGTTTGACAGGTTACGAGCCAAGCCTTTTGTGAGCTACTTGGGATCGGCTCACTAAAAGCTCGAATAAAGCATAAAGTAATCTTGTTTAATTAACAAGATACTTTATTTGTATTTTGTAGAACCATAAGACAAGTTTATTGCTACCGATTTTAAAGAAAGAAATGGGTTTATTTGTCATACATGATGTCATCTTGAATAACATCATATGTACAACTAATAGACCTCATGCTCAACTTTCACACACGTTTTACATCATAAGAATATTATTCGTAGGGATCTCAAGACTGCAAATTTTCTAAAGGAGGCTCATAATTTAAGTTCGTTGTTTTCTATTACATTTAAAAATTTAAGTCAAACTTCAATTTGTTTGTGTATTCTTTAGGTTGTAAAGGTAGCTGAATTTGGGCACTCATTTTCAGATCAAGATGGAGATATGACAGCCAAAACCAGAGCGTATAGATGGATGGCTCCTGAAGTTTGTCTTTGTCTTTTAAATAAAAAGTTCATTAGTTATTAAGTGAAATAATAAACAAATCCAAGACCCAATACACGATAATTGGATCGATAAACAATAATATGAACACAATAGATATTGGAAACGATTTTATTATAAACTGAATATTGTTTGTGATGTTTACAATTAACCGGGGAGGGGTATTTATACCCTCCGGTGACGGTTATTACCGGAGTCGGTTACTCCGGCAAGGGACGCGACCAATAGGTAGGTTGGTCAGTGTCCATGTTTTATTCTTTTCTATTGAATCTAACTCGTCTTTCATCGCCTTTTCCCATGCATTAATTCCAGTCGCTTCTTTGTAATTCATTGGTTCTTCGTGCATCAACAGGAGTTCATTTTCATACATGTCAACTCCTTGAATTACAAAATCTCCATGCTCGTCCATGGCTGGAGCTCTTTCATATATTTCAGCCAAATTACGTAGACCTTGAATTGGTGTGTCATCTACGTTAGGATCTATCTCTTCACTTTCAGTGTTTTCATTTACTGATTCATTTTGCGAAAATACAGGATATTCATCTTGACCTGCACTGGATGAGTTAGAGTCTGTTGAGGGTGTATTTTGCCCTATTGACTGTGATCCTTGGCTTGGTGGGGTACTTGGGGTTTCTGGTTCATCGGGATCTTCCCCATAGGTCTCATCTTGATTATTATTTGTTGTGGTTAATTCTCCTTCAACCACAAAGTCTACCCATTCGGGTCCTTCATCGGCGTTTGTGAGATGATTCTTCCAATCCCATGCCTTGTTTTCTTCAAATTCCACATCGCAGCTCACCATTACTTTATTCGTATTTGGGTTATATAACCGATATGCTTTACTTCCTGGTTCGGTACCCAAATATGGTTCTTTCATTTCGATCATCAAGTTTCCTTAAATTTATTGCAGGAGTCTTCGCGTGAACCACACAGCCGAACACTCTCAAGTGCTTCAAATTCGGCTTTCGCCCTGACATTGCTTCATATGGTGTTATGTTTTCGAGGGCCTTTGTTGGTGTGCGATTTAGCACATACACCGCATATCTCACTCCTTCACCCCAAAAGTTTTGTGGGACATTCATACCTTTTAGTAGGCACCGTGTAGTTCCGATCACGGTTCTGTTCTTGCGTTCTACCACTCCATTCTGCTGTGGAGTGTAAGGGGCTGTGAGTTGTTGAAGTATACCATTTCATTCACAAAATGTCTTGAACTCTTTCGAGGTAAACTCTCCTCTGCTGTCAGTTCTTAAGGTCTTAATCTTATGACCTGTTTCAACTTCAACTACTTCTTTGAACTTAACGAAAAAGTTCAATGCTTCAACCTTAGACTTTATGATATATGCCCACATATATCGAGAGTAATCATCCACCAATAAAAACACATATTTGTTACCGGATTGTGTTGTTGGTGAGATTGGGCCACATACATCGCCGTAGACTAATTCGAGCGGTCGCTCTGCTCGAAATTGTGTTTGAGCTGGAAATGAGTGTCGTGTATGTTTTCCAGCTAGACATATATCACATACTTGTGGCTGATGTGTAAAATCTGGCACACCCCTTGGCTATATTTTTCTTAACAATCATTTTAACGAACTCGAATCCAATGTGTCCGAGTCTTGAATGCCACAACATTGACGTCTCGTTTGCTTTTGTAAGAAAACACATTGATTTTCCCATATCAAGTTTTACTTTGTAGAGACGATTTTGTGATCTTTCCACCTTCATCAGAGAGTCATCATATATCCATAAAAATTCGTTCTTTATTCGTATATCACACCCATTTTCAGTAGCTTTTCCTAAGCTCAAAATGTTATTTCGAAGATCGGGTATGCAATATACGTCGGTGATTGTCTTTTCTTCACCATTATTGCAATTGACTCGTATTGAGCCTTTCCCTCTTATCTTCATGTGCGAGTCATCTCCGAATTTTACTTCTCCATTAATGTCTTCATTTAATTCATAGAAATGAGATTTAATGCCTGTCA
This sequence comes from Bidens hawaiensis, assembly GCF_021521415.1. Classification (NCBI taxonomy): domain Eukaryota; kingdom Viridiplantae; phylum Streptophyta; class Magnoliopsida; order Asterales; family Asteraceae; genus Bidens; species Bidens hawaiensis. Next base: position 77,318 of record NW_027491454.1, read on the forward strand.
TATGGTTGCTTGCTCCGTTGTCTAAGTACCATATATCTTTATTTCTTGGCTCGGCTTCGGATTTTCTTGGTGTTATCCTTTCTTTGTTGAGGAAAATTGCATCTTCTGGTTTGGAGCTACAGCTAGCTAACTAGAGAGTTTTTATTACTTGTTCTGTTTGAACAATATTGGCTTCTTCTTTGTTCTTGGACTTTTGACACTCAAATGCGTAATGACCAAGTTCATTACATTGGTAACACTTTATTTGACTTTTGTCTTTATACTTTGACTGGTCCTTTTGATCATTTGACGATGATCCTTGACCTCCACGGTCTTGTCTAATGGCTTTCCATGCCCACAGCTCTTTCCACGGCCATTGTAATTATTACGATTTTGTCCTTGCTTAGGACGATGACCAGCTTGTTGTTTATGCTTTCCTTGTGAGCGAGTAAACAACAATTTACTATCCTTCATACTCGAATCTTCTTTTCCTTTGATTCGTTCTTCATATGCTTTAAGTCTCCCTATGGCTTCTTCCAACTTCATGTTGTCAACATCGTAGCATTGTTCGATTGTTGCAACGATATGAATAAAACGATCTGGCATGGAGTCAAGGAGTTTCCTGACCATGTCAAATTCATCAATTGTTGCGCCAAGCGTTACGGCTTTGGAGACTAGCCCGTTTAATTTTCCCGAGAAGTCATCGATGTTTTCTCCATCTTTCATCTTTAATGACTCAAACTCAGCCTTTAGAGTTGAGAGTCGTGCCTTTTTTACTCTTTCAACACCCGTATTCCTTACTTTGATTGCTTCCCATATTTCTGTAGCTTTCGTATATTGGGCTACTTGTAGTACCACGTCTTCTGGCAGTGCTTGATAAAGGTAGGCTATTGCCATGTTGTTCTTTTTTTGTCAACAACTTTTCCTTCTTCTAGTTCAATGGCCTTCCATAATCCATGAACGTTAAAAATTGCTTTAATTTTTACTGCCCATATTGTATAGTTAGTGGAATTTAATATGGGACATTGAAACGATAACGACGTGTTATCCCTTGGGTGGTTGGGTTGGCTATTCTGACTTGTCGAGGTTTCTTGTCCATCTGATATCGTGCGATATTTTCTTTAATCGCTATAAACGGGTCGGCTTGCTATCGGTTATTCGATGCAAAATTTAAACAAGGTTTATAATTTTACAAAATTTAATTTGAAAATTAAAATTTGTTTATTTTTGTTATTATTATTTTTTTTAAATCTTCCGTTGATTTTTTTTTTTTTTGTGTTCCTTTACACAAAATATAATTTGTTTAATAAAGTCCTCTATTGACTTTAATTATCGTAACCAAGTTTCCACAAAAACCAGTACTTGGTTTTTCCTTTTTTCTGGTTCCACACCGTACCACCGGCGATTCAGTTTACAACCTGAATCAAAATGGAGTTGAATCGTTCGTCTCCTTTAATCGCTCGTCTAGCGATCTTCCCTCTTCGTAATCGCACCACTTGAGATATAAACTGGTAGCCATGTTCAGGCTTCAACGATTTGGGGTTTTGCAATCTGCAAGGTTATGAAATCCACAGTCACTTCGGGATTTCGATTTCGGAACCGGTAGGCGCTATTCCTTTTATTGTCAATTTTAGGTTTAGTAAAATTGAATCAGAAACACTCGATTTTTTCTTGTTTCTGCCATCGCTCTGATACCAATTTGATAACAAATTGGATCGATAAACAATAATATGAACACAATAGATATTGGAAACGATTTTATCATAAACTGTATATTGTTTGTGATGTTTACAATTAACCGGGGAGGGGTATTTATACCCTCCGATGACGGTTATTACCGGAGACGGTTATTCGACGGTTACTCCGGCTAGGGACGCGACGTTTCATATAAAGTCGCATCTGTTCTATTTTACATATTTACATTATCCACACAAACTATCACTTAATTACAATTTTGGCACTAAACTATACAAACGGTAATTTCTAATAAACTTAACAGGGTCAATGATTAACTAACACAAACAATATTTGCTCAAACACACGAACGTTTTCTTAATATTTGAAAACAAGAAAAGAGATATAAGACAAACTTATACTCAATACAAGACACACTTGATATATATTGTTACAACTAAACCATACAAGCTTTATATAGGCAAACAAAAAACTTAAGGAGTAAGGAAACTTATCTAGTAAGACTTTGAAACTTACACCAATCCTTATCCTTATCTTTATCCTACTACTAGCTAGACTTATCCATAACAAGACTTATCCATTATGGATATTAGCAAGACTTATCCATACTAAAAAGTCTTATCCATTAATTATACTAAAAAGACTTATCCATTGAAGAAACTTAGCCACGACTTAGTTTTCTTTTAAGTCCCTTTAGTTATGATTTCCTCCAAACCACCCCTTTGAGATCAAAACAAACCACCCTTTAGCCCATAAATGTTGCTCATTTAACACTCCCTCTCAACACTTGCGTTCGTCATCCCGAGATCATTGCAAAACTTCACCATATTCACATTAGTTAATGGTTTAGTGAACGTATCGGCTTCTTGTTCGTTTGTTTCAACATACTCCAACTTGATTTCACCCTTGAGTACCATTTCTCTAATGAAGTGATAGTGAACTTCTATGTGTTTCGTTCTTGCATGAAACGTGGGATTCTCGTCTAGCATTATTGATGATATATTATCACAATAAATTTTCACACTCGGGCTGACACTTTGATTTAGGTCTTTCAACAAATAGTAGTTGACCCATGGACGGGAACATCAACATAGGAATGCGACGCTTATATTAATTAACTTAAATGAGCAGAAGACATGCCATATGAAATACTGAGGTCAAAGGGAACAATAAGTGTATGCATGGTTATATTTTGACGTGTTAACTGATATCTTTTAAGTTTGTTTCTTGCTATACTATGCAATCCACGTTATGTGAACGGGTTGTATGTTTTTTCCTTACCCAACATTTGACATCTTAAAATATGTATTCTATAGCAATGTATATATGATTAAAATCATTATAAACTTAGAAAACCAGCCCGATGCTACGGCGGCATGGTTTGTTTAGCAGGACTTGCATTATTTTGATTAAAGTAGGGTTGACTATATGCAAACCAGGTTTGTGTATGAGCTAAAGGAAATGAAAATAACAAAGCAGAGATGGCACTAATCATCTTAAAATTAATTTTTGCATTTTAAATTTGTTAATATTATAGCAATAATAGGAAACTGTTAGACAATGCTTAATTGGTTTGTAGAATTTAGAATTCACACAGAGAAAATTAGTAGCTAAGCTATAAAGTATACACATACAAGAAAGAAACATTTGTAACCCAAACGAATAAACAAATCAACTAAATTCTTGGAGCAATTCGCTGCTAAACATTTAAAAATCATTATAAACAATTTGTTGGCAAATACAAAATTAACTCGCTAACAACACGGATCCCCTTTTGCCCAGTCATGTACTTTGGCTTGTTTCAACTTGAACTGAACCAATTCAATATAAACTCGCCAAAAGGTATTGTATTTACTTTCATCTAAATTATTAACCATCTCTATTGAGACACCATCATTTTCATCACCTTCCACCAAAAATATGGCACTGACTTGTTCGCCTTGCTTTCTTTCATTCCCATAACCAACCCTGAGAACGAACAATACACTCCTAGTTTAGCAAACTCAATAAAAACTAAATTTTAAGTATAAAATACGTGTCATTTTGGGTATATAAGGTATGTGTACATTTTATAAACATATGCAAATGACTATTATTAAGGTGTGTGAACATAATGTTTTACAAATATGTAGAACAACTGCATATATTGATTAATGATGGGGTGATTATTTTAAACTGACACCTTGTCATAAACAATACACCTTGTCATAAACAATAAGCAAAGTAGCCATTTTTTTTACCAAAGTATCCCTTTTTACTAAAATACCTGTTTTACCAAGATGCCCGTTTTTTTACAAGATACCTTTCCTTTTTTCATTTTTTTTTGTTTTAATAAAATGCACTTCAAAATGCCCCTTCTTTACCAAAGTACCCTTTTTACCATGTTCCTTTTTAACAAATTTAAACTAAACTGAAAAACAGAACTGACCCATTAACAATTTAGTTGCTAGATCCTAAATATAATTTGACCTATTGACACAAATGTTCCCTATTGATTAATTAATAATTGCCAAAATATAACATATTATGTAGCAAAATGTTAACCAATACACACCTTAGACAAATCTTAGTCTTTTGATGCACCTGTGTTAACAAAAAAATTGATATTCCAGTATTGCCCTTGCATAAACCGACCATAAACAACTGCCCAAAATAGCCCGAAATTAACCGAACCAACGGGTGTTTACATCTTCACTTGTAAACCAACAAATAACCCATAACTCACTGCTCCGTAAACATAACTGAACCTGGAAGTAACAAAACCTCAACCTGCACAATAACTAAAATGCCCCTTGTCATCATTCTGCAGCCATTTAATTCAAGTTTTTCGAAGACCTGCAGTTTGAGTAAATAAAGTTAAACAATTGACTGTTACCAATTTACCCCTGGTACCTTTATTGCAACATTCATGTTGTGTTGTTCATGTATACAGAAAACAGTGCACAAAATAAACTTTCTAAAAAGATTTTATTCACATTAGACAAACCTAAATGCTAATATACAAAAATGTATTTGTTAAAGCTATATAAAAAACAATCTTTTCATCCCAATACTTAAAATATGGGAGCATATTATTAGGACCAGTAAAGTTTTATTTGGCTGACCCGAAACACTTTTTAACCCATTTTATTTACTTTCACAGTAAATATGATCACAAGTTTTATACATTTACACTAATAGTACCTTGACTCTTTAACCCGTTATAGATGTATGAAAAAGAAAGAAAGAAAGAAAAAGAAACTTAGTGTTTGGAGGCAGAGTTGCAGTTTTAACCTCAAATAGCCTTAGCTCCTTCAGCTACATAGAACCATGCTGTAATTAATAATGTGCTTGAGATTGATGGTATATAAGTTATATAAAGTATGCATCAAGTTTAGCATAATGTTTGAAGGTTAATTGCATGTTAATACTAACTTGTATAGATATCCTCTATGCATCTCAAGTTTTTCCATTTGCTTCTGACACAAAAAGGCCTAATACAAAACTGTAAGAAAAGATATAAACACCTGCAAGGTTTAGATGTGGTAATATCTCCCTGTACCTACTCAAGAGTTCCTCAAATCCATAACATTACCTATCTTCTGGATAAAAAGTGAATGCATCTTGATCATGTGTTGATGCTGTCATTATTTTAAAAAAAAGTTAATTTTTTCTGAAATCATATATTTTTTTACAAAGTAATAGATTACTGGCTTATGAAACCATCTCCAAATCCATAACAGGGGATCAAATCACCTTCATCAAAAGTTGCTAACGTTTTTCCAATAATGCATATCGCCATTTCATAAGGATTATAACCGTCTCCAATATGATGTAAACTTTTTCTGTGGAATGATCTTGAACCTATTTACCAAAAGCATGAAAACACTTTGGTCAAGTAATTAAAAATTACTAAGAATTATATAGCTTTACCAATCTACGTACTCATTTCTCTTTGTGAAATCAATACCAAGAATGCCCTGCCCGTGCAAGAGCCTCACCCACCTGCATAGAAAAAATAATATAGTTTTAAAAAGGCGTATATTGTGCAACCCTACAAACATCCACATTACTTTTTTTTGGGTATACCTGCCCCAGGTCCCTGATGCTTCAGGTTATGGGGATACCCTTTGGGCTTTTTGCCATCCCTAGTACAGTTCAACCCCCACGCGAGGAAGCAGCTCTTCTTAAAGATATATCATTGCATATATTACCTAGGACTCATTTCAAGGGTGCGATGATGTACTTTTACTTTTTTGTTTTATAATAAAATGACTAATTTAACCGGTGTGGGGGTGGGGGTGGGGCGATTACAAATTGGACCATAGATGGAAATCTGATTGATGAACCTTTTTTTATAAAGTAATGATCTCACACGTTTGTAAGCATCTTTTAGAAGTTTAAAAACCATGAAAAGTTCATTGATGTAAAAAATTATCCTCGATTGTGCAAAAAGAAGCTTTAAGCTCCAAGACACATGCTTCAATAAGTGACTGCATCTCAGACCAAACAAAAAAAAATTAAAAAAAATAATTGGAGATTCACAAGTGGTGAGCGAAAAATACTAGTTATTGAGCAACTGAAGATCGTTTGCAAACTCCAACTGTGATGCGTTTAGTTTCTTGGCACCTTCAACAACATCCTTTATGGCAGCAACGTTGACCGGATCTATTGCAGAAAAAAAATAGGTAAACATAAGATGTTGAGTTAGCTTTAAAGTATCAAGCATAAAAATTTGATAATGAGCCATTTTGATTCAATTCGTTGTAATCTAGCAAAGTACATGCCCCATTGAACATCATCAGCAAAATGGTTTATCTTGTAAAAACAAATCCAATGGGAATAATGAACTGAAACACATAATTGACTTTAATTCATCATAATTAACAAATCAAACGTAAAGTTCAAAGTTAGGGAATACAAACTCAACAATAATGAATTGAACGTAATTGAGAGGACGACTAACTCGAAATCCAGCAACCAAATATTTTATAATTAATCGAAGCTATTAATTAATTTTAACCGAAAGGAGGATGGGATGACGAACCCCTGAAATCAGATCCAACTGATCGGTTGTTGAATAGGATGGAAGGGGCGACGTGAGAGGGATGGTAAACTGCCGGTAACCTATTATTATTAACGTGAGGAAAATGGTAACCACCATGAAAACCGCTACAGCAATATCAATGGTCAAGATTACATCAGGTATTTTCTATGGCTCAGATTGAAGTTCACTCTTCTCTAGCCATATAATATATAATTGTACCAACCACACACACTCTTGAGCAGCCATTGCTGCTGCTCTATACTCGGCTTCGGTTGTGGATAACGAAACTGTTGGTTGCCTTTTGCTGCTCCATGTTACAGCTCCTAACCCAATTAAAAAGACATACCCAGTTGTCGACCTCCGGGTAGTCAAGTCTCGGGCATAATCAGCATCGCAATACCCGACCAATTCGATTCTTGACTCCCTCTTAAACATGACTCCAAAGCTAGGTGTTCCTTTAATGTACCGTAACACCCTTCTAACAGCATCAAGATGGGGTTTCTTCGGATTATGCATGAACTGACTTAACACTCCTACCGCATATGCTATATCCGGTCTAGTAAGTGTTAAGTAAATAAGACTCCCCACCAATTTCCGATACATAGTTGTATCCGTCAACTCTTTTCCTTCATCTGCTCGAAGTTGTAAATTGGTTTCCATTGGAGTTATTGCCGGTTTGCAACTCGCCATGCCAAACCTACTTAAAAGTTCAACCAAAACCCATTCGGTTCATACTTTAACTCCAATCCAAGAAAATGACTTAACCTTCCCAAGTCTTTCATGTGAAACCGGGTACACAAATTTTCTTTTAACTGATCAATCATGGTAATTAAGTTTCCCGTGATAATCAAGTCGTCAATATACAGTAGGACAATCGCCACCTTGTCTTCTTCGGCCCAAACAAATAGGCTAGTATCGGCTACGGTAGACATGAAACCATGTGTTCTAGGCTCTCTCCTATTTTCCCAAACCATGCCCTGGGTGACTGTTTTAGGCCGTATAACGCCTTCTTCAATTTGCAAACATAACCCGGGCACTCTTTGTTCTCAAAACCTTTCGGTTGATCCATGTAAATTACATGATCAAGGTTTCCGTACAGTAAAGCGTTGCTCACATCCATTTGCAAACATGCTCCGTTCCTTACTTGCTGCGATTGCAAGTAATACCTGAACCGTGGTTAATTTGGAAACCGGGCTAAACGTCTCGTCATAATTGAGCCCGTGTTGTTATGAAAACCCGCGAGCTACAAGACGTGCCTTGTATCGTTCAACCGATCCGTCTGCTTTTCTTTCTATTTTGAACACCCATTTGCACGATACAGTGTTTACGTTATCTAATCGGGGAACTAATTCCCAAGTTTGGTTCTTCACCAGGGCGTTGATTTCTTCTTCCATCGCCACTATCCACTTTTGGTTTGTTTTTGCCTCGTCGAAAGATTCCGGTTCGATTTCTTCATTCTCCACAGTTGCCACATTAGCATACCGAGGATATGGTTTTCTTTGACGACTTGATCGCCTTAATCCATGCGCTTCGGAACTCGACGGTTCGAGTTGTTGGGCCGAGGGACTTCGGTCATTTTTCCATGGGCCTTGGTTTGAAATTCGGCTTGGTGCAGAGTCCGTAGAATCTTCAGTTTCGACTGCCTGATGTTCTCGACATGGTCCAACCCATATTTCTCGTTGTCTGATTCTACTTCTCCAAGATTGAAAGTTACTTCGGTTTCAAGCTTCTCTTTCAATTTTTCAGAATCCGGTAACACTTCTCGATTCCGGACCACCATGACGACATCTCGTCAAAAACAACATGTGAAGAAACATATACTCTCCCAATATTTGGGTTGCAACATCGCCACCCTTTTTGTTCCGGATCATACCCAACAAAGATGCACCTTGTTGCTTTCTTTTCCACCTTGTTGCGGAGTATTTGAGCAAGTTAATTGGCATTTAATCTTGCACTCTTTGAGATATTCATCGAACTCCTTCAATGTATACTCGCCTCCGTATCGGATCAGAGGCACTCGATATAGATCTTAGTGTCCCTTTCCGCCACACTTTTAAATTCTTTGAATTTCATAAAAGCTTCCGATTTTTCTTTCATAAAATATACCCAAAGGTATCTAGAAAAATCATCAATGAACATAATCATATACTTCATACCCGTTATTGAAGCTTGTTTCACGAAACCGAACACGTCGGTATGAATTAGCTCCATGGGCTTCGTGGCTCGATAACTTGAGCTTTCAAACGGTTGTGCGTGAGCTTTACCGAATTGGCAACCGGTGCACACCATGCCTATTCGGACATCCATCTTCGGTATTCCGGCTACAAGAGACTTTTCGATCCTTAAGACAAGCCTATCGTACCCAACGTGACCAAGACGTTGGTGCCAAAGATCGATGCTTTGGACCGTCTTGGTTTTCTCCACATAAGCCGCACCTGCGGAAAGAACGTACACCGTCTCGTTTTTCTTTCCTTACATTATGGCTTTGGAGGAGGTTTCGAACTTATCGAACACCTTGACATCATTTGGTCCAAATAAAATGTACCGGCCCGTAGACGTAATCTGAGGGACCGATAGTAGATTCTTTTTCACACCCGGAACATGGTATACATCATTTAATACAAACTCACCTTGTTTATGCGGTTTGAATCGTATGTCACCAACGTGTGCGATTTTGTGTCTCGAGATGTCCGCTATCACAATCACCCGATTACCTCCATATTTGACCGGGTTTCTTAGCTTCGCCTTTTTCTCCGGTCATGTGGTTCGAACACCCGGAATCAACAATCCAATCATCCAAAGAATTGTCTTTGGTTTCGGTGTTCACGGTTAAGGCCATCACATGTTCTTCGGCTGTAAAGTAGGCTTCATCATCCCAAGCCACTTCTTCACGAACTGTGGCGGCATTCGCTTCACCAGCCGACTTCCCCGGGCAATCATTGGACATGTGTCCACGTTTGCCACAATTATAACTCTTATATGGAAATCGCTTACCGGATTTTCCGGACTTCTTGTCGTTCATCGTTTCCCGCTGATTTGAGCTTTATCCGGATTTGTAGTTTTCCGACTTCTTGTATCGGTCGTTCAACTTTCGTCCTTGATCCCCGTTTGGTCAAAATTTTCCCTTCCCCCGATCGGCATACAAGGCTTCGGTCTCGATCTTCGGGCTTAAAATCGAGATGTCACCGATCTGTTTAGACAAGTCTTCTTGGCTCGCGAGAAGTTTCTTGAATTCGACCAAAGATGGCTGTTTTGGCCATCCTTGAACAGCGGTTACGAAACTTTGATACTCGGTTCTTAAACGGTGTATTAATATTCGTTTCATTCTAGCATCTCCAACTCTTGCTTCCGGATCAAGCTACCCAATATCACGACACAAGTTCTTAACTTTGTGAAAATATTGCGGAATCGTGAGATCTTTTTGAGTGATTGACAAAAGCTCATTTTCAAGAAGCTGAAGCTTCGCGTCATTTTTCTTGGAGAAAAGTGCCGCTAAAGCATCCCATGCTTCTTTTGGTGTTGCTAGGTCTCGGACATGATCCAAAAGCTCTTCCCCGATTGTTGTTTTCAATGCGAACATAGCTTTTCTGACCTTTACTTTCCACTTGTTGATCGCCCCATTGGTGTCAATTATCGGTTGGGTGGTGTTTGACCCTTGAACAACTTCCCACAGATCCTGACTCTGTAGATACGAACTCATAAAGGTTGACCACGTGTTGTAGTTTTGATTGTTCAATTTTTTCACGCCTAAAACAACTTAAAAATCGGCCATGTTTAATGGGTTGGCTCTGATACCACTTGTTACGTTTTAAACAAGTGAAATAGTAAACAAATCCAAGACCCAATACACGATCAAACAATATTTGCTCAAACACACGAGCGTTTTCTTATTATTTGAAAACAAGAAAAGAGATATAAGACAAACTTATACTCAATACAAGACAAACTTGATATATATTTTTACAACTAAACCATACAAGCCTTATATAGGCAAACAAAAACTTAAGGAGTAAGGAAACTTATCTAGTAAGACTTTGAAACTTACACCAATCCTTATCCTTATCCTATTGAAATAATGAAACTTATCTACTAGCTAGACTTATCCATAAAAAGACTTATCCATTATGGATATTAGCAAGACTTATCCATACTAAAAAGTCTTATCCATTCATTGTACTAAAAAGACTTATCCGTTAAAGAAACTTAGCCACCAAGTATGACTTAGTTTTCTTTAAGTCCCTTTAGTTATGATCTCCTCCAAAACCACCCCTTTGAGATCAAACCGAACCACCCTTTAGCCCACAAGTGTTGCTCATTTAACAATACAATGATGAGATCTGTTGTACTAACCTTTTTTATGTAAATCGTTGGCTCACTTTTGATTCTAACATAGGAATGTTGTTGAAGATAGCTATCAATCCGTTCATACCAAGCCCACGGCGCTTGCTTCAGTTTATACAAAGCCCTGTGTAACTTGTAAACTTTATTTTCTTCCCCGTGTACTTCAAATCCCGGAGGTTGCATTACATAAACCTCCTCTTGTAAAGGCCCGTTCAAGAAGGCTGACTTCACATCAAACTGAAAGACTTGCCAAACTTGCTGGGCTGCCAAGGAAATTATAACCCGGATTGTTTCAAATCGTGCAACTGGAGAGAAAGTTTCTTCATAATCTACTCTATACTCTTGTGCATATCCTTTCACAACCAAACGTGCCTTGTGTTTTTGTACTTTCCCTTCAGTTGTGAGCTTCAACTTATAAAACCACTTGAGCCCAATGGCTCGCTTTCCTTCATGTAGTTCACTTAATGACCAAGTATTGTGATCTTTCAAGGCTTGCAACTCATCGTCCATGGCTTTTACCCATTCATATTGCACAACAGCCTCATCAAACGAATATGGTTCCATAGAAGAAAAGGCAAATTGACATGCCTCATAATCTTCCATGGGAATAGTGCTATCATAAAGATCAATTTGAGCCCGTAGTTTAGGTGTCTTACTTTCTGGAGTTTCAGTTGTGGCAACTCTTCTACTGTTGGCTATGGGTGTCCTTACTTCATTTCCTCAACTCCGGTTAGGGTCCCTCCGGATTTAGGGTTTGAGGAAACACCAAACTCATCACCAACACTTTGACAACCTCCGGATTTAGGGCTTGATGCATATTTCCTCATGCTTTCCTTCTCCAATTGAACCCCATTTTGCCAACTCATCAAACGTCACATCCCTGCTAATAACAACATCTTTTATACTTGGATCATACAATTTATAGGCCTTAGAGTTTGGAGAGTAACCTATAATTATGCTTTTCCTAGTCTTTGAATCAAACTTCTTCCTTTGTTGCTTAGGTATTAAACCATAGCACACACAACCAAATACATTAAGATGGTGAATAAAGGGTTTGCGAAGATACCATACTTCATAAGGGGTTTGATCATCAACTGCTCTGGTAGGTGACATATTTCTAATGTAGATGGCAGCAGCTACAAATTCTGCCCAGAATACTTTGCTCAAATTCTTTTCCTGTAGCATGCTTGTTGCCATCTCAACAATGGTTCGATTTTTTCTTTCAGATACTCCATTTTGTTGCGGAGTAAAGGGTGCGGTTAGGTCTCTCCTTATCCCAAATACTTCACAAAACCTAACGAATTCATGTGAGATGAATTCTCCACCTCGATCCAACCTTAATGCTTTGATCATTAAACCGGTTTTTGTTTCGACCTTTGCCTTAAAACAACTTAAATTTTTCAAAAACTTCTGATTTGTCACATAAGAAATATACCTAAGTCATTCGACTCCAATCGTCAGTAAACAATAAAAACATTTTATTACCTCCCAAGGATTGAACCGACATAGGCCCGCATACATTTGGATGAATAAGGTCTAGAACTTGGGAGGTTCTAGATCCATGGTGGGGAAAAGTTTCTCGAGCCTTCTTTCCTTCAACACAACTTTCACATTCCAATGTTTTACACGAGGCAACCCATATACTAAGCCTTTGCTGCTCAAATTTAGTAAACTTCTCTCATTTAGATGCCCATATCTTAGATGCCATATAAGTGTTTCATCACTCATTGCAGATAGCCAAAAATTATTATCATGTGAAACATTAAAGGAGAAAGTATTGTTACTTGACATGGGAATTGAACAAGTGACCTTACCAGTATTCTTGTTCATCAAACACCAACCTATGACCCGCACTCATTAAATGCCCGACACTTTAGATATTGTAATCTAGTTCAGGAGCATATTGTACATCTTTTAGTGTCTTGTGCTTATCAGCCATAGCCTCAATTCTCACATTCCCTTTGCCTTCTACTTGAATCTTATTCCCATTACCCATTCTCACATTTACTTTTCTTGTGAGATCAATGTCTTCAAAGAGAACTTTCTGCCTCGTCATTTGATTCGAGCACCCACTATCTAGGAACCAAACATCTTTACTTATCATACCATTACCATCATCAGCCATAAGGCTTCCTTATCTTCACAACCACTATCATACGCGAGTGCCATATTCAGTTGACCTTCTTCATCACCTTCTCCTTCAACAGTTGCGTTTGCTTGGGGTTCGCTCCAACAATCCCGGCTAAGGTGACCCATTCGGTGCCAATTATAACACTCAACACCACTTTTACCACGTCCAAGACCCCTACCTCGGCCTCGTCAACGGCCACAAGCAGGTGCTCGTCCCCTTCCTCGTGCAAACAAGCCAGTCTTTTCTTCTTCTTTTACTTGCAACACCTGCCCCTCAACTGTGACTTGGACACCTCGATTGACCCGTGCTTTGTGGGCCTGTAACGGCCCCATTAGTTGGTCATAAGATAACGTGCTTAGGTCTTTGGATTCTTCAATCACCGCAACAACGTGATCCCACCTTACTGGCAGACTTCGAAGAACCTTCTCCACAACAGTTTGATCCGTCACTACCTCACCATAAGATCTTTTCTGATTTACTATTTCATAACCTTTGAGAGGAAATCAGCCACCGGTTCCCTCCTTCATCTGAATCGTCTCAAACTCTCTTCTAAGCCCTTGTAACTTCACCATTTGCACTTTTGAATCGCCTTGATATTCATTTTGCGGGAGTGTCCAAGCTTGCTTGGATGTGGTAGCTCCTATAATACGAGAAAAAATATCATCGTGCACAGCGGATTGGATAAGGACAGAGCTCTTGCATCCTTCTTTTTGTTTTCTCGTAACCTAGGGCGATCTCCATCTGACCAGTTAGCGAGAATGTTAGTAATGATTATTCTCCCAACCCTGACCAATTAGCGAGAATGTTGAGCCGACTGCTGATGAACCTGTTGTCATTCCTGTTGCTGCTCCTACTCCTGCTCGAAGAAAGTCAAGAAAAGGCATCAAATACTATAGCGTGAGCAGGATTGGAAGCCTGCGATGGAGGTCGATGTCGTACCATGATTCAGATCCCATTTTATATGTTAAATACCACAAAGATAGAAGTAGTTGGGCTATCCGACGTGCCAATGAGGATCTGACGTATCTCACCTACGGAGATATACACTCGTTATCTGTGCTCGACATGAACTACTTCCGAAAGGTGATATCTCACGACGATAGCAAGGACACCACCGAATCATGGTTCAGGTTGAACTAATAAACGGGTAAGCTATGTTGATCATGTCAAAAGGTAGGTAGACATTCAACTTGATCGGTTACAAAATTTTCATATTTGATCGATTTGAGTTATAAACAGTTTGGTTGGTTAACCATTGGTGATGTTGATGCATTCAACTTAATATCTATTACTAGATCTAACTCTTACCTGTTCAAATTAAATATTAACAATATCTTAATTAATAAAGAAGAATATTTGATAACTAATGTGTTACTTATGAATGATTCTTACAAAAAAAGAAAGTTTACACACATAATACCATAACCGAACCATTTGAATAAGTTGCAAAAAAAAATAAATGCCAAACCATCGCTTTATCAATCTATGTGGTTATGGTTCGGTTATCGGTTTTTCTAGCCATCCATAGTAAAGTACGCACGTGGTATCAGGCTGGACTAAGAAACGGGTAAGCTATCTTGATCATATCAAAGAGGTCGGTAGACATTCGTTTGACCTGAGTGAGCCGCCAAATTACCCTTCGGGAGATTTGTTTTGAACTGTTCGACCCTTATTCTTTATTGTTTTAAATATTTAACCCCGCAGATGCCTTTTGCAGTTGTTGTGTATTCAAGGTGTCCCTTTTCAAGTTATCGAATGTACTCGTTTATTCTAAAGATGAACCCAAACAAGTCGGATGGTGAAACTGATGTGGCTTGTGATCGTGGACCCTACAATGCAGACATGCAGTTTGTTGACGTGGCTTGTGGGCTCCCAGGAAGCGTTACTAAGGACTGCGACCGTCAAGAATAACAAAACTTTTTTTTGGCTCAAAAAGGAAAGATGGAAAATGTGAATAGAAACGAACTTAATTCGGAGCGAACAAAAATTCCATAATATATAGCGACTCGAGTTATCAGCTTCTTCAATGGCTGAAGAGCAAGCAGAATTCAACCAGAAGCATTAAACCCGTAACGTTTCACTTATAAGTCATAAATGTAGAAGTGAATTATGCGGTTCTCTAACATATTTTTCGTTCTGAAATCAGTGTCCCCTGTTTGTATATAACGTAGTATTTAAGAACAAGCACTCGACTGAACGTTCACAGATGCAAAAAAATGACCACGAAGATTGTTCGTGTTAGATCAATTAGTAATGAACGTATATTTTTTGTATCCATTTAAAAAGTAGGTGAGTACAAAACCATAACTTTAAAAAAACCAAACAGCAAATCAAACACTAAGTTAATCTGTGACGTAAAAGCTATGGGAGTCACATTTATTAACTGATATCCATTGTCTTGATCTTTTTCTTAGTCTTGCTTCTGTAAGAAATCATTAGAATTATGATGAAAACCCGTTTGATCCCACCAGCCCGGCTAGCTTTTAAATTATCATTCATTGTTTACAGTAAAAAGTAGATTAGTAAGATAATCTAAAAAGTGTGAATAACGTGACCTATTGCTGGTATTTTGGTGTCTTGGATTTTGAACTACTTGGTATAAATCCTTGTGTAAGGTATCTCTCAACATTTTTAAGGGATAAAAACTGACTTCCGGTTTATCGATCATAGTAGTATTGCAAAGTATAATTAAATGTCAAATACATGGATGATGTTTAATCGGAAATGATATTAAACTGAATCTACTTACATGTTTGACAGGTTTAGAGGCCGTAAGTAGGGTTGTAAACGAGCCAAGCCTTTTGTGAGCTACTAGATATGGCTCACTAAAAGCTCGAATAAAGCATAAAGTAATCTTGTTTAATTAACAAGATACTTTCTTTTTATTTTGTAGAAGTATAAGACATGCTTATTGCAACCGATTTTAAAGAAAGAAATGGCTTTATTTGTCATACATGTGTCTTCATATCAATATCATTAATAACTTCATATGTGCAACTAAAAGACCTCATGCTTAACTTTCACACACGTTTTAAATAAACTGTAACTAGGTAAAATGTTTACAATGAAATTTGTTAAATTAACACAAGTGGATCGAAGATATTAGCTAGCCAAGAACACAAAACAGTCTGCTCAAATCCGAGAAACTCTTTCTTGTAAGGCAATGAGTTATGACTTGCGTTATCAAATTACGAAACCCGTTATATGTTAATGGTCACACTAATAAGTTAGGCCGACGAGGAAACCAGACACGAATCGAGAGCTTTGGGACGCGCATTTAGCTTCAACGGGATAAGGCTCCTAGAATATTTAGCTTTTTCTATATATAGGGGCCTTATGTATTTTTATATGTGTGTGTTTGTAAGGTGTAAATCATCCAAGGGGAGCTCACTTTGGGTGGGTCAGTTCTTTGTTTAATCTATCAATCTTTTAACCGATAACGAGATTGTTCACTTATATTTTTACTTTATGTTATCTTTTGTTCGATGGTTTGATTTACCGCACCCGTCTCGAGGCTTTGTATCAAGTGCAAAATCCGTTCACGTGGTCGTTTTGGGCCTACAATTGGTATAAGAGCTTTTGGGCTCTACTAGTTGTGGATCTTGGGTCATAACCTTGGATATTGGTTTTATTTCTGTTAAAGATAGGTTTTTCAAGTGTTCTTGTGGGTTACAGGTTCCTATAGTTGAAGATAGAGGGTTTACAAGTGTTCAAGCCACGGGTTTGAATTTGTGTGTTTGTTTGTGAAAATCCGGGTGAAAAGAAGTTTCAATATTCAAAATTTTGGTATAAAAGTTGTTAAGAATGGATATCTCTTTATCCAAAAGGATTTTGAGAAGATTGATGTGACTTTCTTAAAAGAGAAAAAGGTGAAAAAGTACTCAGAAAGTATAATCAGTACTTTCCAAGAAGCTAATCGAATCGAATATGAGAAAGTCTAATCTAATCGAACAGAAGGTTGTCTAATCAATTCCGAAGTAATCGAATCGAGTCTTCGTATAATCTAGTCGAGTCTTAGAAGTAATCGAATTGAATCACCATTCGATTAGATTATATTATTCGATTAGACTAGGATCTTATTCGATTAGATTCATCCATTCGATTACTTTACACTTAAACAATTTTTCACAGAAACTGCTTGGTCATTCGATTACTTTGTATTCGATTATTTTGGACTTGTGCTTTTTCAACAGAATTTGTTTGAACTTTGTTTATTTAAGCCATGGTTGAACCGAATGGGGAGGGGTGGGGGGAGAGGACTGTGAAGTGGGGTGGGTCTGTGGTGGGGGGTCCGAAGATTGGGCCAGAGGGATTGGATCCGAGAGATGGGCCGTGGAGGGGGGATTGGGTGTAGATATGGTTTGGGCTAACGGGGTGGTAGAAGGGCCGTTAGGAGTCGTTTGTGGGCTGGAGGAGGTAGGTGACTGAACATGAGCCCTTAACAGTGGGTTAAAGGGTGGATTTAGAAAAGTGTAATTAGGAGTTATATTGGAGTGTTGGATGGAGAAGGGATATATGGATTCTTCAAACTGGACATGGCGGGATATAATGATTTGTTTATTTGCGATATCAAAGCATTTATATCCACGATGGTTTGATGGATAGCCAAGAAATACGCAAGGTTTTGATCGGTTTGTGAGCTTATTTATGGTGGTGGAGGGGGTGATCGGATAGCAAAGGCATACGAATACACGAAGATGTGTGTAGATTGGGAGGACATTATATAGAAGGGTTGTGAGGGATAGGAATTTGTGGGTTTTCTTAGGTAGAATATTGAGGAGGTAGGTGGCGGTTTCGAGGGCATGATGCCAAAAGGATGGAGGTAAAATGGCTTGAGATAAGAGGGTACGGATCATGTTATTGATGGTTCGGATTTTTCTCTCGGCCTTGCCATTTTGTGAGGAGGTGTGAGGGCAAGAAAAACGAAATTGCATTCCATTGGTTTGGCTAAACTGTTTAAAATTATTGTTGGTGTATTCGGTGCCATTGTCATATTGGAATTGCTTTATTTGATGTTCAAACTGGGTGTGTATGAGATTATAGAAATTGGTAAAGGTCGAGTAAACTTGAGATTTATTGGTTAGGGGATAGGTCCATAAAAAATCCGTTAAATCATCAATAAACAATAAATAATAGCGGTGACCGCCGGTGCTTAAGGCCGGTGAAGTCCACAGATCACTGTGAATAATGTCAAAGGTAAATGTGTTTTATTTGTAGAATCATAAAAAGGAAGTTTAACACTCTTGCCAAAAACACAAGCCTGAAAAAATGTATTGTTTGGTTTACTAAAATCAATGAAAGAACTAGACTTTAATGAATGCAATAAAGGATTGCCCGGGTGCCCAAGGCGTTGATGCCAACGGTCTTGAGTAACAGCAGCTAAAGCGGTGGGTTTGGAAGGAGGCTTGATGAAGTTGGTGGTGAGAGGGTAGATATCGCTTGAGCTATTTCATCGAAGGATAGGTTCCTTGGTCTTGAGATCCTTCACAAGAAAACCAAACGGGTCAAATTCAATAGATAGTAAATTGTCAGTTGTTAGGCGACGGACAGAGATGAGGTTTTTGATGAGGTTTGGAGCACAAAGAATGTTGTTTAATTTTAGGGGCGGGAAAGGTGGTGGAAGAATTTTATTGCCTTGTCCAATAACGGGAATGGTTGATCCGTTGCCAACGACATTTTTCTTATTAGTGCATGTATTAAAATCGGATGGGAAGTTCATACCTGGTTGCTCCATGTGACCCGAGACGCCCGTGTCCATGTAACCAACCGGATCGGATGGCTGACTCATGGAGAGAGTGTAGAGAGCCTGTGCGATATCCGTCGGCGTCGGGCTGTAGATGGCCATGTGGGCCTGTGTAGGTCGGGGGCCAGAATACCTTGTGAACTATTGGGCCGAGGGGTGGAGGGGTAAGGGCAATGGGGGTGTGAGTGGGTTGTGGGGTGTAGGAGTTGTTTTGGAGACCGGCCCAGAGTGGCCCAGTTGTTTGGAAGTATGATATATGGGTGTTGGGATTGGGCTGGGTAATTATGGTTGGACCCCTTGGACCGGTTTTGTTGAAATAAACCGGACCGACCTCTACCGCGACCACGGGAACGACCATAGCCGCGGGTATTTTCTGCTGTGGGCTGGGATGTCGTGGTGTTGGGAGTGGTCGAAGGGGAGCGAGGTTTAATGTGAACAAGGAGGGCGGTGGCTGCTTGTTGCGCAGAGTAATTGGCTTGATTGGATTTGGTGGTTTCATTCATGCATAGTTGGGACCAGACTTCAAAAAATGAAGATAAGGGTTTGGTGTTTTGAAGAATGATGCCAACAGTTTTGTATTGGTCGGTGAGGCCGTTTATTGTTTGTAAAACGAGATCTCTTTCGTCAACTGGGGCGTCGACGTTGTTCAATTGATCGGCCAAGACTTTGAGTTCTTGACAATATTCAAGCATGGATGAAAAATTTTCAAGAAGGGTGTTGGCAAACTTTTGCTTGAGAAAAAGGGCTCGGGTGGCTTTGTTGTCTTGAAAGAGGTTTTCGATAGCTTTCCAAGCATCGTAAGCGGTGGTGCGCTTCTTGATGATGGTTTTGAGGAGGTTGGTGGATATTGTATCATAGATCCATTGGAGGACTACGGCATCCAGACGTTCCCAAGATTCGGGATGGGAGGAGGCTGGTTGTTTGTCCTTGTCGGTGGAGGAGGTGGCGACTGGTTCGACACGGGGTTGAAGGTGGTCGGCGACAAGGTATACCATACAGTGGATCTGAAATAGTTCAGCCCATGTATTATAGTCAGCGGCTTCGTTGTCCAACATGATAGGGACGGAGGTTCGGATATTGGACACAGTTACAGCGGGGTGCAACTTATGATCTGCCATTGGAGGAAGGTGAGAATATCGTATGAGAGAGTGGCGGCTGGATGGGATGAAGCGGCAGTAGGGTTTCGAGAGGGAAGATAGGAGGATCAGTTTAGGGTGATACCATGTAGAATAGGATAAATCCCTGCTCTTTCATTAACAATTATCCCTATATATAGTTACAATGAGATCTCCTATTTTAGGAGATAAATCATACATTAAATACAAATTACAAAACCATAATTATTAACATAATTATCGGCATGATAGTTGGCGTCTATTAATAACAGTAGCGCAAATGTTGAAAGACAAATTTCAAGATTAAAACCATGACAAAAAAAACCTCAGTTTTGAAGTATTTGTAATCCGGGACCATTTGACCCACAATTTAAGAGCTTGAAGATTGAATATAACAAAATATTGAGCGCTATACGGATTTATGGAGATATAAGAAGCCTGTAAGTGAGAGTGACTTTGAAACTTGATTAGAGTAACATGTGGCATGCATCCTTCACGATAACACTTAATCAAGTTAAAATCTTAAACCATTGCAATGATGAATATTCAGAAGATAAAAACATGCCTTGTAATCATTTTCATTAGGGCAAGAGCTAACTGATAATGCAATCACTTTGGTGAAGAACTTGCTCCCAGGGGATGATTATTAACCTCTTTATCATCATTATTATTAACCACTTTATCATCTGTTTCAACCGGGCAAACCAATAAAAAAATAGCATAAACGAAAAACCTATGTTTACCAAATTGATCCTAATTCAGTTGTGAAACAGAACAGACCACCAAATCCCATATATTCCCCAAATATGTATGAACTGTGAACCAATTCAACACACACACATATAAATGATTAATAACAAAGTCACATGTATAACATTATAAAATCGTTTGGTTAATTTCAGCAAACTCTAGCTTTAAATAAAAATTAAAGAAATCAGCAACAATTCATGAAATTATTATTAAACTATAGAGAATATACCTAAATTCAATTATAAGTAACTGAAATTGAAATAGTACCGAGGATCAAATCTGAAGATATATGAAGTGCTTGATTGTCGGTAGAACTCAGAAGCTAAAACACCGACAACGACAGAGAAAACTGGTCAGACTGGTTCGTGATTATCGGACCAAATCGCTTGAATCTTCACACAAATTAGCTATGAATATGAGAAGAGAGGTTAGGCTTTGTGCAAGAAATAAGAGATCGAACAATGATGTATGAAGTATGAACGATGGAGGCTGGAATCAAGGAGGTAACCGCACAACTTCCAAAATCTATTATCAAAATGTAACCGTCTGTATAGTTGAAGTTGAAGGAGAGGGCTCCCACGTGTCAAACATAATAGACTGGTAAAAAGAACATGGAGAGTTGATGTGTGAATGCCACGTAAGTAAAAAAGACTTTGTTTTATTATAATAGAGATTTTGTCTCAGTTAGATTGTATGATGAATTAATTGTTATCTTTTGTATTATTATATCATCTTTTGCACGGCTAATTATTATATCATTTGATTAAATTAATGTTAGATGAATTTAATTAATTTTTTTAGAATTTTACCATACGTTTAAGCTTAAATGATAAAATGTTAATTAGTGTATGAAATATAAAAACTAAAAATATTTTAATAAAAGGAGTATTTCTAACAATAACAAAATTGAAATATGTCGCTTTTCGAGAAAAGAAACAAACTTATTTTTTTTTGTATTTTAATAATTAAAAAACATGTTTTTTTTTAATTTTTTAACTAATAAAATCCATGTCACTAGTTTTAAATTCCATATCACCGTTTACAAATTTTTTTAAAAGAAATATATGTCACATCAGCATAATTATTTACCTAAATGACAAAAAAAGCGTATAATTAGTATATAGGTGAAACTTGAATGATCTAAATGAGATAAAAAATTGTGGGTAACCTAATTGAGACAAAAAAAAGTTTGCGAGTAACATAATTGAAACATAAAAGTTTCGGTAGCATAGCCATCAATCCTCTAACTTTCGCTGGGATGGCATTTGTGAATGATGACCAACCCTCGTCAATCTCTGCTACTATGGCATATCAAACCGTCTTAGACATTCCCAAGGTAACTTTGCACTCAAGCTTGTATTGATAAAATTAAGAACTATAGAACTCATAATGTTGCCTAGATATATGTAAATCTTAGCCTTAGATGTCAGAATGATGATTACAAGAAGGCTGAAAAGATTTTTACCATTAGGATTAAAACTCACATTAATGGTATGGCTAAACTAAATAAAAAACTGTTTTAGTTTGATAAACTAGTTGAGCATCATGAAAGACGTGTTGTAGAGCTAACCCTAAAATTGAGAAGCTAGAATTAGACTTAGCACAAAGAAAAATAGCCGTCTAAAGATTCGAGTTAGCCTCTGATAAACTAAATGGAATCATTGGGGCAGATTGGGGTGAAACAAAAGACATGCATAGGCTATGATAATACATCTGTTCCACCGCCTTTTAATGAGAATTATACTAGCCTACCTCATTTTGGCTTGGTTTATGGTGTTGGTCATGTGCTAAAACCAAAGACATTTGTTCCTCCTGTCTCCAAACTATTGATCTCATTCCTTCATCAGTCAATTATAACGGTAGTTCATCTTCTTCAGCAGGTAGTGTAGAAGAAAGTAAATGTGTGGAAAAGGACATGGGTTATGGAGAGAAAAGGGTTTTACGTTCACTTTTTGATTCAAGTGTGAATCAAAAAAAATCATTTGATAACTTTGTTTGTAATAACAATATTGTTAAAAATATTTTGAACAATCATGTAATGTGTGAGAGTGTTGATGTTGGCAAACATAGTGATTGTGATACGGTATATGATGAAACTTTCACTAAACGAAATGTACATGAAAAGGTGGTTGATGAGACAAACGTAGATGGTTGTTCATTTTTGTGGGCGTTATGTGTTCACAAGTTAAACTTTATGATTTTCACTACAATTCCGCTATTTGCGTGTATATGATATTACTCAATTAGTTATACGTGCGAATGTGACTATGTGTTTATTTTTGAGTTATGGTTGTTGGTATCTCACCCCATCCTCATCCTCATTTGTATGATCATACTTAGCCAAAGTAACTCACGCCATTGGAACGAGGTAAAAGGCCTTTATTTATTATTGTTATGCTAGTTGTAGTATTTCATATTATCGTAAGGAATTTTCATTTTCAATATTATATATAAACAAAAAGTGTGATTTGCTTTATTAGATTAAGCAAGTATTGAAGTTTATATGATACCTTAGGTTGCTATGATGAATGAAGAACACACTTTTTAAGTGTATTTATGTTTTGAATATTTATTTGTAACGGTATTTCTATTGAGACAATGTTTGTGCTT
Organism: Bidens hawaiensis; assembly: GCF_021521415.1. Classification (NCBI taxonomy): domain Eukaryota; kingdom Viridiplantae; phylum Streptophyta; class Magnoliopsida; order Asterales; family Asteraceae; genus Bidens; species Bidens hawaiensis. The sequence goes on from NW_027491454.1 coordinate 100,708, forward strand.
TTAAAACTTGATATATGAATAAATAATTAAGATATTGACACGTGTATTTTGCTTAGTGTCTTCTGAGCTATGATACAATATTGTCGCGCCCCGGCATGTTCCACCGTAGGTTGGGGTGTGACATAGCCTACATGGATTTGGAAGACTCTTGTGGGAGCATCCACGATTACCTTTTTTTACCGGATCTAATCCCGCCCTATGGATCTCTCAAGCTGAACGATATTTTCTTTTTTGCGCAATCTATGGTGACGAGCGGTTTCCTTATGTCATTAAATCCTTCGATGATTAATCATTCTGGTCGTTCAATGGTTGGCTTGGGAGTTCAGACTTACTCACCTGGGATGATTTCACTACAGCAAAGCTTACTCAATTCCACGCTAGTCCCGTCAATGCAATTGCCAGTCATGAAACCATTGTTAATGAGGAAGTTACTCAAGGATTGAAAGATGTGATCTTAGGTGGGCATGGAACTGGTAAATAGAATCAACCGAATGATAATTTGATGGTTAATAAATATACCAATCAAATTTACAACAATACAATTAGCTCGTTGGCGCTGACACTGTTAAGAGGTGCAACAAGGGGACCCGTGTTATGCTCCTTGTGGTGGTCTCCTTGTGGTGTTTCTCTTTTAAGTTTATTTATGTTTTGAATATTTATTTGTAACGGTATTTCTATTGAGACAATGTTTGTGCTTTTAAAACTTGATGTATAAATGAATAATTAAGATATTGACACGTGTATTTTGCTTAGTGTCTTCTGAGCTATGATACAATATTGTCGCGCCCCGGCATGTTCCACCGTAGGTTGGGGTGTGACATAGCCTACATGGATTTGGAAGAACTCTTGTAGGAGCTTCCACTATTACCTTTTTTTACCGGATCTAATCCCGCCCTATGGATCTCTCAAGCTGAACGATATTTTCTCTTTTGTGCGATCTATGGTGACGAGCGGTTTCCATATGTCATTAAATCCTTTGATGATGAATCATTCTGGTGGTTCAATGGTTGGCTTGGGAGTTCATACTTATTCACCTGGGATGATTTCACTACAGGAAAGCTTACTTAATTCCACGCTAGTCCCGTCAATGCAATTGCCCGTCATGAAACCATTGTTAATGAGGAAGTTACTCAAGGATTGAAAGATGTTGTAACAACTCGGTATTTTTCATTTTAAATAACCCGACCCTTTTCATGTTTGGAAAATTTTATCGCGTTTGTCGGTTAATTTATGGTTATAATATTAATCTTAATTATTTGTATATTATATATATTTAAAACTTTCAATATATAAAGATTGTAGCTCAAACTTAAAGTATTCTCCAAAATTGTTTCCACTCTCAAACGGTAGGGACCAATGTGCAAATTTCACATTTTATAACTCACCAAATCTGTAACCCGGATCCATTACCCAAACCCATGATCCATATCACATACCCGTTTACCCATATCGTATCTTGCACCCTAATCTTCATCCTAAACATGGAATTGATTGTTGTGAATCATTTATACGCGTATCATCGCTAACACCGACAATTAAATTAAGAAACAACAATCAATTATTGATCGAAATGCTTATTTTACTAAGCCGTCATTCCCCGTAAATCAAAACGCATCTTAACGAACTCTATAATAAAATTAAACGTAGATGTATAGCCTCCTTAACCTCGCGAATCAACCCACCAAGTTAATTGATTTAAGATCGAATCTTGGTTGCTCGTCGAAGTTGTTTTCAGGCCGGCACTGTGGACTCGCCTTTACACCATCAATCATCATCGTAGTAAGTAATCGTTTATATGTTTATACTCGCCATAATCTGTTATACGTTAACCCTAACTGTAATCAATCAAACACATTACGGATTAACCAATCGTGATATCTAGGGTTCATCAATATTTGGGGTTTAAACGGGCTACTGTATCTGAAAGCTTGTTTACGTATTTTGACTACCAGACGGGTCAGACCAGTTGGTATTTGTTTGATTGTTGAGCGGCTTGGCCGGCCACCTGCCCGGGTTCGAATCCGGGAGTGGCCGGTTTTGGTCATTATGTTTTATATTTTTGTTTATTTGTTTTAATTTGTTAAACGATTTAGAAAGTAAGTATAATTAGTATTAATTATAAGATAAATAATATTTTAATAACCCGTCATTTCAGATTAACGTTTTCTTGTCAAACAATCTCATACAATGTATTTGAATATATATATATATATACGTATGTATGTATGTGTATCTATATATTTATATAGTAGTAAGTTTGTAAGATGTATTAATAGAAAACTTTAACTTATTTAAACCCGTCATCATCTTGGGTGATTCTTGTAGTTGGACGTATTTTATAAACTTATATTTATTATATATATCGTATAAATACTAAAAGTATTATATAGATTTTTGTTGAAAGATATAAACCAAATATTTATTTTAGATCTTAATACATATTATATTTATTTATACATAATTAATTATTTGTTCGTTCGGATAATTATATGTATGTTTCAAGGTATATATATCAACTTATTTTATTTAATTTGTGTATTTAATATCTAGATATTATTATTGTAAGCATATCGTATATCTTAATTCTTTAAAGTTATTTAAGTACATGGATTTTATATTTTATCCAGAATAATCAATAGTATTTTATAAATAATAATAATTAATCATTGTTTTATGTATGACAAATAATAATATTAATCTTTACAATAATAATTATTGAAGAGTTCCATAGATCAATTAATAAACATTCCAATCCCAAACCTAACTCACTTCACATATAATCTTAATTTATTATACGTGTTGTCTCATTATTAAGTAATCCATATTAATATTATTTAATTAGGAATCCTTGACGGTATATCCCGAATTGTTCATCTCTCATCGTCACTTATTTCGTTCATCCAATCAGGTGAGTAATCACTCCCATTTTTACTTATTTTTAACTTTTTTGGGGACATATGTGTATCGTATCATATTTATCTATTATCTAGTATTAAAAACCGCAACTGTTTAATCCTTGTGTGTATATCAGTTTATGCCTAACTTGGTATTTGCTTACTTGCTTTATTTGAACCGCATTCAGAGAGGTCCAACATATTCTCAGTCTAGTATCATCATACGACCGTCGTAGTGGACGCCGTCCGACGCATTGACAATGGTTTCACCGAGACCTCATTTTTGGTAACCATTGCCCATTCACGTGGCAACGGTTTAGCCCTTTCTTTATGGTTGATTGTTTGTGTATGTGCTATGGTTTAACTGTTTATCTCACAAGAACAGTTTGCATCTTTCTTTACATATTATATATACTATTATTGTTGTTTCTTAAACTGGTGGTTTTACTCACTCAACATGTGTTGTTGACAAAAATATATTTTATACGCATTTGCAGGTTATCAGCTTGGTTGTTTAGCAAGATGAAGATCACGTAGAGATGCTTTTTAGGATACAAACTAAATTAATCATTGCTGTAATTTCGTTATACTTAATGTACTTAATTGTAATTGTTTTATTTGAATTTATTAAATAGATATTGAAACTTATAGTGTTGCATGATAGTAACCTTGAGAGCTGTGACAATCAGCTCACGCCCCGACATTTCCACCTTAGGTTGGGGTGTGACAGATGTGATCTTAGGTGAGCATGGAACTGGTAAATAGAAGCAACCGAATGGTAATTTGATGGTTAATAAATATACCAATCAAATTTATAACAATACAATTAGCTCGTTGGCGCTGACACTGTTAAGAGGTGCAACAAGGCGACCCGTGTTATGCTCCTTGTGGTGGTCCATTGACATTGGCCGAACAACACCGGAAGACTCGAATGGTGGCCACCTTGGTGTTAAACCGCCATGGCAACGACATTCCGTCCTTGTGGACAAGGACGTTTTCAAGGGTTCGGGAATTGATAAGATCCTATTATATTAGTAAGTTTATTATTATTATTATTTAAGTTAAACTTTTATTTAGTTCCTTATTATAATCAAATTATGTTTCCTTATTTTTTTTATCTTTTTCTGTTTTTATGTCTTTGTTTTCTATATATTGTAATCTCTTTTAAAAAAAGAATAAGAAAGAATTATTATTTTTGGGTCTATTTTCTCTTTTTCTCTTGTGTTCTTATGAGATTGATGGTTGTCTCGAATAAACCATAACAGTCTTTACGTGAGTTGTATTTTATTAGGATCCTGATGTTTTATTCATCGCTCTTAATGCCACCCAAAGTAACCTGTGGACCTGTATAAAAAAATTAAAAATAATAGAATGAGCCGAATGCTCAGTACGGAATAATGGGCTCAAACAATTAATGATTTAATAAAACATAATTTAGATTGAACTTACAGTTGATGATGCGATGCAAAGTAACCTTATTAAATAAATCAAAACGTATCATACGAATGTACCCATGAGATGGCGAGTTGGCATACCCGCTATCCATCTCCTTAATATTTATCCTAGGATCGATCCATACGCCTCATAATAGCCATATGTACCACACTTGTACTTAAGAGACGTCGTGAACTGATCTCACCGTCACGGTTGGTGCACATGTTGTCGATGCCGCAACAACATGCTCGTGGGACACTCCATGAAAAGCGACACTTAGGGTATCGGAATACAAATGATCTTATTCGCATAACTCATAGCAAATATATCTTCGTAACATATATCAGAGCATGCGATAATGAGTATAATTAAACATAATAATATCGTATGACATGAAAGTTAAATCCAATGTTTAATCAAAATTGGACTATAACGGGCATCCAAATGACTTGATAATCCAAAGACGTGAGGAGTTATATATTAACTTAACGGGTTTATATCAATTGAATATTAATACAATGAAGAGTGGGGGTAAGGATCCGTACCTTTAGTTTTCCAAAATGATGATAACTTGTTTACGAGTTTTCTTTTGTTAATTATCTACACGCAAACTATTTTATAATTAGACTAATATTTGGAATTTCACTATTGATCCGTTAAAGATGATTTTTCCATTCAATGTTAAAGATGATCAAAAACTTTACCTATAGTTAGCAACAATTTGATCTACCTGGTTCTTCCTCTTATTATTATTATTATTATTATTATTATTATTATTATTATTATTATAAAGTTCACATAATAATTACTTTAAAAACTTTGTTTGCATGGTCCCTTACGCGTTTTCTTATATTTGATGTTTTAAAATTTTAAAAGATTGTACATAAAATCGAATCATTTTTGTTCTTTAATTTTAAAATATTTAACAATAGATAAAAGTTGTAATGATTAATAGTTATATACTTGTTATTATATATTTTTCAAATGGTTTCAAGAATTTGAAAAAGGAAAGCAGTTAGTGAATATTATTAAAAAAACATTAAAGTTGTTAAGTAAAATTTAAAACTAACTTATATCATATACTAAATATTAGGTAAAAGTATGTAATATAACTAACATATTCGTAAATCAATAATTGGATAAAGAAAGTGAGTGGGTTTTTATCAATAACGGGTAAGGACTGAGGTAAGCTTTCTTGTTTGAGGAGACTTAAGGGTGCGAATGTTATGTTGCAGCAAGGTTCTTATGTTTCTTGTTGTGGGGATGAGTGGAGGTATATGATTCGTAGACACCAACAAAGAAATTAGTGGAAAAAGTTGAATCGGTTGCACTGAGGTTTTGTATTTGCATCACTATCCTAAGTATCACAGCTGCTATCTCTTTGGCGATACAGGCAGCCATACGGTGGTCATGAGAATCAGACGATTGATGTCGAGGATGACGGTGGTTTCTTAAATGAGATATTCTCTTAGGACCGAAAGAATAAAGGTTTATAGGATGCAGGATAAGTTGAGTAAATCATAAGAATATTAAAATGTTTAATTATATGGAAATAATAATGTTTTCTTAAGAAGTAAGGGGAATTGTGTCACACCCCGACCAAAAGCAGCGGAACATGCCGGGGTGCAACGTCATTAGACAAATATGCAAGACACTATTTAAAGTGACAATATTTATTCAACTCATTTTATTTCAACAAATCAATAAACAACACAGTTCGTCCACACAAACAAGTTGAATACAAGTAGCAATTATATTGTTCATTTTACTAATATCCTAATGGTCTAACATTTTTCGTCAAGTCCCCAAGTCAACAAAAGTCAAACCTGTAACATTTCATTAAATAAAGTTTGTCAACGCAAAGGTTGGTGAGCAATTCATAAGTTTGAGCATATAAGTATTAGTGATAAAAAGCCACAAAACTTGTATACAAAACAATAAATAATAGCAACAATTTAGATATACAAAAGATAAATAATTCGGACCCTTTCAAAATGGTAACAACCAAGTATACTCGGATTATGACGGGTGGTCCATGGGACAACCCTTAAGTGGTTTAAGTTCGTTAATAATCATGCGCTTAGTTGGTTTATTTGGTTGAATTAGATAACTACGTTTACTCGTGTAATGGCAGGTATTAGAAGCTAGATGATGGAACTACGAGAGCGTAGGCGAAAACGGCGGCGAAAATGGACTTGGAACGAAGAAAATATCAAGAAAACAAGAAGTTGGTGTGAAGACCACCGTAGCTTACGGTACCCACCGTAAGCTACATTGGGGTTGAAGAATTTTAGCTGCCGTAAGGCAGACACTAGCCACCGTCGGGTTTTTGGAAGCCACCGTAAGCTACGGTTGGCCACCGTAGCTTACGGTGGACGCGTAAGTGCAATTCGTAACTGCTATTTTTTATGTATTTTTGGACGACCTTTGGGATATATATGATATCTTTTCACCCTAGAGCAGCCAAGAGGCGATTCTGGAGTGCAAGAACAATATTTTGAGTGTGGTAATCATTAAAGACTCGTTTTTTATTCTTATGCAAATTATAATTGAAGGAATGATGAACTGAAACATTTGTGGCTAAATTCCTTTGTGTTTTCCCTCGGATTGTAAGGTTTCTTATGTTTGTTTGGTTGAATGTTTATCAATTTCTGAGATAATATTTGATCTTATTGATTTCATTATTATGATGTTTATGTATTGATTGATAGATTATTAGTTTATTGATTTTATGTTCTAAACCGTCAGTTCTTGGTTTTTAAGTAATCGAGATTAATCGGGAGGGATTTAGGGTTAGATAAACTAATTGGTTTTTGATTGATCACTTTGTGTTGTATAATCCAAGTACTTGATCTTCATTTATCGCATTCGTTTATATAAACACGAACTCGGTTTAAACATCAACTGTAACATTCATGGAAACCTGAAACCGAGGGAAGGCATATTTTCGCATAATTGATTAAAACTCGTTTATTGTTTAGTTCTTTTTGTTATCAAAACCAAACAACCAAATCTTTGAATTTACTTTTTGCATTTAGTTTAATTTAGATAAATTACATAACTACTTGATAACACAATTCCACAAACTCCCTGTGTTCGATACCCGCTTACCGCTATCTAATAGTTGTAATGGTTTATTTTTGAGTGAGTCTTCGACCTCACGCCAAATTTTGGCCCCGTTGTCGGGGAGTAGTGCGCAACGTGTGTTAATTGGTAGTTTTTGTTTGTTATTTTCGGTTTTACGCTGGTTGTGTTAGTGTGCAGGTACCTACAGGTGTATGCATACTAGAAGATCCAACAAGTCATCACCACTAGTAATCAATCCCGAAATTGACAGAACGCTTCGAAGAAACCGAGTTTTACTTAGAGAGAACAAGCTCCTGGGTTCTCCAATCACATTAAACAACAACATGGATTCACCAGTTCCCACTTCGGGTCAACCTGTTCCGACTACACCTCCACCAAATCCACCTCCACCAATCAATACTAATATACAAACAGCATCAAGTGAACTTCAACCACCACCCACAACTGAACCCATCAATGCTCAATTCACCTATGCAACATCATCCACATTGCCACCTATTACCATCATTTTTCCCACCTTTGTTGCGTCATCATCATCTCAACAATATCAACCACCACCACCCTTTCAACAATCACAATCAAACTACCAATACCAACCCCAACAGTATATGCAACATTCAAGATCACAAGGTGAGGGATATGGATATGGGTTTGACAATGAATTCGAGGGGTATGAAGTGGAAGTTTATTACACGGGAGGTGATGGAAGTCAAAGGGTAAATCCGGGAAATTTGGCATATGGTCAATGGCAACATCCGGAATCGGTGCAAGGGTTTAATAGACAACCACCATCGGTTGTTCAACAACCGCCTCAACAACAACCGGTAATTGTCCAACAAAACGTGCAACCACCACCGATTCAACAACAACCACAGGTTGTTGTGAATCAACAAGTTCCGCCACCAATTATTCAACAACCGTAAGGGAATCCTCAAGATCCACAATTTCAACTGCAAATGCCCCAACCATAGTTTCAACAACAGTTTGCGCAGCCAAGGCCCGTTTATAGGAAAATGGGTCAACCAAGAGTACTAATGGGGGTACCAAGAAGGCATGCAAGAGAGATGGTGAGGGGGATTGAAGCCCATTTCCGACCCATAATTACTAATAATCCGTCTCCGGTGGTTATCCCTCTCAATAATCAAGGGAGGACATTTGAAGTAAGAACAAATTCACTTCAAAGTCTTCCGAAGTATAAAGGTCTAGCAACGGAGGAACCTTGCTTCCACTTGGAGGCATATGACTCCATTTTCACACAATTGGGGGTCAAGGTTTTACATCGGATGAAGTGAAGTTGGTTTTATTTCAGTTCTCATTGGAAGACAAGGCAAAGATATGGTGTTATACTTTGCCTTCAGCGTCTGTTTATACTTGGGCTGAAATGCAACAAAAATTTTTAGAAGAATTTTACACGGCCCAAATGACCAATGATGAGAGAAGAAGTTTGAGAACCTTCCAACAACAATCGGGGGAAATGTTTCATGAAGCATTCGAGAGGTTTAACATGATGATCAAGAATTGTCCTCATCACGGTATTGCTTTATGGGAGTTGTTGAATGCATTTCATGAGGGTTTGAGTATGGAGGATGAACGGGATTTGCGGTAGATTACTAATGGTACATTTGGTACCAATTATGAACAAGACGATTAGGCATATTTGGAACAAATGGCGGTTACTTCAAAGGGAAAGGCTCAAACCGGTAGAAGAGCGAGACCGGCGATTGGTAGACCGCAAGTGCAAGCCGTGGAAGAAAGAAATGTACAAACCACTAATCAAGTCATCAATGTTTGTACAAATTGTAACGAATTGGGTCATGCAACGGAGGTATGTACGGTAGGTCAAGCACCGGTGGAAGAGGTAAATGCACTGCAAGGGGGGAGGTGGTAGGAATTACAACATGAACTCCAACACCTACCACCCCGGGTTAAGAAATCACTCGAATTTTCGTTATGGAAATCCGGCCATGCAATCTAACCTGAATTTTCAAGGAAGTCAAAGTAACTATGTCCCTCACCAACAATATAATAACCAAGGCAATTATCATGGCGGGAATAATCAAGGATTTCAAGGTCAAGGGGGTGGCGGTCAAAGCGGGTCAACGGGTCAAAGTTCATCGAGTGGTAATAAGGTTATGGACATGTTGAAGTTAATGCAACAAGACATGCAACAAAGAAATCAACTGGATGAGGCGCGAATGAAAAATGATGAAGTAAGAGATAAGGACATCCAATCTTTGACCACAAAAATGGGTCAACTCGCAACTGAAGTGTCCGAGTTGAGGAAGAATAAAGGTCAATTGCGAAGCGACACAAAGGTAAATCCTTCTCATAACTCTTCTCGTAATGTTCCTATTAACCACGTTAGTGTTTTAAGAAGTGGTAAAGAATATAAAAAAGATTTATCACCGGGTGTGGTTGATGGAGAAGTTGAGGATATTACAGGTAATGAAAGTGATGATGAAATTGTAACAAATAAACCCACTAAACATGTCACTTTTGAAAAACGTTACAAACTCCGGGTCAAACTTCAAATTTAAAAGATAAAACTAAGGAAGTGGAACCAAATGCGGTTCCATTTCCCTCGGCTTTACTTGAACCGGGTAAGAAAAATATCATTTCTAGAAGGGGTCCTCAAAAAGAAGAGATGTGGGAAATTTTTAAGCAAGTAAAGGTAAATTTACCTTTACTTGAGGCAATAAAAAAAGTGCCCGCGTATGCTAAGTTTTTAAAAGATCTATGCACTCAAAAGAGGCAACAAAAAGTGCCTAAACGAGTGGATTTAACTGAGCGGGTAAGTGCTGTTTTAAAAGGAGATCTTCCTCCTAAGCTTCAAGATCCGGGAACGCCCATAATTAATATTCAAGTAGGCGATTTTCAAATGTCTAGGGCGTTACTAGATCTTGGGGCCGGAGTAAGCATTCTCCCGGGGGGTTTATATGACCAATATGACTTTGGTCCTTTAAAACGTGTTGAGACCACGGTTGTATTGGCGGATTTTTCTCATAAACTTCCGCGTGGAATCGTGCGAGATTTTATTGTGAAAGTGGAGGATTTCTACTATCCTTTGGACTATTTGGTGTTAGACTATTCTTTGGCTGACCCAAGTCAACAACAAAATGTTATCTTAGGTCGACCATTTTTGAACACTGCTCATGCAATCATTGATTGCAGATTTGGTACCGTTGATATGGCATTTGGTAATCGTAAAATGCGCCTTAATGTTTTTACTAACGTTTCTAATTCTTTGGGTGGTGAAGAATGTTTTATGGAAGAATTGGTGGACCATTGTATTCCTTATGAATATGATGAAGATTGTGTAGAAGCTTGTATTTGTGATGATTCTGAACAGGTACACGTCTGTGCTTTGAGGATGGAAGAACAAAAACAAGATGTCTTAGCTATGCAAGAGGGAATGCCACCATGGACACATCAATTTGAAACTCTTCCGGTTATCATTGCTTTTAACTTGGAGGAAGAACAAGAGAGGGTGTTGGTAAAAGTGTTGGGAGCACATAAGGCTGCTATTGGATAGACGTTGGCGGATTTAAAGGGTATTAGTACTTCCATTGTTATGTATAAAATAATTACTGATGAGGAGGCTAAACCCACAAGGGAGACTCAAAGACGGTTGAACACGAATTTGCGGGAAGTGGTGAAAAGGAGGTTATCAAATGGTTGGATGCGGGGATCATTTATCCCATTTCAGACAGTGCATGAGTGAGCCCGACACAGGTAGTGCCCAAGAAAGCCGACATCCAGGTAATAAAAGGTGATAATGGTGAACAAATCGCCACCCGACCGGTAACTGGGTGGCGAGTGTGCATCGATTATCGAAAATTAATAATGCAACCTCAAAAGACCATTTTTCACTACCATTCATTGACCAAATAGTTGAAAAACTTTCGGGTAAAAAATATTATTGTTTTTTGGATGGATATTCGGGTTACAATCAAATTGCAATTCATCCCGATGACCAACATAAGACCACCTTCACGTGTCCATATGGTACTTTTGCCTTTAGGCGAATGCCATTTGGATTGTGTAATGCCCCGGCTACTTTTCAAAGATGCATGATGAGCATTTTTTCTGACATGGTCGGGGAATCACTTGAAGTTTTTATGGATGATTTTTCTATTTTTGGCTCAACATTCGAGTCGTGTCTCGTTGATTTAGAAAAATTTATAAAACGATGTGTTGAGACAAACTTGGTGTTGAGTTGGTAAAAAAGTCATTTCATGGTGCAAGAGGGCATTGTGTTAGGTCATGTGGTTTCAAGTAGGGGAATGGAAGTTGACCAAGCTAAAATAAAAGTAATTTCATCTTTACCACCCCCGAAAAATGTTAAAGGTGTGATATCGTTTTTGGGACATGCCGGATTTTATAGGAGATTCATTAAAGGTTTTAGTGCAATTTCAAAACCTTTATGTAATCTCTTATTGAAGGATGTCCCCTTTGAGTTTAGTGATGAATGTTTGCAAGCTTTTGACAGTTTGAAGGAGAAGTTGGTACAAGCACCCATTCTACAATCACCGGATTGGTCAATCCCGTTTGAGATCATGTGTGATGCTAGTGATAGAACGTTTGGAGCGGTATTTGGTCAACGAGTAGAGAAGAAGCCGGTGGTAATATACTATGCAAGCAAAACTTTATCCGAGGCACAATTAAATTACACCACTACCGAAAAAGAGTTACTTGCGGTGGTGTACGCCTTGGATAAATTTCGGTCATATATTTTGGGAAGTAAAGTTGTGGTGTACTCGGACATAGTGCGGTCAGGTACTTGATGGAAAAGAAAGACGCGAAACCGCGTTTGATTAGATGGGTGTTATTGTTGCAAGAATTCGATCTTGAAATCCGGGACAAGAAAGGTTGTGAGAATGCAGTGGCGGATCACTTGTCTCGGATTCCACTTGAATGTGTCGATGACCCGATGGAGATAAACGAACGGTTTCCCGATGAACAATTGTTAGCCGTGTCAACCGCCCCGTGGTATGCCCACTTTGTGAACTATTTAGCAACAGGGTCTATTCCTAGTCATTGGGTGAAGAAAAGAAGACAACGGTTCATGGGCCAAGTGAAACAATATATTTGGGATGAATCGGACTTGTTCAAAATTGGTTCGGATCAAATGATAAGGAGGTGTATTCCCGATTCTGAAGTACGGGAGATTTTGACTCATGCACATGCATCGGTGTATGGAGGTCATTTTAGCGGTCAAAAGACGGGTTACCGAGTGCTTCAATGTGGGTTTTATTGGCCCACAATTTTTAAAAATGCAAGCGAATATGCCCGACACTGCTTGAATTGTCAAAAGTGGGGTAATATCTCAAAACGGAATGAAATGCCTTTACAACCCATTTTGGTGGTTGACATTTTTGACGTTTGGGGCATAGACTTTATGGGCCCGTTTCTGAACTAATATGGGTACTTGTACATTCTTGTTGTGGTTGATTATGTGTCGAAATGGGTTGAAGCGATTGCAACAAGAACTAATGATCATTCTGTGGTTTGTAAGTTTGTACAAACTAACATTTTCTCGAGATTCGGTATACCAAGAGTGATTATAAGTGATGGTGGATCGCACTTCAAGAACTTCACGTTTGGTAAGTTGTTGAAACGTTATGGTGTTAATCATCGAATTGCAACACCATATCATCCTCAAACGAGTGGCCAAGTTGAAGTGTCCAATAGCCAAATTAAGGAAATTTTGATGAAAACAGCTTAGGTGGATAGGAAAGATTGGTCGGTTAAGTTGGACGATGCATTATGGGCACTTAAGAGTGTTAATATGGATTATCATGAAGCCGGAAAGTTGAGGAAGTTGAAGTTGAGCGAACTAGAGGAAATCCGAGACGAAGCGTATGAATGTTCCTCGGCGTATAAAGAAAAGTTTAAAAGAGTGCATGATGCGAAGATACGAAAGAGAACATTTGAAGTTGGACAAAAAGTATGGTTGTACAATTCGAGACTCAAATTGTTTCCCAGGAAGCTAAAAAGCAAGTGGATGGGTCCGTATGTCATCACAAGAGTAGGGAAGTTTGGTGATGTGGAGATTGAAGATATGCAAAATCAAACGAAACAAGTGGTGAATGGTCATCGCCTCAAACCATACCTTGAAGGTAAGGATCTTAATGTGCTTGAAGGTGACAAGGTGAGTTTCGTTTTAAGCTCACCGGACGATAAAACAAATTAAGAGGCCAAGGTATGTTGTATATTTTAGTATAGATTAAATTAGTTTTTATTTGAAATTGGTTTTAAAAAATTACATTCTTCGCTTTGGAGTTGTCCAAATCAAGTGTGGGGAAGTCCTTGCGATATTTATACCGTGCTGGGGACAACTCGGGTTTTTCATGGGGGGTAGGTTAATTTTATTTTTAACTTATTTTTATTTGGTAAATATGTTTTTCTTTAATATTGTTGTTTATTTTGGTCCATTTAAAAAAAAAATTTAAACCTACAGGTATACCGTAACCTACGGTACCTACCGTAGGCTACGGTGGGGAGAAAAGACCTTACGCTGGCCACTAACTGTTGTACGGTGAGATTTTGTGAATCAAGGCCACCGTAGGCTATGGTGGACACCGTAGCTTACGGTGGAGCCTTGAGCTGCGAGCGGGACTGGGTTTTTTTTTTTATAAAAAAAAATTATTTATTTTCAATTTAACATTCACCACACATCACTTTCACCACATATTTCACCAACATCATCTTCTTCATCTCCAAACCTTCAAAACCCTAACTCTTCAATCTACCTTCATAACTTTCTCATCTCTCAACCAAATCAAGTGTTTTTTGGGTCTAAATTGGCTTGAATCTCACAAGGGTTTCTATTTTACCATTGTATTTGTGAAAATCTTTCGTTTTGTTGGACGATTTTGGACAACCAAGTCCGAAATGTTTTTGGGTTTTGGTGTATTTTGAAGCCTTCTTCATCTTCATCTTCTACAACAACAAGGTATGTAATCTATTATCATTCTTGATGGTGTATTGCAATGAAATTGTAAGTTGTTCATAATTATTGCTACACCCACACTTGCTTGAATTGTTGAGTTGTTGAATAATGAGTTTGAATGGGTTATTATTGAAGATGATTAGTATGATCTGAAACATAATTATGGGCATATCATTGGTCATTTAGTGGACATAATGTCAAAATTTTGTGAAATTGTTTGAAAAGTTGAATAATAGGTCTAAGTAACATCTTCAATCATAATGTCAAGCAAGTGTGGGGATGTTCAAGGTTGAAAAGTGATTAACTTGCTCTTTTGTGGTTTTGTTGTTGTGTTTAGAATGGGTCGAAAAGGAAAGGAACCGGTTGGGTCTTCAAGTAACCCGGCTGACCAACCGAAAAGAAGAAGGTTAGTTCTTCAAAGGGATGACCCGGAAAGTGAGGAGGAAGATGATCAAATAATGGAAAAGCCAATTTGGAGGTCATGGTCTTTGGCAGATCAACCTCAAGAATGGCAAGCGGAGCTCTTCAATGATCAAATGAACGCATTAAGGCAGCGAACTGATGCGTTTATTTGCGAGAAAGAAGTTAAAGAAGAAGAATTTGGTCCATTTGGGGTTACCGCTAAATTCAGAGCATTGGGTTGGGAAGCAGCTCTGAAATGTCATGACAAGGAGTCAACTAACCTGTTCGATTCAGAAATTCAAGAATGGATGGCCACTCTACGGAAGGTTGCAGGTGACCATCCATCAAAGGACAAGTTGATTGGTACTGTGAATGGGGTTCAAGTGGAAATGTCATTGGATAGTTTGAGACGGGTAGTAAAGTTTGATAGTAAACCGCAAAATCAGTATAAGTACCCGGATTTGGATGATTTATATTTGTTTCCCGAGAAGCACCCGATGTGGAACACTATGTTAGATGATTTGTTTTTGCCCGGAACATACACCGGGAAATTATACCGAAAAAATTTGAAGATGGAAGCAAAATTGATGTTAATGATTAGCATCAATAACGTCATTCCGCGTCGGGATGACAGGGTCGAGGTACGATATCCCGAAGTTCCAATATTATACACGTTGTTACATGGTTCACCGCTTATTTCATACCGATTTTTGGTCATGTGTAACGTGTGGGTTAGCCGAAACACTGTGGACCGGAAGATCATACCGCATTGTCGATTAATAACGGCATTGTTGAAGAAATATGGTGCTATTCAGACGGGTGATAGGGGGTCTTACAAAAAGTTTAAACCCTTCGACATCACACATTTAGGGTCGGGTTGGGTATATACCCAATTCGAACGGTACCATAAATTGAAGAGTGATGAGAGAAGATGGAGAGTGTTGAAGGAAGATGCAAGACCATTAATTGCGGGTGAAGCAGATGACCCGAAAAGTGAAGAAGAGATGAGTGGAGATGAGGCATATCATGATGATCCAAATGTAACTCATATGAATGTGGATCAAGCGGGACCGAGTGAGGATGGAAGGCAACCGGGGATGCAATCCGGTTATATGGGAAGTGCATTTGATTATGCACGAAGGCCGTATGATTCGCACTGGGCTCACCAGGGAACGATGCAAGAGGTGGTTTAAAAATCAACTGTAACATTCATGGAAAACTGAAACCGAGGGAAGGCATATTTTCGTATAATTGATTAAAACTCGTTTATTGTTTAGTTCTTTTTGTTATCAAAACCAAACAACCAAATCTTTGAATTTACTTTTTGCATTTAGTTTAATTTAGATAAATTACATAACTACTTGATAACACAATTCCACAAACTCCCTGTGTTCGATACCCGCTTACCGCTATCTAATAGTTGGAATCGGTTTATTTTTGAGTGAGTCTTCGACCTCACGTCAGATCATAGTGTTCATGAGGCTACCCGCCTCATTCTAAAATAGTTATCGTTAATAAGAATACATTAACGACACCCTCCATAAGAGAATACCAAATGGACTAGGGATTTCGTGAAGTCGTTAATAAGAATACATTAACGGCACCGTACTATAAGAGAATACCAGATAGTTCGCGGATTTATGAATCAACCTTCCAAAAGCGGTAAACACATAAGCATATAAGCTTGTAAGCATAGAACACCAAATCGAGCAATTATTCAAGTAAAGTATACAATCACGTTTGTGGGTTTAAGATTCAAATATAGATAAAGCATTTAGTTTGATAAGTATGAAATGTCACCCCGAAACGAAAGATGGAAAAACGGGTATGAAAGTACTCCCTCGATTGACGAATCGGGAAATAATAAATGATTGACATATAAAAAGCTTGTGAATGAAATGAACGAATCCGACATGAAAGCTGATTGAAAACGAATAAATACAATACATTAATGAACTTGAACTTTATTTGAAACTACATTTGAAACATTGGACAAGAAGGTTCGGTTGTTAATCGGATTACCGGTTAATTTGTTAATGATTAGGGACTCATACTAAAATGATAATTAAAATAACACAATATTATGTTATTGGGCTTTTAAATAGTTAAATCAATATTAAATAAAAACAAGACGGGTTTAAATCAAGGGTTCGGTTTCATAAAATGCATAGATAATAAAGTTTACTACAATATTATTAATGATAAGATAGTAATGATATTAATAATTCTAAAAGATATGTTGGATATGTATATAGATATATAAGATAACGATATTAATAATAATAACAATAATTATTTTTAATAAAACTAATATAGTATAATAATTATTATTAATAATACTAATATTAATAGTTATAGAATAGAAATCTTGGTATTAGTTAAAGCGTTGTTGATAAAAATAATAATAATAATAATAAATAATATTGATAGTAAATAATGATACCATACTTGATGTTGGTTCGATTTCAAAATGAATTTACAAAATAAGTTTAATAATATTATTGTTAATAAATAATGATTGAAATATGATTTTAAATAAATAATAATAATATGACTTTTAATAATATTAATAACCACTTTAATATTTATAATAATGATAATAATAATAACATTAATAATGAATACATATATTAGTAAGTTTAACATAATAATACTAACAATAATTTTTATGTAAAAATATCAACACTAATAGTAACTGAGATTTGTTAAGTGTAAAAATAACATTAAAACCGGTCTAAGATGAGACCCGAACCCGAGACCAATAATTAACGTACAAACCAAAACGAACCATGATAAAATTTGTTAACTTAAACCCATAAGGAATTTATATCCATTATCTGGTTGTTCATCTTTTACCCAAATCAACCCAACTCCATACTCGACCAACCCGCTTCAAAAATAAAACCGATAACAAAACTATTATTAATAATTTAGATCCGAACAATTTATAAGCGAAAACCGATAGCACCAACACCCAAAATTAATTTACCTATTAGTCGTGGCTCTATACCGAGGAATGAAACGAGTCGCACCTGCCAGAGACTGAAACCGCAACCGGAGGGAGAGGGAGAGAGAGAGAGATAACAGATTCAGTGAGAGAGAGAGAGAGAGAGAGAGCGCCGAGGGAGATAGAGAGGCTGCGGTACACCGGTGGCCGGTTTTCCGGTCACCGGAAAAACGTGTAGAGGGAGAGAGCTCGCCGGATTTA
Source organism: Bidens hawaiensis (assembly GCF_021521415.1). Lineage (NCBI taxonomy): Eukaryota > Viridiplantae > Streptophyta > Magnoliopsida > Asterales > Asteraceae > Bidens > Bidens hawaiensis. The sequence continues at coordinate 118,685 of NW_027491454.1, forward strand.
CGAAGGAAGGGAAGGAGAGGCAGTGGGAGTACAGTGTTGGTGCTCGGAGGTGTTTGGCGTCGCCCGAGGTTACGAGGTCGTCGGACCGTTGCCGGAATCGAAAGAGAGGAAGAGGGTGGCGGCTGGTATGATGGCTGCGGTGAAGGTGGTGTTGGCTGGTGTTGCCGGAATCGGGTCGCCGGAAAAACGGCGCCGGCAAGGGCGGCAGCCGGATTAGGGAGAAAGAGATGGGGCTTGGTTTTGGTTTGTTAATATGTTAGGGTTAGGTTTAATATTTTATTTATATATAATAAATATTTTCAAAATAACCCCCTCAAGTTTGGTGTTTAGTTTAGTGTGATTTAAAACTTGAATAACTTTAAAGAAATCCAATTTAGTACCTAACGTTTACTTAACCGAGCATGTAAATTATAGATAACTGTATTTGACAAACCTCGCACACTCTTGAGTTATATTATCAATGATTTGATAAATTTTTGGTTCGGGTTTACAAGTTTAACCACAAATTACGAAGTATAACTTATTAAAATAAAACGCGAAATAAATCGACATGTTACAAAAATGAATACAAAAAAAATGAATATAAAACGAGACCCGAAATTGACAGATGTCACGGTATCCCCAACTTTTTAGAAATTTCGTCCCAAAATTAGAATAAACTCAAAGAAAAGTAATTATTAACGAATGTTGTCTTTAGTAAAATAATTGCATGAACAAATTTTAAGCAAACGAATAATGTCAGATCCTTGCATTATTTAAAAAACGCTACAAATGAGAAACAGAATAAAGGCACTTATATATAGGAAGTACCAGCGGCGTATCCACCATGCCTTTATCACGATTCACATTTCCGTCGTTTTTCTGCCGTCATCCTCGGGTCTGAGTTATCGCACACAAGAGTACTTACTATGGCTTCCATACGGGGATTTCGATAATTAAGTGTGCACCCATGATTATTTAGATCGTCGTATGGTCCACATGGTTCGTTCCATTATGTGGTTTAAGAGGCATATTTATTTTGAAATCTTTAAATAATAGATGTGTAAATAAATTTGTTGAATTTTATCAATTTTGACAAAACAGTACTAGCGGTTGAGAATTTCGGGATTGACTTTTTAGTAAGTAGGAAAATGGGATACATAAATGAAACAGTTTAAAGTCTTAGAATATAAACCAAGGCGGAAAATAACTATTTTGGTTTAAACAAGTAAAGACGATCGAATAAAATAAAAAAAAAACAGGGTAGGCAATTGCGAAACGAGAATTGTAGTTAAATGTCCTCAATATGCAAGAATAAGTAAATCATTAAAATACATGGTTGAAAGTCGGGTAACTAAATTTGTATATATAAAAAAAATCCGATAAGTGAAATTTTAATGATGAGGACTCTGATAGAGTGAAATGAGAAATCAAATAGATGAAACGAGAATCCAAAGACTGAAAAATGAAAAAAAAAAATCCAATAGGTGTAAATGAGAAACCCAAAAGGTGTGTACATAAGGTAGGGTTAAACAACGTTAAAATTATCAATAATGTTGTACAATGAGCTTCATATGTGCAAACTTGCGGTTATAAGTAATTGAGAATACGATTTTGTTAAATCACGAAAATGAGGTGAGTTTCTTTTGAGGTGACGCATACATGTATCGATATAAATAAAATAGCATCTAGTTAACAACCAAAACCGTCGATGAAATGTGATAAAACGTGAATACGACCACTATTGTGAAATCATTTATATAAGTCATTATAATAACGGTTTCTAATAGCGCCAAAACTTGTAGACAGCCACACATAGGCCGTTAATAGATTAGATGAAATGATATAGAATAATGTACAGAATCGTTATTACATAAATGCCCAAATATAAATCACATAGTCATGAAAATATCGTTAAAAGATAAACGAGATTTTTTTTGGCGAAGTTAAGATTTTGAAAGTCTTACACAAATTGTTATTGAATAGTTTGCATTCGATCACGAAAGTCAAAACACAAAAATGAAATCTCATGTGCATAATATTGTCATCGAAACATCTAATCAAATGAAAATAAAATCGCAATAATTGTGAGACTCGAATTTAATGTAGAAGTATGTAAATCTCATAGCATATAATAGACTAAAATTGCAAGTGAGGTCTTACGTAAGACCGTTTTATTGTTTCCAAGAAATGTACATAATAACAAAGCATCGCGGTAACGCATAGCTAGGGAAAAATTTAAATCATTATTGAAAGTAAATCTTGTAACCCAAATTGTTAAAGGAGTTTGTATACATTATATAAAGTGATGATGCTTCGTTATTGAACAACATTCAGGTCACAATATGAAACATAAAGTATTTATAAACGCGTGTCAAAATATTTGCAAAGCCATGGTCATTAAGTTTATGCAAAATGATAAATGTTAAAATTTGTTACTAAATAAATCCCGCATTCAATATTCAAAATGAAACCTCGAATTTGTAAAGTTATTAAGAGATTTATCACCTTAGGTGACAATATTTAAATCTTGAAATCATACATATAATCGTATAATAACCTTTGAAAAAACAAATCCTCATAATAGAATTTTGTTGTCATGACAGTACCATATATATATATATATATATTTAGAGTTTATAATTTAAAAGAGATTATTTGAATACATGAGGTTGTTATAAATACACTAGTTGTATGTAGGTATACACACACACACACACACACATATATAAAACTAGGGTAAAACGAAACTTGCATGTGTATGGAGAGGTTTTAGGCTTCGAATGATGAATATTTTGGAAATTTGGTGAAGAGTGGGTATGTTTCGGTTGGCTTGCGTACTTGGGTTTTCTTGGGTTGGATTTTTGAGGTTCGTTGAGTTTAGGTCGTTTGAGTGGTTTAGGCTTAGATGATTTCGGTGAGTAATGGTTGGGCTATTCAGGTGAGGTTTTTGCTTATTTGAGCAAGAGTTAAGTTGATGGGTTGGATAATTCGATCTTGACTAGTTTGGTTTGAGTTTTGGTTTATTCATGTATTTTGTAAGGAGTGTTTGGGTTACTATTTTGACATCAGCTCTATGGTTGGATGGAAACGGTGTGGCGATATGGTTTGGTGAATTGACATAGTATGGGTCGAAGAATTTGAATCATAGTAGGGTAAGCTTTGGTTTGTATTTGTTCAAGGCATTCGTGAATGTGTTTTTCGGTGTCTTTGAAGCATTAGGATGGTGAGTTTGATAGGTTTACGTGGCGTAGAAGTGTCGGTAGTTAGGGCCTTTTGTTGGGTTGATTTTTGTATATTTTGGACTTGCATGGGGTTTGGGTAGATGAGGGGTATACTTTTGAATGTTTAGGTTTCGTTCACATTGAGGAAATATTTGAGTGCGCGGGAAAACTTTTGAAGCGTAAGTATGGTTTGATTTAAGGCGGTAGTTTGAGATGAGATACGAGTGTTTGGGAACTTGTGGTTGCGTTTAGGGAAATTTTGACTAATAGTAGTTATTAAATTGAAAATATCATAATTTATAAATAATGTTTGAAATGTCCATGAAAATTTTAATAATTAAAATTACAAGTTAATATATATATATATATATTATATAAATATAAATAGAATTTTTTTGAGATCCGAGCGTGTGAACCACACAAAATCTTTTTTTATAAAGATTACAATAATTTTTTTTTGCTTATGAGGAATTTAAAATACGTAAATTGAATGTTAAAATTTGTTATGAGGTCTCAATATTAAATGATGAATGTCGTTTTTGGCAATACAAAGTTGCGAAATGAAATTTTTTTTTCTTTTACCAAGTTTGTTACTTAATATCGAGTAACAAAAATATTAATCGTAAGTTAAAATGACCGTGTAACATCCTGAAATTTCAAATAATAATATTTTATATTTAATTGTCATGACGGAAATGTTTACTTGAGTTATTGCGAGAATAATAAATAATAAAGAAAGAGAGATAAGTAGGCTAAATAGATGGAGTTAATTATGGACTAAAACGGAAAGATGGGCCTTAGGTCCATAGGCTTAAGGGAGTATAAATAATCCTTAAACCCTAAATCTTTTCATTTTCATCCATCTTATCCATATTATTCTCCCTACACCTCCATAACACACACACAACCTTCCTAATTTCGGCTGCAAGAGAGAAATCAAGATTCGAGATCAAACGAGCAAAGGTCTTTGATAAATCCTCGATAACCAAGCTAGATACACGATCCAAGTCCATAAATAAAGCTAGCCGTGACCTTAGAAACATCAAAAGGTTTGTTCTTTGACCTTAAAGGTTATGTTTTTATGAACGGTTTGCTATTAAACTTAACCCTAGAGTATATCGGGTCTAAATGCTTCATAAAAATGCAAACATGATGTTTAAATGAACATAATGAACTAGTAAATATATACGGTTCATCAAGAAAACCCTAGATCTAGTTTAGAGAACGTTTCTATGCTTAAAGGTCCAAGCTTTATGCTTAAAAACGAGTTAGATCTAGGTGATGAAATAGTGACGGGTGTAAAGTGGCTAGTATGAGTAGAAAGGGTAGTTAAAGTTCTGGATATGAAACATAAAACAGTTAACAGAGCTGAGTGAAAATGATTAAAATGAAAGATTAGCTGAACACACAAAAACTGGGGGATCTCGGCCAAGACTGGGGGTTCTCGGCCAATATGGGATTTCGGTTAACACGAGATCTCGGTCAAACCTGAGTTCTCGGTCAGACTATAGTTTTCGGTCAACATGAGTTTTCGGTCATGGGTTCATGGGTTCTCGGCTCTGCCCCTTGGACCCCGCTAGGGGCTACCGCCCCTAGAACCCCGCTGCCAGGGGCGCTGCCCCCGGACCCCCGTTCGTTGAGGGTTATAATTAGACTAGAAGCGTGAGATGAGTAGTGATAGTTAATTAATGCATGTACATATTACACATAGCCGTGCACAGCTCAAGAATGGGATTACCATAATCGGTGAACGTAACCGACTTCAGGTGAGTTTCTAGCCCCACTTCCTTGTTTTGTTTTCGGGGCTATGTGCATACTCGATGTGATAGTTAATACACTTACCTTAAGTGGTAAGTGTATGCCTTGTATGATTTATGTATAATGATTTCTTGACGGTGCGTGAACGATCTTTGGATATTGCATGTACCGTCAGGTGGTAGTTAGAGATATGATTGATATATATGATGTAAGATAAGATGTATGCATGAGTATATATGATGTATGCATAATGTATGTATGATATGTTGATGGAACGTGAACGCTCTTCGGAGATTGCACGTATTGTCAAGGAAAGTATGTAAGAACAGGCATGGAAGAGTTGCACGAAACAAAGGGACCAGACCCTACTATTATCTGTGATGGTAGGGACCAGACCCTAACAATATCTGTGATGATAGGAACCAGACCCTAATAATATCTGTGAGGTTATAGGGTTGGAGGCTCTTTAAATAGGATGGACAGTTATATTTGAAGAGTAAGTATGATCAATGTACACCCCTTCGGGCACGTGTGCAAGTATGAGAACAGATTGTATGTTGTATGATTAACTAGAACTCACTCAGCGTAGCTGACTTTTAGTATGCACGCAGGTGAGTAGAATGAGGCAGTTGCATGAGGGGAAACACATGGCATGATCTTGAAGGAGCTGGCATCTCAAGAAATGTTATGTTATTTTAAACACAATGTTTTATGTTTAAATAATCTGAATGCCCGTTAAGACAAGAAGGGATGGTTATGTAATATAATGGTTTGAATGTTTTAATATTCCGCGAATGTTTTAATTAACTCTGATATTTAGAACTGCGTTTATGAGTAAATCCAACGTTCAAATAAGAGGCACCGGTGACGGGGCCTTACAGACCGGCATTATAAGTCGAGAAATAACAAGTAACCGATTGTTTTGTCTTTTAAGTAAAACTTCTATGAAGTTTTGCGTGAGGATTTCAAGAAGATTACAAGCTATAAGTTTGTGACTTTCTTGAAAGATCATGGCAAAACTATCATGTAACATCCTACTTTTGGTTATAATAATAAAATAAATTTTGTCTATCTATAGTGGGTCGTTATCGGTTTAGATAAATAGAATACGAGTTGGGCTAGTGTTGGGTTATGGACTTGGGTTATGAAAGAAAGAAGGAAAGACCATGGGCTTAAGCCTATGATCCATAAATATATAAACCATAATCACCACTTAATTCCTCATTTTACACATATTCCATACACCACGAAAACACACAATTAAAATCTCTCTCTAGTACTCTCCTTATCTAGCCGAAACAAGAAGGAGTCGATCCCGACCCGAGGTAATAATAGTATGATGTTGTATGAGCTTAAACCCGTTAGATATGGTCACGAAACGACGGGCCGACACCGTTAAACCATTTAAGTCACGAGATCCGGATAGAATCAGGTATAAACCGAACCTAAAATGAGTTTAGGGATCACCCTAGCTCAGATCTGGATCGAACGGGAAGAAAAACGATGAAAAACGGTGAAAATACGTTTTTCCGGTGAGATATGCGGTTTTCCGGCGATGGCGGCGCCGGAAAGGCGGCTGGTACGAGGTTAATATGTTTGAGAATGTTTCTGACATTCTCTGACCTAACCCTAATTCATTAACAAATTAGAGGTAATTCGCCACGTGATTAGTTACAAGAGTATAACGAACCAGCCGTAGTTTGCAACCAGATTCGTCAAGGAAAAAGAAAACGAATTAACCTACAGTTTGTTATTGTAATTCGCTAAAAGGAGATAACGAACTAGAAGGTTCAGTTCGTTAAATAGGTTCAGTTCGCTATGAGGTCCAATTCGTTAAAGAACCCATTAGCGAACTGGAAGTTTACTTAAATGACAGAACAGTCCCTGGACTTGAAAAGAATGATTTAATTACAAAGAAGACCTTGAACTTTTAAGCTCGACCCCAGCCAGGGGATCTGCCCTTGGACCCTACTAGGGGCTGCCGCCCCTAGAACCCCGCATCCAGGGGCTCTGCCCCCGGACCCTCGTTTGTTGTGGGTTATATAAAGATAGAAATACGATACGAGTAGTAATAGTTAATTGATACATGTGAACATTATACAGTTAGCCATGCCCAATAGAAGAAAGGAATAACTATTAACGGTGAACGTAACCGACTTCAGGTGAGTTTCTAGCCCCATTTCTTGTTATGTTTTCGGGGCTGTGTGCATACTCGATGTGATTAGTTAATACACGTATCATAAGTGATAAACGTATGCCATATATGTATTATGTGAAATGTATAAATGATTACTTGTTGGTACATGAACGATATTCAGAATTGCATGTACTTCCAGGTAATGGTTTGATGTTATATGTATGTTTCAAGATGAAGAATGAATGATGTATGTACGTACAAAACTTTACGATTATGTATATAGAAAGTATGCTATGGAGGTATGGAAGAAAGGGTACCGGACCCTAATAATATCCGAGGATTAAGGGTGACCGGACCCGAATAATATCCGAGGATGGAGGGTACCAGACCCTAATAATACCCGAGGATGAAGGGTGACCGGACCCTAATAATATCCGAGGATGGAGGGTACCAGACCCTAATAATATCCGAGGTATGTAGGGCGAAATGCTCTTTATAACATGAAGTTAGTTATGAATATAAATATGAAAGAATGATGGACAGGTTAAGTATGTAATGCGTACCTTCGGGCACGTATATGTGTATGTAAAGTAAGTTATGTGATTAACTAGAACTCACTTAGCGTAGCTGACTTTTAGTATGCACGCAGGTGAGTAGAATAAGGCAGCTGGCTTGAGCGGGGACACATGGTGGTAGAATAAAGAAGCTGGCATCTGAAGATCTACTTGTTATGTTTTGAACTAAAAGACATGTTTAAGTTGTGTTTTAAAGACAAGATTATGAATGTTTGTAATGACTGTTGATGTTTTATATTATTCCGCGAAAGTTTTAATTAACTCTGATATTCAGAACTGTGTTTATGAGTAAATCCAACACAAAAGTAGGGCTACCGGTAACGGGGCCTTACAAGTTGGTATCAGAGCAAAGTTCGAGAAATTTAAGCATCCTATATGCTTTAACTCGAATAGAGAATGGGATTAAAGTAAGAAAAGAAAGAAGATGCCAGTTCGAGATAGCCATGTGTCACTCAAGTATGCTCAGTAACGGTAAAGTGTATGATTAAATTTTTATGTAAATGTTAACTTAATTGCTAAAGAAAGAATATGTGAATGTTAGGGATAGGATTAATTGATTGTCCGATTGGTTAACTGTTTAGAGTAGAACCAACACAAATAGACTCATAAGAGGAAGTGTATAGGACACAAAAAGTAATGTGATCAGCTAGTCACAGCTGGCCACTGGTATTACCTGTTATCCTTACTATCCTTGTACTAAATAGTTCCTTAAGTGATGACGTTTATGTTTTCCTTTCCGGAATACGATGGCTGGATCTAGGGCAGTTGTTGGAGCAGGAGGCCGCACTGGACGTCGTGGCAGGCCTCGTCGTGCCCAACAACCTTCGGTAGAAACAGCTTCCAACACCGAAGCTGAAGGAAGCGTAGCTGGAAGAAAACCTGATAACAATGAAGGGGTTCAACTTGATCCCTTAATCCAAGCAGCTATTGGCCGAGGTGGTTGCAACTATAAGTCCTTCAAGGGTTGTGACCCGCCGAAGCTGACTGGTTTGGGAGACGCAATCGCTACCCTTCAATGGATAACCGCCATGGATAAAATTATCCGCATTAGTGAGTGTCGTCCCGATCAAGCTGTCGGTTATGCCACCCAATCGTTTGAAGATGAGGCGATGTATTGGTGGGAATCTATTGAGCAGAGAAGTAGTCGGGAGGAAATCAAGGCTATTAGGTGGGAGGATCTGAAGGAACTGGTTATGAAAAAATTCTGTGCTGACGCCGAGGTTGAGAGGACGGAGATGAAGTTCCTAAACTTGAAAGCTGGGATGATAACACATCGTGAGTACACTGAATTCAACCGAATGTCTAGGTTGGTGCCCGATATGGTTAACACAGAGGCGAAGAGAATCAAGTGTTATGTGAGGGGATTTCCACAGAAAGTTCGCATGCTGGTCAGGGCGAATAAACCTGCTACTTTTGACTCTGTTGTCGAGCTCGCAGAGATGGTTTATGAGGATCTGGCTGTGGATGATGTTGTGGTGGGGGAAGAGAAGAAAGACAAGAAGTGGGTCGCTCCTGTTAAACGACCCGGTACTCAGTTGTGGAACCCTAAGGACAAGAAGCAGAAGGTGTGGGAGAGGAAGACGTGTGGGAAAGTGCACGGTGGCGAGTGCAAGTGGGGTACTGGTTCGGATGTGTGTCACAAGTGTGGAAAGGATCATGGTGGAGAGTGTAGGCTTGGGAAAAATGCCTGTTATAAGTGTGGGAATGTGGGGCACTATGCTAATGAGTGTGATGTAAAACCCGCATGCTACAAGTTTGGTAAGACGGGTCATATGGCAAGGGAGTGTACTGATGGTGGAGCTGGAGGTAGTGGGAAGAAAGATGCCGATCAAGCTAGGCTAAGGACAAGGGCCTACATGCTGACCCAAGAGCAAGCTAAACAGATTCCGGATGTGGTGACTGGTATGTTTTTAGTAAAAGGTATTTCTGCTTCAGTATTATTTGATTCGGGTGCAAATAGAAGTTTCATAGCTACACCGTTTAGTAAATTAGCTAAAATGAAATGTTGCCGAGTGTCTGAAACTTTTATAGTAGAAACCGCTAGTGAAGCTTTGGTTTAAATATCGAGAATGGTTAAAAATTGTAAGATAGAGTTAGAGGGACATGAGTTCCCTGCTACCTTGTATGTTATAACCTTAGGAGGGTTCGATGTGTTTTTGGGAATGGATTGGTTGTCTGAGTGTGAAGCTCAGATAGTGTGTAAGAGTAGTATAATAAGGTTAAAATCCTTGGATGGTAGTGCGGTGATGGTTTATGGTGATAAGGAAAGTTCTGTGCTTAATGTCATCTCGATAATAAAAGCCGAGAGTTTGTTAAGGCGAGGGTGCGGTGCCTACCTGGCGTATGTTGTCAATGCTATGGCCGAGACGAAAGAGATGAAAGATGTTCCTATCGTGTCACACCCGGCCCTGAGCGGCGGAAACAGCCGGGCGCGCACGAGTGGGAATTGATACTTAAGCACGGGCCATTGCAAACATTCAAAGATTTTCATTGCGCATGAAATGTTTAATACAAATACATTACATTGTTTAAAAATTACATAAAAACATCCAAGTATAAAAACTGTTGAAGATTTCCACGCCATATCCCCTTGCGCGGCGGGTACAACCACGCGCATCGAAGGGATAGAACTAAAATCTTCCAAAAAGCTAGTTTTAGATGTTCAGCGTGAGGTGCTCTAAGTGTGACTCCATGCGCTACCTAGTTATCTCCTGAAAGACACGTAAAAACATTTGAATCAGTATAAACTGAGTGAGTTCACAAGTTTTAGTAACTTGATAAATCGTATTGCATCATAATCTTGATACAAATCATTCTGAAACATAATTCTGATAGCATTATTAAAACACATGCTTGGTAAAACATAGTTATATCAACATATTCTGATAAAATCGTTCCGCGGGTTACGCGCGAACATTTCTAGGAACTGTGCTCGTCTATGCAAAGTGGCGCTGCCACTACGAGCTAAAATAAGTAATACCGTCCCGCGGGTTACGCGCGAACGTTTCAGGAACATGTGCTCGTCCATGCAAAGTGGCGCTGCCACTACGAGCTAAAATAATAATACCGTCCCGCGGGTTACGCGCGAACGTTTCAGGAACATGTGCTCGTCCATGCAAAGTGGCGCTGCCACTACGAGCTAAAATAATAATACCGTCCCGCGGGTTACGCGCGGACGTTGTGCCGGAAAACAAGGCGCTCGTCCATGCAAAGAGGCGCGACCCCTACGAGCGGGTTCAATCCCATAGTACTGCCCCATGACCATACTAGGCACTCGTCCATGCAAAGAGGTGCGACCCCTACGAGTGGGTGGATCAAACCAGCAGTCCCTACCCTTAGAGTTCCAGTGGTAAAGTGATCACTTACTCGAGTTCTAGCGCACATACATCGAAAACCTTAGATAACCGTTTGCATTACTCATCATGAAACGTAACTTAAACACATAATCGCTTGCATAGCTTGTAAGTATACCATGATAAAACATTATTTAAGTACGTGTCCCTCGCCCCGAAAACAGTTTAAAAATAGTGAAAACAGTGAAAATAGGGGCTGTGAGACTCACCTGTGGTTCTTGTTAAGGGATTAATCGAGATTCGGGTTTTCTTGGTGTTGGCCTCGGAATTGAAGGTCTAGAATACGATTAAATAACAAGAAGTATATATATTAAGATCAAGAAATAGGAGAATATAAGGGTTGGAAAGTAGATCTCAAGGTTATAACCTCGGCTTACCTAGTAACTGGAACGGAATCGAAAATAACGGATGCTCGGGAGAGGATTAGTGCAAGTTTGCAGTTCTTTGGAGTGTGTTTTGAGTGATAATTTAGGTTACATATTTATAGGCAAACTCAAGGGAACACAATCCCTTGCTTTAGGGGATTGAAATCTTTTCATATCTAGGTGTAATGATGATAAAGTATGGAAATGTTTATTGTTTACTTAAAAGTGGAGGAGTGGACAAAAGATCTTGATTTGATTTGGACAGGACATGCAGGTCTGGGGTTGGTGAGAATAGGGTGCCTGACAGTTGACTTTTCATGTTACAGTATGCTTTTTCAGGTACTTTTGTCAGTGTACAGTAAAAAGTGGAAAAATCTCTGAAACACGCTACTGTTTCCTTTTGGGCGGGAGTAATCTCCTTATGTCTGGAGAATACAGTGTTCTGTGCGCGTCACTTTGTGCGCATAGCTTTCTGCGTGAAGGACATTTCTTTGCTGCGGGTAGGTGCGTAACCTTCTCGCAGTTGGGGATATTGAGTTTCATTTGTAGATTCTCCAGGTGGTCTTGGTATTCCAACATAGTGATCAGTCATGTTGAAGTCAATTCCATCTTGGAGCTTCAGACAAACTAGCTCTCAATGTTCCCGCCATGCGGGGAGGTTAGTTCCCTTCCGCACGCGCATAAACGATGTAGGATGCACCCGCCTTAGCATCATGCGGGATGGTCAACCCATAGACAACATAACGTTTAAGTTACATGAAAACATAAAGCCAAAACATTCACGCATGGCGCATATAACATATGCTCACGCTGGTTCTTAACATGGTGCGCTCGCGCAGGGCGCACATAACAAATGCACGCGCTGACTAACATGGCGCGCTCGCGCAGGGCGCACATAACAAATGCACGCGCTTAATATTTACAATCACCTAATTATTAGGTTGATTACTTAGTTTAAGGGATTGGGAATTTACCGGGTGTCACATTCTCCCCTCGTTAAACGAATTTCGTCCCGAAATTTAGGAGACGTTGCTGGCAGAAGCCATGCTCTGAAAGAGGTGTGGGTATTTCTTGCGCATTTGGTCTTCTCTTTCCCAAGTGAATTCAGGCCCACGCCTCGAGTTCCATTGAACCTTTACTAACTTGATTCTGCTTCTGCGTAACTTTTGTTCTTTCCAATCGGTTACTGCTATAGGTTCTTCTACGAAGTGCAGCTGTTTGTCGATGTGAATCTCTTCCAACGGCAAAATCAACGTTTCGTCAGATAAGCACTTTTTGAGGTTGGACACATGAAACGTATCATGAACTCCACTGAGTTCGGCGGGTAAACGGAGTTTATAAGCAACCGGACCGATCCTTTCCAGGATCTCGAATGGTCCAATGAAGCGCGGATTCAACTTTCCTCGCTTGCCGAAACGGGGGACTCCTTTCCATGGAGAGACTTTCAAAAGTACTTTATCCCCTACTTGAAATTTCAATGGTTTCCTTCGCACATCTGCGTAGCTCTTCTGTCTGTCGCGCGCTGTCTTAAGGCGATCCCTTATCTGAAAAATCTTGTCTGTTGTTTCTTGGATCAATTCTGGACCAGTCATTTGCTTGTCACCTACTTCAGCCCAGCACAGTGGGGATCTACACTTGCGCCCATACAAAGCTTCGAACGGCGCAGCCTTAATGCTTGTGTGATAGCTGTTGTAAGAAAATTCAACCAATGGGAGATGAGTATCCCAGCTACCTTCGAAATCGATTGCGCACGCGCGTAGCATATCTTCCAATGTCTGGATTGTTCGCTCGCTTTGCCCATCCGTTTGAGGATGATATGCCGTACTCATGTCAAGACGAGTACCTAAAGCCCCTTGTAACGATCTCCAAAACCTTGACGTGAACCGACTATCTCTATCAGAAATGATGGACACTGGGACTCCATGTTTTGAAACTACTTCTCGAATATACAGTCGGGCTAACTTTTCCATCTTATCGGTTTCCTTGATAGGCAGGAAGTGCGCTGACTTAGTTAGCCGATCCACAATAACCCATATTGTGTCATAACCCCCAGGTGTCCTTGGCAGTTTGGTGATGAAGTCCATAGAGATTTGTTCCCACTTCCACATGGGAATTTCTGGCTGTTGAAGCAACCCTGATGGTTTCTGGTATTCAGCCTTTACCTTCGAACACGTCAGGCACTTACTGACATACGTCGCGATGGCGCCTTTAAGATTGGGCCACCAATACAGCGTTTTAACATCTTGGTACATCTTGTCTGCGCCAGGATGTACGGAATACCGCGTCTTGTGAGCTTCGTTCAATACCTGCTCGCGCAATCCTCCCTTGAGAGGGACCCATATGCGGTTAGCGAAATATAGATTGCCGTTCTCTTTAAGTTCTAAATTCTTAACCATACCCCCAAGGCATTCGTTTTTAACAAACTCTGGTTTCAAGGCTTCTTGCTGAGCGTTTCGGATGCGGGTAGAGAGATCTGCGTGAATGGTCAACCTTAGAGCCTTGACTCGTAGCGTTTTTATTCGCTCCTTCCTACTTAGCGCGTCTGCTACCACATTCGCCTTTCCAGGGTGGTACTTAATTTCACAATCATAATCGTTCAACAACTCCACCCATCTTTGTTGCCTCATGTTTAAATCCTTTTGATCAAATATATGTTGAAGGCTCTTGTGATCCGTAAAGATTATACACTTTGTACCATAGAGGTAATGGCGCCAAATCTTTAGCGCGAAGACAACCGCTCCAAGTTCTAAATCATGCGTTGTGTAGTTCTTTTCATTGGTCTTGAGTTGGCGTGAGGCATACGCTATGACTTTGTCTCGTTGCATAAGGACACATCCAAGTCCCTGATGTGAAGCGTCGCAGTAAACAACAATGTCATCCATCCCCTCGGGCAAGGACAAAATTGGCGCACTACATAACTTCTGTTTCAACATTTGAAATGCTGTTTCCTGATTTTCGCCCCAAACAAACTTCTTGTCTTTCTGAGTTAGCGCGGTCAGAGGTAGAGCTATTTTGGAGAAATTCTCAATGAAGCGTCGATAGTAGCCAGCTAGTCCTAGGAATTGCCTCACCTCAGTTGGGGTTTTTGGCGCTTCCCAGTTTTCGATGGCCTTGACTTTGGAAGGATCAACGTGAATTCCTTTCTCGTTTACAACGTGACCGAGAAAGTGAACTTCTCTAAGCCAAAACTCGCACTTGGAAAACTTCGCATACAACTTTTCTTTCTTCAACAATTCCAAAATCAATCTCAGGTGTTGCTCATGCTCGGCCTTGGTCCGTGAGTAAATCAGAATATCATCTATAAACACAATCACAAACTTGTCCAAGTATGGTTTGCACACGCGGTTCATCAGATCCATGAATACAGCCGGCGCATTAGTTAGCCCGAAAGGCATCACTAAGAACTCATAATGGCCGTATCTAGTTCGGAAGGCTGTTTTTGGCACATCTTCCTCATGGACCCTAAGTTGGTGGTATCCTGACCGTAGATCTATCTTCGAATAATAACTGGATCCCTGCAACTGGTCAAATAAGTCGTCAATCCTCGGTAAGGGGTACCGATTCTTGACTGTCAGCTTGTTCAGCTCCCTGTAGTCAATACACATTCTGAACGAACCATCCTTCTTCTTAACAAACAGTACTGGAGCTCCCCAAGGTGAAAAGCTTGGGCGTATGAAACCCTTATCCAATAGTTCCTGTAACTGATTGGATAGCTCTTGCATCTCAGATGGAGCTAGTCGATAAGGCGCTCGAGCTACTGGCGCAGCTCCTGGGACTAAATCAATACGAAACTCGACTTGTCGCGGCGGCGGTAATCCGGGCAAATCTTCAGGAAAAACTTCTGGAAATTCGCGCACTACCGGTAAGTCTTCAATTCTTCGCTCATCTCCTTTCTTCTCTACGACATGCGCCAGGAAGGCGTAGCACCCTTTCCTTAGGCACTTTCGCGCCTTTAGGCACGAAATCAGTTTCGTCGCAACTCCCCTTCTTTCCCCTTGAATTACCAAGGTTTCTCCGTTCAACAGTGGGATCCGAACCTGCTTCTCATGGCAAATAACTTCCGCGCGGTTCTCAACTAACCAATCCATACCTACCACAATGTCAAAACTTCCCAAGTCTATTGGCAACAAGTTAATATTGAACCCGTGACCTCCCATGACTATTACACATTGCTCAGTTCTTTCGTTTGCGCATAACTGCCTACCATTGGCTAGTTCTATAGTATAAGGCGTGTCTAGCCTACTGGTTGCTAGGCCTAGGGAGTCTTTAAACTCAGCGGATATAAAACTTGGGTCAGCGCCAGTATCAAATAAGACAGATGCAAAATGTCCGTTAAGCAAAAACGTACCGGTTACCACATTCGGCTCTTCTTTAGCTTCGCCTGCGCCGATCACAAAAGCTCTCCCGCGAGCTTGGTTCCCCTTTTGCGGGCAATCCCGACTAAAATGCCCTGGCTTCCCGCATGCGTAGCAGTTGTCGCTTGCTCCAGCTTCTCTGATACGGCAATTCATCGTCTTGTGCCCTGGTCTGCCACATTTGGCACATTCGATTCTTGCGCATTCACCCTCGTGGTGATACTTGCATTTGTTGCACCATGGGCGAGGCCCGCTGTATCCTTTTCGTGGTGGCTCCGCGGCCTGAATCGCGTAAACCCTTGCGCTTTCCTGCTTCTTGAACGGTGGCTGCTTGGAGTCGGACCCTCGGTGGTGAGAGTTCCATTTCCTCTTGGGATCAGAGGTTCGCTGCTCGATTCCGCGCGTAGTCAACATACCCGCACGGATCGTATCCCTTGTAAGGGTGATGGCCCGCGCTACCGCCTCATCAAAGGTTGGAGGCGCTGCGGTGTTGAGCGGAACCCTAACAACAGGAGGTAACCCAAAAATATACCTCTCGATCTTCTTTTCCTCCGTGTTTGCCATGTCTGGCACCAACTGGCAAAGTTCGTTGAACCGGTTGTTGTAGGCGTCGATATCCGTTCCTACCATGGTGTGGTTCCAGAATTCCTGTTGTAGACTCTGGATTTCTGCGCGAGAGCAGAACTTTCTCATCATCATTTCCTTCAGTTCCTCCCAGGTCTTGTGGAGAGCAACTTCTCGCCCCAATGTTTTCGTTTGAAGCTTCCACCAAGACGAAGCTGCCTCTTGGAACATGCAGGTCGCGTAAAGGACCTTCTGGTTCTCACTACATCCGCTAATGGAGAGAACTGTCTCCATCTTGTCAATCCAGTTGTAGAGCCCAATGGCCCCTTCGGTTCCCTTGAATGGCCAAGGCTTACAGGCCATGAATGTCTTATAGGAGCATCCTTTGTCCAAGGCTCCTGATTCGGGATCTGGGGTCTCATTCTGACGACCCTGACTTGATTCGGCCTTGCTGGCCTCATGTGTCGCAATCGCCTGCGCGATTATTTCCGCGAGTTCCTCGGGTGTCATGGTAATTCCTTTGGCTTTAGTTGGAGGCATTCTCGCTTTAAAAGAGAATGAAAATATATTAAACTTAGCGCATGTACTCTGAGCACATAATGTTATCATTATTTACTAGACAGTGTGACCCGTGTTCCTAAGTGTGTGTATAGTTTTTTTTTTTTTTTTTTTTTTTTTTTTTTTTTTGAAAAATATTTCATGCGATTCCCCAACGGTTATAGTCTAGGTTAAAACTTCTTTTCCTAGTTCGCTATAACCAGTGCTCTGATACCAATCTGTCACACCCGGCCCTGAGCGGCGGAAACAGCCGGGCGCGCACGAGTGGGAATTGATACTTAAGCACGGGCCATTGCAAACATTCAAAGATTTTCATTGCGCATGAAATGTTTAATACAAATACATTACATTGTTTAAAAATTACATAAAAACATCCAAGTATAAAAACTGTTGAAGATTTCCACGCCATATCCCCTTGCGCGGCGGGTACAACCACGCGCATCGAAGGGATAGAACTAAAATCTTCCAAAAAGCTAGTTTTAGATGTTCAGCGTGAGGTGCTCTAAGTGTGACTCCATGCGCTACCTAGTTATCTCCTGAAAGACACGTAAAAACATTTGAATCAGTATAAACTGAGTGAGTTCACAAGTTTTAGTAACTTGATAAATCGTATTGCATCATAATCTTGATACAAATCATTCTGAAACATAATTCTGATAGCATTATTAAAACACATGCTTGGTAAAACATAGTTATATCAACATATTCTGATAAAATCGTTCCGCGGGTTACGCGCGAACATTTCTAGGAACTGTGCTCGTCTATGCAAAGTGGCGCTGCCACTACGAGCTAAAATAAGTAATACCGTCCCGCGGGTTACGCGCGAACGTTTCAGGAACATGTGCTCGTCCATGCAAAGTGGCGCTGCCACTACGAGCTAAAATAATAATACCGTCCCGCGGGTTACGCTGCGAACGTTTCAGGAACATGTGCTCGTCCATGCAAAGTGGCGCTGCCACTACGAGCTAAAATAATAATACCGTCCCGCGGGTTACGCGCGGACGTTGTGCCGGAAAACAAGGCGCTCGTCCATGCAAAGAGGCGCGACCCCTACGAGCGGGTTCAATCCCATAGTACTGCCCCATGACCATACTAGGCACTCGTCCATGCAAAGAGGTGCGACCCCTACGAGTGGGTGGATCAAACCAGCAGTCCCTACCCTTAGAGTTCCAATGGTAAAGTGATCACTTACTCGAGTTCTAGCGCACATACATCGAAAACCTTAGATAACCGTTTGCATTACTCATCATGAAACGTAACTTAAACACATAATCGCTTGCATAGCTTGTAAGTATACCATGATAAAACATTATTTAAGTACGTGTCCCTCGCCCCGAAAACAGTTTAAAAATAGTGAAAACAGTGAAAATAGGGGCTGTGAGACTCACCTGTGGTTCTTGTTAAGGGATTAATCGAGATTCGGGTTTTCTTGGTGTTGGCCTCGGAATTGAAGGTCTAGAATACGATTAAATAACAAGAAGTATATATATTAAGATCAAGAAATAGGAGAATATAAGGGTTGGAAAGTAGATCTCAAGGTTATAACCTCGGCTTATCTAGTAACTGGAACGGAATCGAAAATAACGGATGCTCGGGAGAGGATTAGTGCAAGTTTGCAGTTCTTTGGAGTGTGTTTTGAGTGATAATTTAGGTTACATATTTATAGGCAAACTCAAGGGAACACAATCCCTTGCTTTAGGGGATTGAAATCTTTTCATATCTAGGTGTAATGATGATAAAGTATGGAAATGTTTATTGTTTACTTAAAAGTGGAGGAGTGGACAAAAGATCTTGATTTGATTTGGACAGGACATGCAGGTCTGGGGTTGGTGAGAATAGGGTGGCTGACAGTTGACTTTTCATGTTACAGTGTGCTTTTTCAGGTACTTTTGTCAGTGTACAGTAAAAAGTGGAAAAATCTCTGAAACACGCTACTGTTTCCTTTTGGGCGGGAGTAATCTCCTTATGTCTGGAGAATACAGTGTTCTGTGCGCGTCACTTTGTGCGCATAGCTTTCTGCGTGAAGGACATTTCTTTGCTGCGGGTAGGTGCGTAACCTTCTCGCAGTTGGGGATATTGAGTTTCATTTGTAGATTCTCCAGGTGGTCTTGGTATTTCAACATAGTGATCAGTCATGTTGAAGTCAATTCCATCTTGGAGCTTCAGACAAACTAGCTCTCAATGTTCCCGCCATGCGGGGAGGTTAGTTCCCTTCCGCACGCGCATAAACGATGTAGGATGCACCCGCCTTAGCATCATGCGGGATGGTCAACCCATAGACAACATAACGTTTAAGTTACATGAAAACATAAAGCCAAAACATTCACGCATGGCGCATATAACATATGCTCACGCTGGTTCTTAACATGGTGCGCTCGCGCAGGGCGCACATAACAAATGCACGCGCTGACTAACATGGCGCGCTCGCGCAGGGCGCACATAACAAATGCACGCGCTTAATATTTACAATCACCTAATTATTAGGTTGATTACTTAGTTTAAGGGATTGGGAATTTACCGGGTGTCACATATCGTGTGCGACTACCCAGAAGTATTCCCTGAGGACCTTCCGGGGTTGCCACCGGAGCGAGAGATAGAATTTCAGATAGATTTAGTACCAGGAGCGCAACCCGTCGCGAAAGCGCCTTACCGTCTAGCACCGTCCGAGATGAAAGAGTTGATGTCCCAACTGCAGGAACTCCTCGACAAAGGTTTTATTCGACCAAGTGTTTCTCCTTGGGGTGCGCCAATGTTGTTCTTAAAGAAGAAGGATGGAAGTATGAGGACGTGCATAAACTATCATGAGTTGAACAAGCTTATTGTGAAGAATAGATATCCTTTGCCAATGATTGATGACCTGTTCGACCAACTGCAAGGTTCAAGTTGGTTCTCGCGACACCTCAGATCGGGCAATCATCAACTGAAGGTGAAAGAGGCAGACATTCCTAAGACAGCGTTTCGTATGCAGTATGGACACTACGAGTTCCTTGTGATGTCATTCGGTCTAACGAATGCTCCTGTAGCATTTATGGATATGATGAATAGGGTGTGTCAGTGGATGTTGGATAAGTCAGTTATCGTCTTCATCGATGATATATTGATTTATTCAAAAAGTGAGTCTGATCATGCCGAGCATCTGAGAGAAGTATTGGAGACTCTGAAGAAGGAGAAGTTGTATGATAAGTTTTCAAAATGCGCGTTCTGGTTGCGAGAAGTGCAATTCTTAGGTCACGTGATAAATCTTGAAGGGATTACCGTGGACTCAGCTAAGATTGAGGAAATAACGAATTGGAAGACTCCGCAGAATCCGACTGATATACGAGGCTTCTTAGGGTTAGGTGGCTACTATAGGAGATTCATCGAAGGTTTTTCCAAGATAGCCGCACCGTTGACTGGTATGACCCGAAAGTCGATAGTATTCAGTTGGGGTAAGTTTCAAGAAGAGGCTTTTCAGGAGTTAAAGAAGAGACTCACGCAAGCTCCAATCCTTGCTTTACCCGATGGTGACGAGGATTTGGTTGTTTTACCGATGCTTCGCATCGTGGGTTAGGCTGTGTGTTAATGCAACGAGGAAAAGTAATAGCTTACGCATCTAGACAGTTGAAGGTCCATGAGAGTACTTATCCGACACATGATTTAGAGCTGGCAACAGTAGTGCATGCTCTCAAGATATGAAGGCATTATCTGTATGGTACTAAGTGTACTATTTACACCAATAATAAGAGTCTAAAGTACTTCTTCGAGCAAAAGGAGTTAAACATGAGACAGAGGAGGTGGTTGGAGTTGATTAAGGATTACGACTGCGACATTAAATACTATCCTGGTAAAGCTAATGTGGTCGCCGACGAGCTAATTCGTAAGAACGCGAAAGTCATTGCAACAGTGAAGTCATACCAGTTGATTATGAATTCAAGTCTGTTTGATGAAATCATCAAGGTACAGTCTGAATTGTTGGTAGATGAAGGGCTAGTGAGGAAGGAAAGGATTTTCGGTCAGAAGGACGAGTTGATGGAAAACACTCATGGTGTTAAGACTAGGTTTGATCGTATGTGGATACCACGCTAGGGGGATCTCAGAAGTCGAATCTTAGATGAAGCTCATAAGTCAAGATATTCGATTCATCCAGGAACAACGAAGATGTACCAAGATTTGAAAAGAGATTACTGGTGGCCAGGCATGAAGAATGATGTAGTAGATTATGTCAGTAAATGCCTAACTTGCTTGCAAGTCAAAGCAGAACACCAGAAACCTTATGGAAAGATGCAGCCTCTAGAGATACCAAAATGGAAATGGGAACACATCACCATGGATTTCATAACTAAGTACCTCGTACAACTAAGCATCATGATACCATCCGGGTGATAGTGGACCGTTTGACCAAAAGCGCTCACTTCCTGCCCATACGAGAGGCCATCTCGTCAGAAACGTTAGCAAATTTGTTCATAAAAGAGGTTGTGGCCAAGCATGGAGTGCATTATCGATCGTGTCTGATAGAGATACTCGATTCACTTCGACATTTTGTAAGAAGTTCCATGAAGCTACGGGAACGAGATTGAATATCAGTACAGCGTATCATCCTCAAACCGATGGACAGTCTGAAAGGACGATCCAAACCTTTGAGGATATCCTACGTGCTTGTGTTTTAGACTTTGGAGGAAGTTGGGATGATCATCTGCATCTAGCAGAGTTCTCCTATAACAAAAGCTACCATTCAAGTATTGGTATGCCACCGTTTGAGATGCTTTACGGTAGACGATGTAGAACCCTGGTGTGTTGGGGGAGATTGGTCAAAAAGAGACGGGAAGCCTAGAAGTAGTGCAAGAAACTTATTCAAAGTTCGATCAGATTAAAGCATGAATGAAGGCTGCTCAAGACAGACAAAAGTATTATGCTGATAAGCGGCGACGACCGATTGAGTTTAACGTTGGTGACATTGTGATGCTCAAGGACTCGCCTTGGAAATGAATCATTCGCTTCATGAAGAGGGGAAAGTTGAGTCCGAGGTACATTGGACCGTTTAAGATTATAGATCGTGTGGGAGAAGTGGCTTATAAGCTGGATTTGCCAGAGGAATTAGAAGGAATTCATTCAACTTTCCATGTCTCTCACCTGAGAAAGTGTCTTGCTGATGACACGTCGCACGTGCCATTAATGGACATTGAGGTTGATGAACAGTTGAACTATATTGAACAACCAATCGAGATAGTCGACCGCAAGGAAAAGCAGCTTCGTCATAAAGTTATTCCATTAGTGAAAGTGATATGGAAGCATCGCAAGGGTTCAGATGCTACTTGGGAAGTTGAGGAGGAGATGCGCAAGTTTTACCCGAATTTGTTTATGTAACAGTTAGGTTTCGGGGACGAAATCTCTTTAAGGAGGGAAGACTTGTAACATCCTGCTTTTGGTTATAATAATAAAATAAATTTCGTCTATCTATAGTGGGTCGTTATCGGTTTAGATAAATAGAATACGAGTTGGGCTAGTGTTGGGTTATGGACTTGGTTTATGAAAGAAAGAAGGAAAGACCACGGGCTTAAGCCCATGATCCATAAATATATAAACCATAATCACCACTTAATTCCTCATTTTACACATATTCCATACACCACCAAAACACACACTTAAAATCTCTCTCTAGTACTCTCCTTATCTAGCCGAAACAAGAAGGAGGAGTCGATCCCGACCCAGGTAATAATAGTATGATGTTGTATGAGCTTAAACCCGTTAGATATGGTCACGAAATGACGAGCCGACACCGTTAAACCGTTTAAGTCACGAGATCCGGGTAGAATCCGGTATAAACCGAACATAAAATGAGTTTAGGGATCACCCTAGCTCAGATCTGGATCGAACGGGACGAAAAACGATGAAAAACGGTGAAAATACGTTTTTCCGGTGAGATATGCGTTTTTTCGGCGACGGCGATGCTGGAAAGGCGCCTGGTACGATGTTAATATGTCAGAGAATGTTTCTGACATTCTCTGACCTAACCCTAATTTGTTAACGAATTAGAGGTAATTCGCCACGTGATTCGTTACAAGAGTATAACGAACCAGCCCTAGTTCGCAACCAGATTCGTCAAGGAAAAAGATAACGAATTAACCCACAATTTGTTATAGTAATTCGTTAAAAGGAGATAACGAACTAGAAGGTTCAGTTCGTTAAATAGGTTCAGTTCGCTATGAGGTCCAATTCGTTAAAGAACCCATTAGCGAACTGGAAGTTTACTTAAATGACAGAACAGTCCCTGGACTTGAAAAGAATGATTTAATTACAAAGAAGCCCTTGAACTTTTAAGCTCGACCCCAGCCAAGGGCTCTGCCCTTTGGACCCTGCTAGGGGATGCCGCCCCTAGAACCCCGCTTTCAGGGGCGCTGCCCCCGGACCCCCGTTCGTTGTGGGTTATATAAAGATAGAAATACGATACGAGTAATAATAGTTAATTGATACATGTGAACATTATACAGTTAGCCGTGCCCAACAGAAGAAAGGAATAACAATTAACGGTGAACGTAACCGACTTCAAGTGAGTTTCTAGCCCCATTTCTTGTTATGTTTTCAGGGATGTGTGCGTACTCGATGTGATTAGTTAATACATGTATCATAAGTGATAAATGTATGCCATATATGTATTATGTGAAATGTATGAATGATTGCTTGTCGGTACATGAACGATCTTCGGAATTTTATGTACTGCCAGGTAATGGTTTGATGTTATATGTATGTTTCAAGATGAAGAATGAATGATGTATGTACGTACAAAACTTTACGATTATGTATATAGAAAGTATGCTATTGAGGTATGGAAGAAAGGGTACCGGACCCTAATAATATCCGAGAATGAAGGGTGACCGGACCCTAATAATATCCGAGGATGAAGGGTACCGGACCCTAACAATATTCGAGAATGAAGGGTGACCGGACCCTAATAATATCCGAGGATGGAGGGTACCAGACCCTAATAATATCCGAGGTATGTAGGGGGAAATTCTCTTTATAACGTGAGGTTAGTTATGAAGATAAATATGAAAGAATGATGGACTGGGTTAAGTATGTAATGCGTACCTTCGGGCACGTATATGTGTATGTAAAGTAAGATATGTGATTAACTAGAACTCACTCAGCGTAGCTGACTTTTAGTATGCACGCATGTGAGTAGAATGAGGCAGCTGACTTGAGCGGGGACACATGGCGGTAGAATAATGAAGCTGGCATCTGAAGATCTACTTGTTATGTTTTGAACTAAAAGACATGTTTAAGTTGTATTTTAAAGACAAGATTATGAATGTTTGTAATGACTGTTGATGTTTTATATTATTCCGCGAAAGTCTAAATTAACTCTGATATTCAGAACAGTGTTTATGAGTAAATCCAACACAAAAGTAGGGCTACCGGTAACGGGGCCTTACATATCATAAGAATTTGAAAACGCGGACAATCGTATGATGTAAATTTTATTTGCGAAAATTTAAAATGAACCAAAGATTGCATGATGAAAGGTGTTATTAAAATAAATTTGGGTAGCGAAAATTCTACCACATGTATTATATAATATAGTATATTTAAAAATGTCGTGAAAAGTTTCAATAATTAAAATTTTGAAGTGATCGTACAAAATAAACGGAATAGTTATAAAAATAAAATTTTATAAAATTTTGTACAATGAATTTAAAGACAAATTAAAGTTTATACAATATGAAATTTACTTAAAATTTTAAGGTGAATTTATCATAAAACTTCCTTAATATGATGAAATTTATATAATAAGATTTTTTTGTTTGTAAATCGTCTTAATGAAAATAAATGGCATATTAAAATCTTTATGAATAGATCAAACTCTACAAATACATAGATTTATTTATTTATTTATAACGGAGAGATTTTAATGAACGAAATTTGCAATAAAAATCATTGTGAAATAAAGATGAGAAAATTGGTGTAAAACTTTACTACATAAAATCGAGATATAAGAGAATTATTAAAAAATAAAAATAAAAATAAATATAACATTTATAAATGAAGACTTGTGATAAGAATTTATAACAAAATAAAGGAAAAATGGTTTAAATTCTTGAAATGTAATAATAATGTTTAAAGATTCAAAGATTTACAAAAACTACTATGTTGGGGTCTAAGCATGTGCACGTACCACCGCGTCTTTTTCATGTTTTCGACTCAAATAACGATTGTAACAAAAATAATAAATTGGGATACAACATCATGTCAAAACACTAGTCCACGAAATCACCGTAGTTCTAATGTTTTAACAACGAAAATTTGGATGGCGGGCGGAACGCTCTCATTCGACTACTTAAAGTGGCCATCTCATATGAGACAATCTTTAAGGAGATTTGAAACAACGGGATCTAAGTTAAGCTCGTGATCCATAAAACACAATAAAAACTAATGTTTTTGCGCTTTAAGGTAAGGATACCTTGGAGTACTATGAAAGTGTGTGTATGTGTATATTTATGATTTGATAAAATAAATAAGTATATAAATAAACAAGTGTATTAAACAATCAAGTAAGGTAAACACATATAAGGACCCTAAAGTAAAGACTATACTAGGTCGTTACGTCTAACCACCTATCCTATAGTCTTGTGGCTCTGATACCAATCTGTCACACCCCGACCATAGGCGGCGGAACATGACGGGGTGCAACGTGATTGGACAAATACACAAGACACTATTTAAAGTGACAATATTTATTCAACTCATTTTATTACAACAAATCAATAAACAACACATCTCGTCCACACAAACAAGTTAAATACAAGTAATAATTATATTGTTCGTTTTACTAATATCCTAATGGTCCTGGTAACGTTTTTCGTCAAGTCCTCGAGTCAACAAAAGTCAAACCTGTAACATTTCATAAAATAAAGTTTGTCAACACAAGGGTTGGTGAGCAATTCATAAGTTTGAGCATATAAGTATATAGTGATAAAAAGCCACAAAACTTGTATACAAAATAATAAATAATAGAAACAATTTAGATATGCAAAAAATAAATAATTCGGACCCTTTCTAAATGGTAACAACCAAGTATACTCGGATCATAGTGTCCATGAGGCTACCTGCCTCATGCTAAAATAATTATCGTTAATAAGAATACATTTACGACACCCTCCATAAGAGAATACCAAATGGACTCGGGATTTCGTGAAGTCGTTAATAAGAATACATTAACGGCACCGTACTATAAGAGAATACCAGATAGTTCACGGATTTATGAATCAACCTTCCAAAAGCGGTAAACACATAAGCATATAAGTATGTAACCATAGAACACCAAATCGAGCAATTATTCAAGTAAAGTATACAATCACGTTTGTGGGTTTAAGATTCAAATATAGATAAAGCATTTAGTTTGATAAGTATGAAATGTCACCCCAAAACGAATGATGGAAAAAGGGGTATGAAAGTACTCACCTCGATTGACGAATCAGGAAATAATAAATGATCTACATATAAAAAGCTTGTGAACTAAACAAACGAATCCGACTTGAAAGCTAATTGAAAACGAATAAATACAATACATTAATGAACTTGAACTTTATTTGAAACTACATTTGAAACATTGGACAAGAAGGTTCGGTTGTTAATCGGATTACCTGGTTAATTTATTAATGATTAGGGATTCATGCTAAATTGATAATTAAAATAACACAATATTATGTTATTGGGCTTTTAAATAGTTAAACCAATATTAAAAGAAACAAAACGGGTTTAAATCAAGGGTTCGGTTTTATAAAATGCATAGATAGTAAAAGTTTACAAAAATATTATTAATGATAAGATAGTAATGATATTAATAATTCTAAAAGATATGTTGGATATGTATATAGATATATAAGATAATGATGTTAATAATAATAACAATAATTATTTTTAATAAAACTAATATAGTATAATAATTATAACAATTATTATTATTAATAATACTAATATTAATAGTTATAGAATAGAAATATTGGTATTAATTAAAGTGTTGTTGATAAAAATAATAATAATAAATAATATAGATAATAAATAATGATACCATACTTGATGTTGGTTCGATTTCTAAACGAATTTACAAAATAAGTATAATAATATTATTGTTAATAAATAATGATTGAAATATGATTTTTAATAGATAATAATAATATGACTTTTAATAATATTAATAACCACTTTAATATTTATAATAATGATAATAATAATAACATTAATAATGAATACATATATAAGTAAGTTTAACATAATAATACTAATAATAATTTTTATGTAAAAATATTAACACTAATAGTAACCAAGATTTGTTAAGTGTAAAAATAACATTAAAACCGGTCTAAGATGAGACCCGAACCCGAGACCAATAATTAACGTACAAACCAAAACGAAACATGGTAAAATTTGTTAACTTAAACCCATAAGGAATTTATATCCATTATCCGGTTGTTCGTCTTTTACCCAAATCAACCCAACTCCATACTCGACCAACCTGCTTCAAAAATATAACCGATAACAAAACTATTGTTAACCATTTAGATCCGAACAATTTATAAGCGAAAACCTATAGCACAAACGCCCAAAATTAATTTACCTATTAGTCATGGCTCTATACCGAGGAATGAAACGAGTCGCACCTGCCAGAGATGGAAACCGTAACCGGAGGGAGAGGGAGAGAGAGAGAGAAAGAGAGAGAGAGATAACAAATTCTGTGAGAGAGAGAGCGCCGAGGGAGATAGAGAGGCTGCGGTACACCGGTGGCCGGTTTCCCGCTCACCGGAAAAACGTGTAGAGGGAGAGAGCTCGCCAGATTTACGAAGGAAAGGAAGGAGTGGCAGTGGGGGTACGGTGGTGGTGTATCGGAGGTGGTGCTCGGTGGTGTTGGCTGGTGTTGCGGGAATCGGGTCGCCGGAAAAACTGCGCCGGCAGGGGGCGGCGGCCGGATTAGGGAGAAAGAGATAGGGCTTGGTTGTGGTTTGTTAATATGTTAGGGTTAGGTTTAATATTTTATTTATATATAATAAATATTCTCAAAATAGCCCCCTCAAGTTTGGTGTTTATTTTAGTATGATTTAAAACTTGAATAACTTTAAAGAAATCCAATTTGGTACCTAACGTTTACTTAACCGAGCTTGTAAATTATAGATAACTGTATATGACAAACCTCACACACGCTTGAGTTATATTATCAATGATTTGATAAATTTCCGGTTCGGGTTTACAAGTTTAACCACAAATTACGAAGTATAACTTATTAAAATCAAACGTGAAAAAATCGACAAGTTACAAAAATGAATACAAAAAAAATGAATATAAAACGAGACCCGAAATTGACGGATGTCACAGTATCCCCAAATTTTTAGAAATTTCGTCTCGAAATTAGAATAAACTCAAAGAAAAGTAATTATTAACGAATGTTGTCTTTAGTAAAATAATTGCATGAACAAATTTTATGCAAACGAATAACGTCAGATCCTTGCATGATTTGAAAAACGCTACAAGTGAGAAACATAATAAAGGCACTTATATATTGGAAGTACCAGAGGCGTATCCACAATGCCTTTATCACGATTCGCATTTCCGTCGTTTTTCTGCCATCATCTTCGGTTCTGAGTTATCGCACACAAGTGTACTTACTGTGGCTTCCATACGGGGATTTCGATAATTAAGTGTGCACCGATAATTATTTAGATCGTCGTATGGTCCACATGGTTTATTCCATTGTGTGGTTTAAGAGGCATATTTATTTTGAAATATTTAAATAATAGATGTGTGAATAAATTTGTTGAATTTTACCAATTTTGACAAAACATTTCTAGCGGTTGAGAATTTCGAGATTGACTTTTTAGTAAGTAGGAAAATGGGATACATAAATGAAACAGTTTGAAGTCTTAGAATATAAACCAAGGCGGAAAATAACTATTTTGGTTTAAATAAGTAAAGACGATCGAAAAAAAAACAGGGTAGGCAATTGCGAAACGAGAATTGTAGTTAAATGTCCTCAATGTGCAAGAATAAGTAAATCATTAAAATCCATGGTTGAAAGTCAGGTCACTAAATTTGTATATATAAAAAAATCAGATAAGTGAAATTTTAATGATGAGGACTCTGATAGAGGGAAATGAGAAATCAAATAGATGAAACGAGAATCCAAAGACTGAAAAATGAAAAAAAATAAAAATCCAATAGGTGTAGATGAGAAACCCAAAAGTTGAGTACATGAGGTAGGGGTAAAGAACGTTACAATTATCAATAATGTCGTACAATGAGTTTCATATGTGCAAACTTGAGGTTATAAATAATTGAGAATACGATTTCGTGCAATCACGAAAATGAGGTGAGTTTCTTTTGAGGTGACGTATACATGTATCTATATAAATAAAATAGCATCTAGTTAACAACCAAAACCATCGATGAAATGTGATAACACGTGAATACGGCCACTATTGTGAAACCATTTATATAATCGTCATTATAATAATGGTTTCTAATAGCGCCAAAACTTGTAGACAGCCACACATAGGCCGTTAATAGATTAGATGAAATGATATAGAATAATGTACAAAATCGTGTTTACATAAATGCCCAAATATAAATAACATAGTCATGAAAATATCGTTTAAAAGATAAACGAGATTTTTTTTTTGGCGAGGTTAAGGTTTTGAAAGTCTTACACAAATTGTTATTGAATAGTTTGCATTCGCTCACGAAAGTCAAAACACAAAAATGAAATCTCATGTTCATAATATTGTCATCGAAACATCTCATCAAATGAAAATAAAATCGCAATAATTGTGAGACTCGAATTTAATGTAGAAGTATGTAAATTACGTAGCGTATAATAGACTAAAATTGCAAATGAGGTCTTAAGTAAGACCGTTTTATTGTTTCCAAGAAATGTACATAATAACAAAGCATCGCGGTAACGCATAGCTAGGGAAATATTTTAATCATTATTGAATGTAAATCTTGTAACAAAAATTGTTAAAGGAGTTTGTATACATAAAGTCATTGTGATGAAGATAAATTTATAAAGTGATGATGCGTCGTTATTGAACAACATTCAAGTCACAATATGAAACATAAAGTATTTATAAACGTGTGTCAAAAGATTTGCAAAGCCATGGTCATTAAGTTTATGCAAAATGATGAATGTTAAAATATGTTACTAAATAAATCCCGCATTCAATATTCAAAATGAAACCTCTAATTTAT
Organism: Bidens hawaiensis; assembly: GCF_021521415.1. Taxonomy (NCBI): domain Eukaryota; kingdom Viridiplantae; phylum Streptophyta; class Magnoliopsida; order Asterales; family Asteraceae; genus Bidens; species Bidens hawaiensis. Next base: position 148,765 of record NW_027491454.1, read on the forward strand.
AAAGTTATTAAGAGATGTATCACCTTAGGTGACAATATTTAAATCTTGAAATCATATATATAATCGTTTAATAACCTTTGAAAAAACAAATCCTCATAATAGAATTTTGTTGTCATGACAGTGCCATATATATATATATATATTTAGAGTTTATAATTTAAAAGCGATTATTTGAATACATGAGGTTGTTATAAATACACTAGTTGTATGTAGGTATACACACACACACACACATATATATACATATATATATATATATATATATATATAATTAGGGTAAAACGAAGTTTGCATGTGTATGGAGAAGTTTTAGGCTTCGAATGATGAATAGTTTGGAAATTTCGTGAAGAGTGAGTATGTTTCGGTTGGCTTGCATAGTTGGGTTTTCTTGGGTTAGATTTATGAGGTTTGTTGAGTTTAGATCGTTTGAGTGGTTTAGGCTTAGATGATTTGGGTGAGTAATGGTTGGGCTATTCAGGTGAGGTTTTTTCTTATTTGAGCAAGAGTTAAGTTGATGGGTTGGATAATTCGATCTTGACTAGTTTGGGTTGAGTTTCGGTTTATTCATGTATTTTGTAAGGAGTGTTTGGGTTACTATTTTGACATCAACTCTATGGTTGGATGGAAACGGTGTGGCGATATGGTTTGGTGAATGGACATAGTATGGGTCGAAGAATTTGAATCATAGTTGGGTAAGCTTTGGTTTGTATATGTTCAAGGCATTCGTGAATGTGTTTGTCGGTGTCATTGAAGCATTAGGATGGTGAGTTTGATAGGTTTTCGTGGCGTAGAAGTGTCGGTAGTTAGGGCCTTTTGTTTGGTTGATTTTTGTATATTTTGGACTTGCATGGGGTTTGGGTAGATGAGGGGTATACTTTTGGATGTTTAAGTTTCGTTCATATCGAGGAAAGATTTGAGTGCGCGGGAAAACTTTTGATGTGTAAGGATGGTTTGATTTAAGGCGGTAGTTTGAGATGGGATATGGGTGTTTGGGAACTTGTGGTTGCGTTTAGGGAAATTTTGACTAATAATAGTTATTAAATTGAAAATATCATAATTTATAAACAATGTTTGAAATGTCCATGAAAATTTTAATAATTAAAATTACAAGTTAATATATATATATATATATATATATATGAATATATATATATTACATAAATATAAATAGAATTGTTTTGAGATCCAAGCGTGTGAACCACACAAAATCTTTTTTTTATAAAGATTACAATAAATATTTTTTTTGGTTATGAGGAATTTAAAATACACAAATTGAATGTCAAAATTTGTTATGAGGTCTCAATATTAAATGATGAATGTCGTTTTTGGGAATACAAAGTTGCGAAATTAATTTTTTTTTATCTTTTACCAAGTTCGTTACTTAATATTGTGTAACAAAAATATTATGGTAAGTTAAAATGACCGGCATTGTATATCAAGAAATAACAAGTAATCGATTTTTTTGTCTTTTAAGTAAAATTTCTATGAAGTTTTGCGTGAGGATTTCAAGAAGATTACAAGCTATAAGTTTGTGACTTTCTTGAAAGATCATGGCAAAACTATCATAAGAATTTTAAAACGTGGACAATCGTATGATGTAAATTTTATTTGCCAAAATTTAAAATGAACCAAAGATTGCATGATGAAAGTTGTTATTAAAATAAATTTGGGTAGCAAAAATTCTACCACATGTATTATATAATATAGTATAATTAAAAATATCGTGAGAAGTTTAAATAATTAAAATTTTGAAGTGATCGTACAAAATAAACGGAATAGTTGTAAAAATAAAATTATATAAAATTTTGTACATTGACTTTAAAGACAAATTAAATTTTATACAATGTAGGTTCCCAGCCGGATCTACACGAGATATCGCGTTCTACGTAGGTGCGGAATCCCTACGTAAGACGTTACGAGTATAGAAAACAATACGATTAACACACGATACGATAATCAAACACGTTGTATACCAACCTTAAACACGTGATACGAAGATCACTTGATTACAGACTCTCTCTCTCTCGAATACTCTTTGGAAAACTGTAAAACTATCTCCTATAGAATAAGCCGTAACCTAGTTTATATAATCACGACAACTTCGCCTGGCATGTTCAGGCGAAGTTGTCACTAACTTCGCTTGTCTAACAAGTTTGCCCATATCAGCGAACTTGTTAGCAACTTCGCTTATACAAAACATAAAACATTACAAACGCGATTACAGACACTAGACACTGAACTACAGACATCATGCACCAACAGACTCCCCCTTGGCAGTAGCTTCATCTCTTTAGCTTCAAACACGTGTCTTGTAATCTTCAACCTTGTATCTTCACGCATGCACTCCTTCTCGAACACAAACATAGACAACTCTTTGATATTTCCTCGCTTCGTCTTTCCAAGCAGGAATATAAAAGATTTTCTTCTCATTGAGCACCTGCAGATCAGCTTGCGATAAGTTTACCAAATGCATCGGATCGTAAACTCTTAGCACCTCTTGTTCATCCTCGTCTTCCATCACTGCCTCAGCTATCTCACAATCTACAAACCACCACGTTAGGTCTTTAAGCACATCATTGGGCATTAGTTTCATTGGTACTTCTTTAAGGCACCGGATCGGTTTATTCTTCATAATCATCCAAGGTTTTCCGTCAGCTCTCAAACCTCTATCCTTGTCTTCAACAAGTTTTCCCTTTTGTGGCTTCAACAGCTCAAATTTCTTCTCTTATATACTTTCTTTCCACACAATTTTCCCAATGACTCTAGCCATATTATCGTCACTTCGATTGATTAACCCCAATCTGGCTAAGTCTTTCACTTCACATTCCGGCAGTGTATTCAACGATCTTAACAGTCTTTTAAAATACTGAACACCGTCATACCTCTTAATCACGAAGAGCCTCAACTGCTCATCATAGATCCAGCAAATAATCCCTTTCTTCGCTTCAGCATAGCCTTTAATGTTGTAACTCTTCTTAAACATTGTAGGGACCGCCGGTTTCTTCGTTTTGACAAACCACTGTGCGTAGCCTTCCTTCCATCTAGGCTGCTCTTCCCATTCAGACTCATCACTTGCCATCACTTTACTCATATCGGCTTTCTCAACATCTGGAATGTCATGCTCCACATTCTCTTCTACTATCTCTCCCTCTTCAATCTCATAATCAATCACAATATCTTCTCCAATCTTCTCTATCACATCACTCGGTAATACATCATCATCACCAACCAAAACATCATCCATCTCCTCTACGTCCACCACCACCACATCATCACCACCAGCTGCAGTTGTCGACTCCCCCTGAGTTGTGGAAGTTCCAAGAGCTTGAGTAGTTCTTGGTAGCTCACCACCTGCATCTTTCGACGCATTGGGATCATCGTCTCTATCATTCCTTCTCTTGGTCCTCAACTCATCGCCTTTACAGCTCGTCTCCCCCTGAGATGCCAAGAACTCCTTCAGAGCATCTATGATCTTTCCATGTTCTACCAGCAGGGACGACTGCATCTGATTCTCTGCAACTAGGCGTTGAATAGCCTGGGTCTGGATAAGATTCACCCTTGATTGTTCTGCCACGACCCGTTCTAGTGCTGCTATTCGTTCTGAGTCTGAGAGGGTTGCATCGAAATCGAACCTCATATGTGATATGTCTTGAGTGTACTGAGGAGGGATTTCACCGGGACCTCAGAAGTAGAAATAGACGTAACCGCAGGTGGTATCGTCATTGATAACCCTGCAGTGGACACAACAGTCGACTCGATAAAGCGTGCCATGACCTCCGATGGAGTAACAGTCGGAGGCGGCAACGAAACTATTTCCGGAGCCGAAAGTTGGAAAGTAGTGGGTGGGAGGCCAAATGTAGATGAGGTAGCCACCACGGGAACACCCGTAGCGCTTGGCCTTGTAACCTGTAGTGATGAGGGAACCATTGTCATACCGGATAGTGCTGGTGGAGTGAAACGTACCACCCTAGAGCTCTCACCGGCTCCCGATCCTGCACCTATCCGTTCCCTTCTTGACCTCCTTATCAACTGTTGTACCTCTTCCTCATAGTCTGACTCGTCATCATCATCTGTTCTCTTTCTTTTCCCATGTAGTCTTTCTCGAGTCACCATAATCCTTCTCGCCTCTGCCACTTCATCATCAGAATCAGAACCAGCCACCGTAGCAGCTGTTCTAGTAACATTCATAGTCGACACTTGGGCTACCGAGACCTGTACATTTTCCTCTGGATCCACCCGATCCATATCAAAGAAGCCTTGACCACCAAATTCTGCGTCAAGGTCCACATTCTCCTCCGGTGACACAACAGGAGCAGCAGGTATAGCTTGAGGTGCTCCTGCCTGTTGTGGTGCCGAGTCCCTAAACTCATCCCCACGAGCAGGCACATGGAGGATCTGCATTGGGCGAAGATCCGTTTGTTCACACTCTCAACATATCGGATCGGACGGCGCTGAGGAAGTGTTGGAGCAACATGATTCAAGATCATTTGAAGGAATCTTGGATACATGATGAATCGCTCACGCGCCATCGCTCTTCGTTGACGATCAATCTCATAAAAGACCATCTGACTAAAGCTGAATCGCTTGTTGTAAGTCAGAACAGTCATCGCTGACTGCATGGTCGCACCCATGCCATTAGTGCCCGCCTTTCTCCCTGACATGCAAACGATCATAACATGCATGAGAAAGCGCCACTGGTCAAGTAGAAATCCCTTCCTTCTCTGCGAATCCCCAAGGGACCAGAATAACCCATCCTCAAGAATGCTCCATCACGGAAAGGAGGTACAAACTCTGTCGGGTCATCCCTTGTTTCATTTCCAAACCGCAGAGCCGCCCGGATATGTTCAGAAGAGAACTGAACAATCTGATTGTTTACTGTTGCGCGCATCACCGGGGGTTCGACTCTACAGTCATATTCCACGGTCTGCCAGAAATCCTCAATGTTGGGTAAGGATATCGGCAGAGTTGTTGTAATGGCGTGGAATATCCTCGAGCGTAACAGAAATGTGATGATTTCGCGGAAATCATAAACTCCGCTCGCCTCCGGGTCTAAGGTGATATACATGTTGTGACCCGGGAAGAACTGTCTTTGTTGATCACCTCCGTCATCACCGCCTGCACCACCTGCTCCAGCAACAGCAGCCATATCTGCAACAAATAGGTTAAGTTAGATAAACTTCAAAGCGAATCACAAGTTCGCCTGTTACCATGAGCGAAGTTGTGATCAATTCTGTATAGGCGAAGTTAAAGGTGAGGCGAAGTTGGGAAACAACTTCGCTTCAACATGAACTTCGTCTGACAACTGTTATGTAAAATGGTCCAGGCGAAGTTAATGAGAACTTCGCCTAATCACAACATCGCCTCTTAAGATAAACCTCAGGCGAAGTTAAACCTCAGGCGAAGTTACGGATAACTTCGCCTAAACTGTAACTTCGCCGAATTCGAATCAGCAACAGTTAAGGTTGTTGAACGACGTGTAGATGATGAAATTGGAGATCGAGGACTCCGTAACACATGATTTTATGAAGTTTTATACGTTCAGGTATATTACGAACACGTAATAACATGTTTGAAATTGAGTGTTTAAGGTTCGAATGATCGAGGTCGTTAATCGTGTCTAAACGACCGATGTTTAACCTCAAAAGACAGAGATTATATGATAAAAGAACCCTACACACCTTTAATCGACAATAAAATCGAGAAAGAAACACAGATTGATTGATGAAATAGAATCGATAAGTTCGCCGAGGTTGACAGAAGAAAAGTTCGCTGAGGTTGATAGAAGATAAGTTCGCTGATTTTGAATTAATGATCAAGTCTGACCTTAAAACTTCTTTATATAGGGCCACAGATGTATCGGCGAAGTTGTGGATAACTTCGCCTGTCAGGCGAAGTTATGCCGAACTTCGCTGATATTAAAATTTTTCAAAACAAACCCCATAATTTGAACAATTTGCAATTAAGTTTTAAAACATCCTTTAAAGCGTTAAATGAAACGATCAAGACCAAGTAACCAGGTATAAAATCATACAACTCCAAAAATAGAAAAACTTTTAAAATAAAGGTACACGGGATCAAATTTCAGTCTCGACAGGGACTACCATGTTTTAGAAAAGATCCGAACAGGAATCATACTAATTACGTGACTGTCAAACAGATCCGTGTTCAGCTGTATTATGACATAAAGAAACAGGTTGTAAGCAGGTAATATACTTAAAATGGTTTTCATCGTTTCTGTGATACGAGTTAGGTTCAATTAAGCTCAAAACTTAAGTGGGCAACAACTCAGAGATTATGATGCCTCCTATCTATTCTCAAAGCGTATTTGGCTTTCCCCAAGTCACCCCGAATTGACCTCGACCCGTAGTGTCTGATTAAGTAGTAATTACTCTTCGATCTTAGACTCTGCTTCCCGTTTATCTTCTTGTGTCTTGATTGATAATCATTACCATTATGACCTCTAGAATTATTTTTTTTTCCATTTTTTTTTGTTTTTTTTGTTTTTTTTTTTAATCTAACATGTATATACACAACTTCAAGTAGAAAGTAACTGCAAGTCCCGAATCTGGATCACTGCAGCGTCTTGACACTCTATCTTCACGGGAATCAGAACACTCACGGGCTCGTGTATGACTAGGTAATCGCTTTTCTGCCTATCATTCGGAAAGATATGTATGAAGACAAGCACAACTCTTAAGGAGTTTCCACAAAAAATCGAGTAGATTTAGTTAATATCACTTCTACTTTTACGCACCATAAAAAGCTACCATGACATACAATGACTGTTCTAAAGACTTTTAAGCCTAATAACTTCACTAGTTAAGCACACAGAATCAGTATATCTATCACTTTCCAAGGTTGGATCAATTTTCTGTTAAACATAGTAAAGTAACTTCTTACGAAGTAGTAGACTTGAAAAATAATTTCATTTCCCGAAAAGAAAGAAAAAAATTTTTTTAACATCAATCGCCCCAACCAACTCAAAGTCTTCAGGTGAACGGCTATCCCGAAGATCCAAAGGATCAGCTGGACCGACCACATACAAGTATGTGTTCTTCTAACTAAGTATGATCGACTAATTTTCAACGAAAGAATAAAAACACATCATAAACAACCCCGGTCACTCTCAGTCATCTGGTTAATAGCTATCCTCAGATTCTACAAGTAGAAATGAGGACCAAACATATCCGAAGAAATGTCATCAAACTAAGGCAACCGACATAATTCTAAACGATAGTGACGTTTTTTTTTTTTTTTTTTTTTTTTTTTTTTTTTTAAACAAACATAGAAAACACGGTTACTCGGGATTGATCATCCCATTCAGCTCAACAAGGTTATGAAATCTAGATTTGTCAAACGCTTTCGTGAACAAGTCAGCGAAATTATCTAACGTATCAACCTTCTCGAGCACAATCAGTTTCTTCTCAGCACAATCCCGTATAAAATGATGACGTATGTCAATATGTTTAGTTTTACTATGCTTTACGGGATTTTTAGTTACTGAGATAGCAGCTGTGTTATCAATGCAAATAGGAGTAAGTGAGAAATTCAGACCATAGTCGCGCAACTGTTGTTGAATCCAAAGAACCTGGGAGCAGCAGTTGGATGCTGCCATGTATTCTGCTTCACAGGTTGAAATTGCGACTGAAGTCTGCTTCTTGCATTGCCACGACACCAATCTGCCACCAAGAAACTGACATCCACCAGTTGTAGATTTCCGACTCTGATTGCACCCTCCATAATCAGAATCTGTGTAAGCGACTAGCTCCAAGTCTCCTCCTCTCGGGTACCACAACCCCAGCTTCGGTTTGCCCTTGAGATACCGCAGTATCCTCTTCGCACCCTTCAAATGAGATTCTTTTGGGTTTGCCTGAAAGCGTGAACAAAGACAAACAGCAAACATTATATCAGGCTTAGAAGCAGTTAAGTACATTAAAGAACCTATAATAGCCCGATATTGGGTTGGGTCCACGTCTGCATCGTTGTCTGAATCAGCACCCAATTTGTGATTGACGCAGACTGGAGTATCATATGGAGTGCTGTCCTCCATCTTGAAGCGTTTGAGAACATCATGGACATACTTTGTCTGATGAATGAACATCCCGTCTTTCTTCTGATCAACCTGCAATCCTAAAAAGAAAGTTAGTTCACCCATAGCGCTCATTTCAAATCTCTTCTTCATGACGGCCTCAAACTCCTGACACATGGCGACCTTTGATGCAGCAAAGATAATGTCGTCCACGTAGACTTGCACCAGCAGAAAGTCGCTTCCTTTTCTCTTGAAGAACAACGTACTATCAATCTTACCTCTTTCAAACTCATTCTCAAGCAAGTAATCGGATAACGTTGAGTACCAGGCACGAGGTGCCTGATGTAGTCCATACAGCGCTTTACTTAGCTTGTACACGTGATCGGGAAAGTCAGGGTCAGGAAAACCCGGAGGTTGCTTAACGTACACAACCTCATCGACTTTACCATTTAGGAACGCGCTCTTCACATCCAACTGAAAAACTTTCATCTCCTTATGAACAGCAAATGCCAAAAACAGTCGAATGGCTTCCAATCTTGCCACAGGAGCAAATACTTCATTGTAATCAATCCCCTCTTGTTAATTAAAGCCTTTAACAACCAGCCTTGCCTTGTTCCTGATAACAACCCCTTTCTCATCTCTCTTACATTTGAAGACCCACTTCGTGCCTATCGCATGCACATTCTTCGGTTTTTCAACCAAATTCCATACTTCCATTTTCTTAAACTGAGCTAACTCTTATTGCATGGCTTCGACCCACGAGCTGTCCTTAAGAGCCATTTGATAGTTCTTTGGTTCAATCTGGCTGATGAAGCAGGTGTACAAGCATTCGTTGATAATGCCCGTGTCTTTAATGCTTGTGTAAACACAGGTGTGCTCAGTCACGCTTTTTCTTGTTTGTACACCGGCGGACAGATCACCTATCACGTTCTCCAAAGGATGATCTTTGTGAATTCTCGTAGTCGGAACCGAACTGACATTTAGATTATCTTCCAAGTTCGAAGATAGCTCATCCATGGTTGTTTGATGTTGAGAGTGAAACGGATTGATGAATTCCTCTTCAGTAGAGGCAGCAGGGGTATTGACAGCATTTGACGAGGAAGGCTGACATTCATCATACTGTGGTCTTTGCACCAAAGTGTCTTCCTCATCGCATATCATCTTCGTAGCAATTCGTTCCTCATCTTCTGCAAAATCCAAATAAGGCATGTTAAAAGATTTAAAAAGTCTATCATAGTCAAAAACCCCAGCGGGTCCCGTGCTTGGTTTTGGTGATTTGTAACTTGTGATATCAGTGTTACACACCACCTCAACCTTGCTGGTCGATGTATTAAAGACCCGTCTGTTGGGAGTCCCAACAACGTATCCGACTAAGATTCCTTCGTCGGCTACTTCACCAAATTTTGAATTGGTCTTTAATATCGAACACGGGGACCCGAATGGTTCAAGACCACTCAAGTTGGGCTTTCTCCCATGCATTAGTTCATAACAGGTTTTATTTAATCTTTTAACAGTTAACACTCTATTAAGGATATAACAGGCTGTTGCAACAGCTTCAGCCCAAAACACCACAGGAAGTTGCGAATCAGCCAGCATGATTCTGGCTCCTTTAATTAAAGTTCTGTTCTTCCTCTCAGCCACTCCATTTTGTTGCGGAGTATACGGTGTGCTGTATTGATGTTCTATCCCCTCATGTAAGTAGAAGATCTCCATCTCATAGTTCTTGAACTCGGTTCCATTGTCACTCCTGATGAATTTAACCCGTTTCCCCTTGATATTCTCCACCTTGGTAATCAAATTCTTTACCATCTGCACTGTTTCATCCTTTGACTTCAGGAAATATACCCAGGAATATCGTGAGAAATCATCAGTGATCACCGAGCAGTAAGATGTTCCTCCTAGACTTTTTACATTCACGGGACCGAAGAGATCCATGTGAAGTAATTCTAGGGTACTGACAATTGAATTGACCTTCTTGGTGAGATGGGATTTCTTGTGTTGCTTTCCCTTTTTGCATGATAAACATTTGTCTTCAAAGTTGAAATTCTTCAAGGGAACACCCAGCACAAGCCCATTTTGACAAGGTAGTTCATTTTCCGAAGATGAATGTGCCCCATTCTCCTATGCCATAATTCGGACTCTGATTCAGTCGCTTTCGACAAAAGACACGATTCTTCAGTGGCCATTTCAGTAGACCTCATATCCATGATATACGTATTCTTCACTCTTGGAGCCTTCATAACAATCCAGTCCTCTGGTATCTTAAAACCAGGATACAACACTATCGCCTCATTCTTCATGAAATGCACGGTATAATCCTTGTCACAGATCTGCGAAACACTCAGCAGATTGTGCTTCAGTTCTTCATCAAAGTTAACTTTCTCTAGCGTCATCTTCCCGTTAGTCACAGTCCCAATTCCTGTGATCTTTCCACCGCTCTCTCCTGCGAAACTCACTCTACCACCTTGAACAGGTTTCCAGTCTTGTAAAAATTTCTTGTTACCCGTCATGTGCCGGGAACAGCCGCTATCCACAACCCATTGATTGTTGGCAGCCCTGTTCAACTCTTCCTGCACGATTAAAGCAGATTATTAGAATCTTGGGACCCAAGACCTCTTGGTCTTGGGTCGATACATCCCGTACCTTGGCTGTCCAAAGTTAGTATCATAATCATTTCTGTGAGTCCTAACAGGATACCTTCTTGTGGATTGTCTATGAGGCCATCCAAACCGTCTTGAATTAAATGAATTATTAGTTATGGTTTGGGTGTTACCGGTGAAAAACTGAGATCTATTTCTTTGAAAACCTAGATTAGTCCATTTTCTGAAATTCGATGGGTTTTTAGTTTTATCATTAAATTGATTATTGTTAGCTCTTTTCTCAGATTTTAAAGGCCTCACACCTCTGAATTTTTGCTTCAGAGGGCAATCAGCAACAAGATATCCTTGTTGATTACATCTAAAACAACACCTGTTTTCAACTTTCTTATCAAAAGTTGTCTTAGATGTTGAGGCTGTATTACTGCCCGTTTGTCTCACATATGGTGGGACAAACGGGTTTAGTGGAGACTTCTTTTCAGATGTTTTCTTTTTCTCTCCACTTTTTGGTAACACTTCCTCTTGATTTGTCTCACTCGACTCAGAAGACTTGTCCGAGTTAGATGAGCCAGGACTCGGAGCAGAAATCTTAACACTTGCAACAGGCTTACTAACTTCTGGTTCTTTAATCGTTACTTTAACCGGAACTGTCTGACCATAGTCAACATCGACAGATTTCTGATTACTAGGGTCAAAAGTGTAATTATGATTGAAAGGTGATGGAACTTCATGATAACCAATTCCTCCCCATTTTGGAGAACCTTGATCACTAACGAGGTGATCAAGTATAGCGGAGGAATTTCTGAATTGTTCAAGTTTCCTGTTAAGTTCCACCACTCTTACCTGGTGATCAGCTATCTGTTTTTCCCTCTCAACTATTAGTTTGGTTTTCTCTTCTAGAACTTCATAGCTAAGATCAATCACTTTAAATTTTTCAGCAAGCTTTGCTTTAAGACTTTTAATATCTGTTTCACTAGCTTTAATTTTTTTCTTTGTAACTATTTTCACTAGCTTTAGTGAAATGATGATCTTCTTTTAAAGTTTTATATTGCGCATCCAAACTAACAAACTGATCAGTTAGAGTTGTCAGTTGTTCAGACAGATGTTCACACTTAGTACAAGGGAGTTCGGTACTTACCTCGGAGAGCTGGTCTGCTACATCTACCATGTACGCTTCATTTTCGCTAGTTCCCTTCTCACTATCTGCATTTTCGATGTTTGCCAAGTTGGCCTGTTCAAATACTTCTTCAACATGCAGATTCCAGTTGTACTCCTCGTTCTGTCTGGAAATCATGGCTCTATAGTCATTACCACTACCACTTTGTTGTGTAGATCTGTTCTGACTGCGTTCTACACGTTCATTCTTGCATTCTTTTGCAAAGTGGCCATACTGCTGACAGTTGTAGCAGCGAACCTTCGTCTTATCAAACCCTGGCCTCTCACCGACAAACTTCCTGCCAGTCTTCTTCATGAACCTCTTTACCCTTCTCACTATCATGGCCATCTGCCACTGCAGATCCATCTCCTCCAGATCATCAGCATCGATCTGGTCATAGTCTTCATCCAAAACTGCAGGAACAATACGAGATCCGCACGAGCTCTGATACCACTTGTAGGTCCCCCGCCCCGGGGCGTCGCCGATCGATACGAGATCCGCACGAGGTCTATGAGTGCGGAATCCTCCTAGTCTCGTTTATGGTGTAGAAGACGAAGAACACGATTACACACATACTAATACACGAACAAACACACGAATGGGATAAACACATCTGCAGATCTATTCATAATAACCGAAACACTTACAAACCAAACATGAAAACAAATGACACGGCCGACCCGAGGTGAGCTCTACCTCGGGCCGTCCCACACGGCTCACTCTCTCGGTTTCTCTCTTGACAAATAAAATGATCACTCAAAACTCTAACTTTCTGGATTACTAACCCTAAACACGACACACATATATATATATAAACTTCGCGGGCTTGGGCCTGTAGGCGAAGTTGTTATAACTTAGGCAGAAGTTGTTACAACTTCGCCTATGGCGAAGTTGTTACAACTTCGCCTATGGCGAAGTTGCTCTAACTTCGTACTTCCACAACGCTGAACAGAATTGCATAGCGACGGTCACAAAACATGCACCAACAGACTCCCCTTTGACCGTTGCTCTCAATTCTAACAAACACAAAAGATCATCTGTTACAAAACATGCACCAACAGACTCCCCCTTGGCTGATGATCTTCTGTTTGTTTTTCAACCAGCCGTGTCTGAAACTGTCTTGTAGCTTCACAAATCTACCAATCACCCAGCGTCTTCCATATCCGATCTCCCCTTCAGTGTAAGCTTCTCCGACTATATATATTGAGGTCTTTGAAATGCATGCATCCCCGTGCCTAATTAATCATCTCAACCAATCACGTGAGTCCTTCTGACTTCACAACACGTGAAGTTCTTCTAACTTCACCAACACGTGAAGTTGGGCTCCCTCCACAACTTCACCAACAAGTCGGCATACGATAAGGTTTAATCTTCAACTACTCAACATCAAGTGATCAATTTCATCACAAAACCACCTTGACAGAATCTAACACACATGACCATTAATTAATCCGAAGCATCTTCAATCACCAGGGATAACAATCAAGAACATAAACACTTTAATTCCCGATTAAATCCAACTTGTTCCAGAATTTTCACTTTAATAAATAAGCATCACGTTTCAGGATCCAATTCTCGAACGCCTTGAAAATAACATAAATAATATGCTCTGACCGCAATCCAGTAATGACGAAAACCTTCAGTTCAATTTGACTTTCTTCAGTTGGTCAACCTCGAACAACAACAATTTTATTGCCCACAAACACCCAAATATGTGTCAATATCCAGTTTCAATCAATATCCCATTCACAAACTCAACTCCATATCCAGAGTTGACACGTATTTGTTCACACATAAGACCCAGAGATAACAAGTTTCACTCGTTGACGGAACAACATCTCCGGTCTCACAATAATCGTGTACACCTGGCCATACAGACGAAAACTCCAAAACACTCGTTAACTTCGCCTAAAGTTTTTTTTTTTTTTTCTCTCTCTCTCGTTAACTTCGCCTAAAGTCAACTTCGCCTGTCCATAACTTCGCCTGGCTATAACTTCGCCTGGGATAAACGAACTTGTGAGGTAGGTGAAGTTGTGAATAACTTCGCTTAACCTTATATCTTCGCCTAAACCCTAAAATTTAAGCGACAACTTCGCCTGAACCCAATAACTTCGCCTGCGGCGCTGATCGGCCAGAAACGATCAGAAACGTGCCAGAAACACCAAAACGCAGATCTCGAACCATAGCATAAGAGCCTAAGGCTCTGATACCACTTGTAGGTTCCCAGCCGGATCTACACGAGATATCGCGTTCTACGTAGGTGCGGAATCCCTACGTAAGACGTTACGAGTATAGAAAATAATACGATTAACACACGATACGATAATCAAACACGTTGTATACCAACCTTAAACACGTGATACGAAGATCACTTGATTACAGACTCTCTCTCTCGAATACTCTCTAGAAAACTGTAAAACTATCTCCTATAGAATAAGCCGTAACCTAGTTTATATAATCACGACAACTTCGCCTGGCATGTTCAGGCGAAGTTGTCACTAACTTCGCTTGTCTAACAAGTTCGCCCATATCAGCGAACTTGTTAGCAACTTCGCTTATACAAAACATATAACATTACAAACGCGATTACGGACACTAGACACTGAACTACTGACATCATGCACCAACATACAATATGAAATTTACTTAAAATTTTAAGGTTAATTTATCATAAAACTTCCTTAATATGATGAAATTTATATAATAAGATTTTTTTGTTTGTAAATCTTCTTAATGAAAATAAATGACATATTAAAATCATTATGAATAGATCAAACTCTATATATACCTATATTTATTTATTTATAACGGAGATATTTTAATGAGCGAAATTTGCAATAAAAATCCTTGTGAAATCAAGATGAGAAAATTTGTGTAAAACTGTACTACATAAAATCGAGATATAAAAGAATTAATAACAAATAAAAATAAAAATAAATATAACATTTATAAATGAAGACTTGTGATAAGAATTTATAACAAATTAAGGAAAAATGGTTTAAATTCTTGAAATGTAATAATAATGTTTTAAGATTCAAAGGTGAAAAAATCGCGCATGAACCCCCATGACTTGATATTTCGACACTAAAAACAGTTTTACAAAAACTACTATGTTGGGGTCTAAGCATGTGCACGTACCACCGAGTCTTTTTCATGTTTTCAACTAAAATAACGATTGTAACAAAAATAATAAATCGGGAAACAACATCATGTCAAAACACTAGTCCACGAAATCACCGTAGTTCTATTGTTTTAACACCGAAAATTTGGATGGCGGGCGGAACGCTCGCATTCGACTACTTAAAGTGGTCATCTCATATGAGACAATCTTTAAGGAGATTTGAAACTACGGGATCCAAGTTAAGCTCGTGATCCATATAACACAATAAAAACTAATGTTTTTGCGTTTTAAGGTAAGGATACCTTGGAGTACTATGAAAGTGTGTGTATGTGTATATTTATGATTTGAAAAAATAAATAAGTATATAAATAAACAAGTGTATTGAACAACCAAGTAAGGTAAACACCTATAGGCAAACACGTATAAGGACCCTATAGTAAAGACTATAATAGGTCGTTAAGTCTAACCTCCTATCCTATTGTCTTGTGGCTCTGATACCAATCTGTCACACCCCGACCAAAGGTGGCGGAACATGCCGGGGTGCAACGTGATTAGACAAATACACAAGACACTATTTAAAGTGACAATATTTTTTCAACTCATTTTATTTCAACAAATCAATAAACAACACATCTCGTCCACATAAACAAGTTGAATACAAGTAGTAATTATATTGTTCGTTTTACTAATATTCTAATGGTCCTGGTAACGTTTTTCATCAAGTCCTCGAGTCAACAAAAGTCAAACCTGTAACATTTCATAAAATAAAGTTTGTCAACACAAAGGTTGGTGAGCAATTCATAAGTTTGAGCGTATAAGTATATAGTGATAAAAAGCCACAAAACATGTATACAAAACAATAAATAATAGCAACAATTTAGATATGCAAAAGATAAATAATTCGGACCCTTTCTAAATGGTAACAACCAATTATACTCGGATCATAGTGTCCATGAGGATGCTCGCCTCATGCTAAAATAGTTATCTTTAATAAGAATACATTAACGACACTCTCCATAAGAGAATACCAAATGGACTCAAGATTTCATGAAGTCGTTAATAAGAATACATTAACGGCACCGTGCTATAAGAGAATACCGGATAGTTCACGGGTTTATGAATCAACCTTCCAAAAGCGGTAAACACATAAGAATATAAGCATGTAAGCGTAGAACACTAAATCGAGCAATTATTCAAGTAAAGTATACAATCATGTTTGTGGGTTTAGGATTCAAATATAGATAAAGCATTTCGTTTGATAAGTATGAAATGTCACCCCAAAACGAAAGATGGAAAAAGTGGTATGAAAATACTCACCTCGATTGACGAATCGGGAAATAATAAATGATCAACATATAAAAAGCTTGTGAACGAAACGAACGAATCCGACTTGAAAGCTAATTGAAAACGAATAAATACAATACATTAATGAATTTGAACTTTATTTGAAACTACATTTGAAACATTAGACATGAAGGTTCGGTTGTTAATCGAATTACTGGTTAATTTGTTAATGATTTGGGACTCATACTAAATTGATAATTAAAATAATACAATATTATGTTATTGGGCCTTTAAATAGTTAAACCAATATTAAAAGAAACAAGACGGGTTTAAATCAAGGGTTCGGTTATATAAAATGCATAGATAATAAAGTTTACAACAATATTATTAATGATAAGATAGTAATGATATTAATAATTCTAAAAGATATGATGGATATGTATATAGATATATAAGATAATGATGTTACTAATAATAACAATAATTATTTTTAATAAAACTAATATAGTATAATAATTATAACAATAGTTATTATTAATAATACTAATATTAATAGTTTTAGAATAGAAATATTGGTATTAGTTAAAGTGTTGTTGATAAAAATAATAATAATAATAATAATAAATAATATAGATAGTAAATAATGATACCATACTTGATGTTGGTTCGATTTCTAAACGAATTTACAAAATAAGGATAATAATATTATTGTTAATAAATAATGATAGAAATATGATTTTTAATAGATAATAATATGACTTTTAATAATATTAATAACCACTTTAATATTTATAATATTGATAATAATATGACTTTTATGTAAAAATATTAACACTAATAGTAACCAAGATTTGTTAAGTGTAAAAATAACATTAAAACCGGTCTAAGATGAGACCCGAACCCGAGACCAATAATTAACGTACAAACCAAAAAGAACCATGACATAATTTGTTAACTTAAACCCATAAGGAATTTGTATCCATTAACCGGTTGTTCGTCTTTTACCCAAATCAACCCAACTCCATACTCGACCAACCTGCTTCAAAAATATAACCGATAACAAAACTATTATTAACAATAGATCCGAACAATTTATAAGCGAAAACCGATAGCACCAACGCCCAAAACTAATTTACACATTAGTCGTGGCTCTATACTGAAGAATGTAACGAGTCGCACCTGCCGGAGATGGAAACCGCAACCGGAGGGAGAGGGAGAGAGGGAGAGAGAGAGATAGAGATAACAGATTCGGTGAGAGAGCGAGAGAGCGCCGAGGGAGATAGAGAGGCTGCGGTACACCGGTGGCCGGGTTTCCGGTCACCGGAAAAACGTGTACAGGGAGACAGCTCGCCGAATTTACGAACGAAGGGAAGGAGAGGCAGTGGGGGTACGGTGGTGGTGTATCGGAGGTAGTGCTCGGAGGTGTTTGGCGTCGCCGGAGGTTCCGAGGTTGCCGGACCGTTGCCGAAATCGAAAGAGAGGAAGAGGGTGGCGGCTGGTATGATGGCTGCGGTGGAGGTGGTGTTGGCTGGTGTTGCCGGAATCGGGTCTCCGGAAAAACGGCGCCGGTAGAGGGCGGTGGCCAGATTAGGGAGAAAGAGATGGGGCTTGGTTGTGGTTTGTTAATATGTTAGGGTTAGGTTTAATATTTTATTTATATATAATAAATATTTTCAAAATAACCCCCTCAAGTTTGGTGTTTAGTTTAGTACGATTTAAAACTTGAATAACTTTAAAGAAATCCAATTTAGTACCTAACATTTACTTAACCGAGCTTGTAAATTATAGATAACTAACTGTATCTGACAAACCTCGCACACGCTTGAGTTATATTATCAATGATTTGATAAATTTCCGGTTCGGGTTTACAAGTTTAACCAAAAATTACGAAGTATAACTTATTAAAATAAAACGCGAAAAAATCGACATATTACAAAAATGAATACAAAAAAATGAATATAAAACGAGACCCGAAATTGACGGATGTCACAAATTGCGTCATGAAGATTAAAAGTAAAAGTTTATAAGATGGGGGGGGGTACATTGCGTAAATAGTTATTCGATGATGTAGTCAATAAGATTTACGTGTGATGACTGCATGAGGAGTGAAGTCAGTTTAAAATTTAGATTATTAAGTTTACAGTAAACTAACGAAATATAAATTGTGGATGTTGGCCTCCAATGAGCTAGCCATGGTAATTTGAAAGGCTCAACGCACTAATTAAAAACAACTGAGTTAGACAGCCCATGAGCGTTACATGGCAATTTGATTGTCCCTACTAATTAACGAATTAACAATGCAATGAAGTTTGTCGGCCCAATGAGCGTTACACGGCGTTTTAACCGACCAAACTAAATAACGAACTATCGAAATAAATATGCGTAGTCAGAGTATCTTGTGAATCACCACGTTTGATTACTCCAACAAAATACGAAAACATGTTAAGAAATGGATAGTAGGAGTGCCCATGGGTTCCATGGATTTTTCACCCAACTAACAATTTAAATAACGGAACACAATAATCGGGAAAACCGAGTTTAGCCACGAACCACCGTGAATTCGGTTTAAAAAATATTATAAGGGTGCAACCACTAATGTGGTCACGGTTGACAGCTTAGGGTGTCGGTCATATGGCATTTTTAGGTTTCACTCGGGTCCATAGGGTTGAGTACTGTGGTCAGGTTATAACCCAAGTAAGGAATAGTGTCTTACCTTTGGTTCTTGGAACAGTTTTGCCAGTGCCCAACTCACAGTTTCTCTCCCCTTTTCATTTGTGATAGGGACATGCCATATAGCCTGACTCTAAGGTGTACGAGTGAAAACAACATGTGATAATTATTATGGAATTTACAGAAAACAAAAAGCAATCTAATTTGGAAAAGTTTCTTTTGAATGTTGAGGCATAGCCTCAGAGTTTGGGGGTGTGTGCATAACAATACAATAATTAATAAATAATTATCTCGGAAAGCTGTAAACTATTTAAAATTGAACACATAAAGGTAAATAGATAGGCACGTATAGGGCTCGTAAACATGTGTCTAAGGCAATTTCTAATGACTTATCTTATACCTTCGGTTCTGATACAAATTTGTCACACCTCAACCTACAGCGGAAATGCCGAGGCGAGAATTAAGTGGTCACAGCTTTTCAAAGGTTACTATCATGCACAATTATTTAAATGACAATATCTATTAATTAAATTAAATTTTCAAATAAATCAAATACAAACAAATATAAAATCCATACACATACAAGAATACAACTTATATCACAAATGATCTTGATTAATTATTTTATAACTTAAATTCTTCACTAAGTCTTCACGAACCTGCATTAAATTTCTACGATAACCTGCATATACGTATAAAATAGAATTTTGTCAACAACACATGCTGAGTAAGCAACACACCAGTTTAAATGTACATATAGTATATATAAAAAAATAATAATTGCAACAAGTCATATGAGAATAACAAATTAACCAAATAAGCAAGTATAACTCAGATGTCGAGAAGCACAAAGGCTATAACGACTGGCGTATGATCATACTATTATGAGATTATATTGGACCTCTCCGAACACGGAAGCATATAAAGCAAGTAAGCACATAAACAAGTAAGGTATAAGTTTTTAACACATAAGACTATAGTTGGAGTTTTGAGTATAACTATACATAAGAAATATAATTTACGCATATTTCCCCAAAACATGGAAAAGAGTAAAAATAGGGGAATGTGTTACTCACCTCGAAAATCAAGCAAGAGAAAATAGATAACAATAAGAATGACGATTCACGGAAATCACGCGTTGACGATAAAGCCTATAATGGAAGACAGAATACAGATACGCTAAGTTAATGAACTAGATCGATTAAGAAAGCTCGATAATTAAAATTATCATTAAGTTATTATTATACCATTTTTAATTATAATTAATATAATATTGTATATAAAGATATTATGCAAAAAAATTATTAGTATGTTTATATATAAAGTGTACTAAAATATTTTATTATATAATAACATTCGTATAAAGTAAAATTCATCTTTTAAAATTAATTAGTTGGTTAAAAATATAAGTATATTGTTAAAATGAATTTACCCTTTTAATATATTAAATTGATTAATCTTAGATATTAAACAAGTGATATTATTTATGCATATATATACGTATACGTATATTTATATACACATATACATGTACACATGGACGAAATAAAAATGCGGGTTAAAACATAAGAATCATATTCGCTTTGAATAAAACAGTTTATTTAATTATTATTATTATTATTACAACTAAATAAATTGATTTTAAAATCTAATTACCAAAAACTTATGATAAAACGGGATGGCAGGGGTTCGAACCCGCGACCTGCCATCCTCAAACCCATGTCTTAACCAACTGGGCTAACCAACAACGTGCAACATAGATCAAGAACGATTGAATATAAATAAACACGATCCTGACAGAAAACGATTATAACACAAAATTTATCAATCGAATAAACTGTTATGCTTTGGATTAATTAGCGTTAGGGCTTTAGTACTAGGATCATAGATGAACATAATGGGCATAACAATTACCTCAGTGAATATCCGATGATGGTTTAATTAGTGTAGGCAGTGGCCGGCTAATGGGTGATTAAGAATGATGTCTTGAAGATTATGAACACACAATTGAACATGGGGATTACTTAGCGATGGGTAAGGGAGGATGTATGTTGATTCAATTGAGTTATTATGGTCGCTAAAGGGTATACACGGGCTAGGAAAATTATACATATAATCAATTCATAACAAGAACGATTGCTATTACCTAATTAATAACGTCGGTGAGACCGATTATAGTATGTTTAACAAAATGGTTGATTCAGTTACCAAGTTTATGCCATAAATTGAGGTCCAAGAAAGCTAAACGGGTCTCCAAGTTTGTTAACTGTGTCAAATACGGGTTCTGGGTCAAGAGTTTGGGTTAAAGGAATATATAATAAAATAATATCGCAGATTTTACAAATAAGCCCCTGGACTATTTAGGTGGAAACAAAGTAGGGTTAAAGTTTAGTTTTGGGGTTAAAACGTATATTTTTCAAAGTTAAAGTTTATAATAATAATAATAATAATAATAATAATAATAATAATAATAATAATGATAATTATAATAAACAATGTAATAATTAAGTGAGAGATAAATAATATTTTTATATTGATTTAAATTTTCCAAAAACAAAAACGGGTCGGATAATTTGGTATTTGTTTATTATCGAAAGATTCGAGTTGTTACAGTCTCCCCTACTTTAGGGAATTTCGTCTCGAAATTAAGAATTACTATAACAACACCGTTAAATAAAAAATAAATAATACAAAACTTTAGATATTTGAAGTAACGCTGCAAATGAAAATCTGATAAGAGCACTTATATATAGGATGTACCAGCGGCGTATCCACCATGTCCTTATCATCTTTTCATTTGTACTGTTATCTCAACTACTTTCGGTTCTTCATTATGACACACGGTCTTACGCATCATGCTTTCTATGCGAGGACTTCGATAATTATGTTCCGGTCCATTATTATTTTCATCGTCGGATGGTCTATATGATTCGTCCCATCGTGTGGATTTATTAAACGTTTGATTAAAACATGACTTTGAGGAAACAAAAGCTTTAAGGAGTTTTGTAACGATTCCGGCAAATTCAGGTATACCCTAGCCGGAATATACTATTTACGTGTTATTTAATACCGAATATATGAATTATAATGTGTCTATACGAGTATATAAGATTCACAGTACGAATTATACTCGAATGTATAAGCTAGTCGTATTGGAATTACGATTAACCGATGAACGGTTATTGAAACCCGAACGAATCGGGGATTACATTATATACGAAATATATGATGTTTAGTAAGGTTTACGAAGTATTAAATCTTCGGGATAAGTGAATTATAGCACAGAAAAAGGATTTCGATTTATTAGTACGTCGGTACGATAAACGAAACCTTTAACATCGAACCAAGCAAGAGACGATCGATCAAGCCGAAAAAGATGCACAATTACCGACAATATGATATGTTAAGTCAATAAATCTCATGGTTTAAGTTTTTAAAGTTTTTAAATCGGTTTTATATAAATTTAAAATTTAAGCCGAAAAACGACCGTTTTGGCCTCGTTTTAAGCCGAATTAAACGTTTAACCGAAAAACGAACTGAACCAGATTATCCACAACATTATCCGGATTACACAATCCAAGTTTGTGGCCAAGAATGAAGATGTGGGTCCCACCCCACACCCTAACTTGGACCGATCGGTCCTATGCACAAACTTACACATTTCATTTTTCTTTTTTCTAACTCTCCAACTCCAAAACCCTTTCAACCTTTTACACATTCAACCAAAACCCTTGATTTATAACAAGAATCATAAGGTAAAAACATGGTTTTAATGGTTGATTCTTAGTTTTGATTCTATAATCTTGAGAAAATGAGGTTTCAAATGAAAAATGGGTGAAAACCCGAGATGAAACCGATTCTAGTATGATCAAGTGATGTATACAAGTTATACAAGGGATCTTGGTCCAAGAAAGGAGTTAAAAGAGTCAAAAACGAATTTTTACGGTCAAAATCTTTGTTTTGATGTTTTAATCGAAACCATGAAAGAAATGGCTTGATTGTGGGTATAACTTGCTTGGTGTGGTGTTGTTGTGCTTGTAGGTGTTGTATCTAGTGGCTAGCAAAGGCTAGAAACCAAGATCTTTGCGATCTAATGCTAGAAAACACAAGGTAGTTCGGTTTTCGTATGATTTAGATAATTTGGACAGATTGTGATAGACCTAGAGTTGGGTCACGAAATTTCACAGAGATGATCTACACATGAAAATATGAGATCTGTGAATTTTTGGTAATTTTTGGATAAAGGATGAATATTTGGTGAATTTAATGCTCGGTTTTGGCCAAAAATGGTGAAAAATAGCTAAACATCATGTAAAATTCTGGAAACTTTAAGATAAGCTTTTCACAACATATAAAAGTTACACACAAAATTTCAGGTTCATTGGAGAAGTCTAAGTAGGCTTTTCGGTAAAACGAGTTGTAGGGATTTCTAGCTCGGTTTTGGTAAACATGGCATAAAAAATGAGTTTTTGGTTCTGGAAAAATTACAGGGAACTATTTGGATGACAGGGGTCATCCCAGAAAAATTTGGGATTTTTCGAAGGTCGTTTGGTATTTTCGACATATTTGGTGTTTAAATGACGTTTAAAAATGGTTAAATAAATTTTAGATATAAAAAATTAATTATGGAAAAAAATTTTATAAAATTCCTTACTGTCAAAATATGGTTTGTACAAAATTTCAAGGTCCGAGACTAAACGGATATTTATTTGTGCTAAATGGAACTTAAAAACAAACTTTTAAAGCTTAAAACGAGTAAACCGGCGAAGTTCGCCTAAGCGAGCTGACTGGTGTTTGAAAACCTTAAAAATGGATGATTTTTATGAAACTAAGTTAATCAAGTAAAAATAAATCATCCGAAAATAATTCGGATGATTTGGGTAATTTTACCCGACTTAACCGTTTCCGGTGTATTAAAGGCGGAAACGGGTCCCGCGGCCAAACGGGGTGTCTAACCGAGCTCTAATTTCACCACTTTAATTAAAATATCAATAACAACTATTTTCGGGTCATATGTGGCCAAACTCATCTTTTGAAAACATAAAGACGAATAACCGTGCTAGGCACGCAAAACGAGAAAACAAACTAATGGTAGTTTTGACTAAGGAACTCTAAGTGATATCACAATCTACGTCCTGAGAAGTGTATCGGGGTTAACATGGTCCCCGGATCGTGTACGGTACTGGGTTAGCAGTGTCCCCAGACGTACCGGTTAACACGAATTTAAGTTATATTGATAGAAATTGTGTAGTAACGATTTGGGGATCGTATTACAGATCTGTACCAGTAGCCGTGCACCGTAGTACATCTTTGCTCACAAGAAGGTGAGTTTCACGAGCCCCTTTTTCCTGAATTGTTTTCGAATATTTTCCAGGGGCGGAAAGCATGTTGTTACTAAAATGTTTAAGTACATACTGAACGCATAGATTTGCGTGCATTTATATATGTTTTATTGTACGGGAATCGTACGGAAATGTACTAAGATGGTAATTGTCTGAGTTACTAACATTGTAAGGCCCCGCAACACGAGTGATTAACTGAAAGCCGGTAGAGTGTGGATAGTACTATTGGTCTGACAAACCCAACTGGTCCGGCATGGATTTGCTGATGTTTCCCAGGCAGTTGCACATGTCTATATTGGGTGTTATATTTATTTTGCTATGTAATGTTAGGCATAGCGGTTTGGGGCAGGTTCGTGGGCGGAGTATGCCACGGGGTTGTGTGTGATAGTCAGCGGTTTCACTTGTGGGCTTAGCATAATTACATCGCTAATATATGATTTATTATAATGAATTGTCAATGTTTATTTAAATCATTGAAACTCACCAACTATTCGTAGTTGACCCGTTTTCTTTCCATGCTTTCTAGGTACCCCCAAACTGGAATAAGTGCTATATGTTTGATGATGCGTGCTATTTGTGGAAGCATAGGGTTCATTTTGTATTATATATGTTAATGTAATGTTGGTAAAACATATGTGTTATCGCCTAGTCAGGAACTAAACTCGAAACAATGTAAAATGAAGTTAATTAATGTAGTGGTGTTTTCTTTATAAGCAATGCTGTTGATATCAGATGCGTCTGTTGCATCCCGTTTACGTTTCCGCTGCGGTTAAGGGGTGTTACAGAACTTGGTATCAGAGCCATTGGTTATAAAGAATTAGGATGTCTTTAAAAGATACCTAAAATATAACCAGTAGCTCAAGTATTATAGGATCCGAATATCAACTAATAATTTATTGTGACGAGATCGGGATGAACTTGGATGGACAAGTGGGTTATTATGGTCCGGAACATAATAACAGACTTGTCTGCACGAGGGAATTCAGGGAAAGTCACGGGTGACTTTAATAGGTAAAATTGGCAACATACGTGCAAATATGTGATAATATTGTTATGTGGTCAAGTTGTATAAGTAAATGTATATTAATTTGATTATGATTTACACTATGGAAAGAACTATATGTTTGTTAACTTGTGTGCAGGTAAAATGTCAAGAACTCCTAGTTTGTCGATTGAGGAGGACCCGGAGGAGGTCAGCTCCGGGGACTCTGGGAGCCCACTCGTAGCATCAAGCACAGAGCCTAGCGAGGCTAGCCTTGGGAGTGCTAGCTTGTCCTCCCCTGCTAGAGTTACCAGGTCTCCCACCCCACCCGCACCTCAGGTCACCCTCACCCCTCCCAGACCCGGTCCCCGCCTCACGGCGCGGATCAGTGTCCCGTATGTTTCACCTACCTCTACCCCACCCAGATCCACTTACCACAGAGGCGAGTCCTCCCGCCCCCAGCCCGGGCCTGTGCCGCCACCTGTGTGGGGTACCCCCAGGCCAGTGAGGGATGAGCGTCCCTCCACCGAGGCGGCGTGGCTCCGGGTGCTCACCGAGCGGATGAATGAGCACACCACCGCCTTGACGGTGGGTATTCAGAGGAGGAACCTCTTGGTGGATTGCATACTGGACAGCCAGCATGCGATCGCGCAGCTGAGGAGGGAGGACGCCTACTCCCTGGGGTTGATTGACCGGATGGAAACACAGATCCGGGGATTAATGGCAGTAATTGTGGGGATGGCGGCGGTGCTGGTGTGGTTGGTATACCACCGTGTTTAGTTGTGTTAGGACGGGAGTAGTCAGGGGCCGCTTTTTGATACTCTATGTAAGCAGTTAGTGGTGATGCTAACATAGAGTAAATCTTGGGTAGTTATAATACAACCACTGGCCCTTAGGGGGTCTCTTTTGGGGTATATCGTTATAGATACTTTTGGGTATCATTCAAGCACTGACCCGTTGTGGGTTATGTCGAGATGTGTCACACCCCGACTAGGTAGTTGCGGAAGCGTAATACGGGAATGTAACAGATAACACTGGTATCAACAACATTGTTTATAACGAAATTCATAAACTAATTTACATCATATTACATGGGTAGGTACTATGTTTACAAACTAGGTGAAAAACACATAACCGGTTTACGAGCTTCTTATTCAGTATTATATCAGCGTCTATTCACAGCTATTCAACTTTCTTTCTAACACCAAGCATGTAAGCAAATCATTCCACTTTTGCTTTACCTGAAAAGCATGTTAAAACGGGTCAACTACTTCTAGTTGGTGAGTTTCAAGTTTCACGAGTATCAATGAAATCAGTACACGAGTTCGTAAAGTTTACAGTGTGTATGTATATATGTCTGTGTATGATGTATTATACTAAGCCACAAGTGAAACCGAAACGAGCTAAAACACATGGCCTCCACTGCCCATGCACTCCCGTTGGCATTTAACAGCCACTTTGCCCCAAGTATGTACTATGTCTAACACCACATAGCAGTATGTAAAAATATAATGACAATGTGCAACTGGGTTTACATATGTTCCGGCATACCCCTCCGGCTCTGTCAGTTGGGTTTGTCAAACCGATAGTACTATCCACACGTCACCGGCACGAAGTTAATCACTTGTGTTTGTGGGGACTTGTCAAGTGTTAGTACTTAGATAATCCACATCATCACACGTTTTCAAGTATATCAGTTTATGTAAACATGCTTTTCACCCCAAAAGTTCGTAAAACAGTTTAGAAAGTGGGGGTCGTGAAACTCACCTTATCGTAGTTCGCACAGAAATTACGTATCAATAAGTCAGATGCCTCGTTTATAGCCTGATTCCTATAAACGGTATCGTATCGTTATTACTAGTACAATGTAAAGCTAAGTCGGGCTGTATAGATAATCTGGGTATAGCTGTTAGGCCCAGAACATGACCATAGTCTTAGATTGTGACGTTGTATACTATGAAATGTTTAAAACTAGATTTGGCTCAGTTTCACCGTTTCCCGAGCCTAGCTCAGTTGATCGTTTATACGTTTCGGGATTAGGTAAGATCACATAAAACTTAAGTAAATATATTGATTAATAAAATAATTTGATTTATGAGAGAATTTTAAGGTTTCGGTGTCTGGTTTGATCGCAGGGTTCGTTTCCGTTTTCACACGGGTTTGATTATACAAAACGCGCACAATCCACCCGATTTGTCCGGAATTCTCGTAAAAAGTTCGTTTTTATCAATATCATTCAAAAATATGATATTTGACCACTTTTGACATTTTGACATACCAGTCAGTCCGTTAAACACAAAACTGCCGGTTTCGTTAAAACAATTATAATTTAAATCTTTGATTAATCATAACTAAATATGTACTTATATATAAATTATGTAAATTTTTGTAAAAATACATTAAGACATGGAGAATTTTATAAAAATATTTTCAGAAATTTTATGATTAATTATTTATTTATAAAAATTCATTTGATAGGTTATAATCGTGTAATAAATGGCCCGTTTATATCAAACGACCTCCGAAAAATCCGATAATTTTTAAAAATGGCCTCAATGTTATTACATAGCCCCTGCAAAATTTCCAGAACCTAACTCTTTTGACAAAATGCCTTTTTGTGCGTTTTTCGGCTGTTAAAATTCGGTTAAGCCATGATTGCACAAACCATACTTAGACATTTCCAATGATTCCCAAACTTTACCAGTGATCTTACCATCTCATATTAAACTCCAAAACCAAGTTTCATAATTTTTCAATATCTTTAGCTATTTTTCCCAAATAAACGCTCATAAACGGGAATAAATTCACCAAATATTCTCCGTTTATCGAAAAATTACCAAATTTGAACAGGGACTCATTTATATGATCCCTAATGTCCCTGAAAGTTTTCACAAGCTAACAAAAAGCACGTCACAACCTAATACTAAACAGCCCCTAAACGAGTATTACGGGTTTACCTTGTCGGTTTTCGATGAATTTTGCTAGCTTAAACGACTTTCCGGGTCTCGGGTTGCAAACTCAGTATATCTACATATCATATAACATCAAACCAAGCATAAATCATCCATGTAACAACCTTGATAATTAGGGTTTCGGTTTTGGGTTCAAACCGAACTTTCTAACCGTAAAAACGTTGTATTCATGTTCTAATCCGCGTTTTTGACCAAAAAAGTATATGTTCCTGGTTTGTAAACATGTTTAACATCAAAACATGCTTTTACTTGATTTTTAGGGTTTTTGGATGGTTAAACATGTTTAAAACTAACTAAAACATGTTTATATGTTAATTATATGAATCAAACTTGGTTAAATTTTCATAAAACTTGATCTTACCTTAGGGTTTTGAAGGAGAGTTGATAGAGCAGAGGGTGGAGCTGCTTGGACTTAAAATGTTTGTATGTTAGAATGAATAACAATGACTTAAGGATTAAGTTATATAAAAAAAAAGAATGTATGGTTTGGTGGCTGTTCCGATCGGAGCAAAGAAGGGCCCTTAATGGGCTGTTTTGGCCCATTACTCTAATTATACAAGCCCAAACATGAAAAGCCCACTTCAAATTTAGTTCGGGTTCGGTTTTTCGCAAGAAAATTAATTCGGGTGTGAGAAATAGCGCAAAAATGAGTGTTTTTTCAGCTTATTTTTGTAAAATAAGAAAAACGTACTGACTCGTTGTAAAATTCCAAAATATTTTCACGGATTGCTTAGAACATGTCATATAAGTGTTTTATAAATCTTTTTCGGCTTAACGGATGCTACAATGCTTGTTTTGATATTAACGATTGCGTTTAAGTTTATAGCGTATCGATAAACGAAACCTTTTTCGTTTAAAGAGTTTTAAACGTACTGGAGCCTAAATATCAATATGTTAGCCTCTATAACATATATATAACTCGTATATGACCCCTCAGTATGTATACGGGTCATAATTAGTATCGGTCGGTTACTCGTTTAAGCACTACGAATTAACCGATTTATCGTTTACTTGTTACGTAATGAATATAGTGTACCTCGTTTTGTCATGAATGTCACAAGATGATGCCGACTTAGGCCCTATGTAGGAAAACTTAACTTATGTAATGATGATAGGAAAAGTATGTGAACTGACAGGGATGTAATATGTACTAATGTTGTTAATGAATGGAATGTTTGTTGTGTTTTATGATTGGAACTTGTATTAATTATATATATTTTCTTGATGTTGTGTAGAATGGCACCAAAACGTTCAGCCCAATTGTCGGAAGTGGACGTGAGTCGTTTGATTGCTCGACAGTTGGAGGCGGCGATTCTGGATATAGTATCGCGCATCGCCGCCAGTATTAACAATACGACCAATCCAGACCCTGCGAGCAATCAAACGACCACCAATAATGTTGGGGAACAAAATGTTAATCCTTCACCGAATGGTAACCCGATTCCTAGTAATGACACGCCGCCTAGGGTGGTCGTTACAGATAGCACTGGCCCTATACCC
This sequence comes from Bidens hawaiensis, assembly GCF_021521415.1. Taxonomy (NCBI): domain Eukaryota; kingdom Viridiplantae; phylum Streptophyta; class Magnoliopsida; order Asterales; family Asteraceae; genus Bidens; species Bidens hawaiensis. The sequence goes on from NW_027491454.1 coordinate 178,418, forward strand.
AGTGTAGAAACGAACCGCACTGAACCGACTTCTGCAACAAGGGGATGTTCAATTAAAGATTCTATGTTGTGCAAGCCCCTAGAATTTAGCGGGTCTGAGGGACCCAATGGGTTGGTTAAGTGGATTGGGAAAATAGAGTCGGTTGTGAACATCAGTAACAGCCCTGAGGAGTACATTGTTAAGTATGCTACCTGCACGTTCACGGACCATGCCTTGTCATGGTGGAACACAATAGTGCAAACTCACGGTCAGGCAGCGACAAACCGCATGACCTGGGCAGAACTTAAAGCCCTTGTACTGGAACATTTCTGCCAGAAAAATGAACTGCATAAATTAGAAAACGAATTGTGGAACCTGGAGATGCAGGGGGCAGACCACTTGGGTTATACGAACCGATTTAATGAGTTGTCACGATTGGTACCATGGTTGGTCACCCCAGAGTCAAGGAGGATTGAGCATTAAATATGGGGACTAACTCCAATAGTAAGGAGTATAGTCAACTCTGGGGGACACAAGACGTTTGAGGGTGTGGTGACGCAAGCTGGTATCGTCACGTACGATTTCGTGAGGAGTGGGTCACTGAAGGGGGCCGGAGAGTCCGCTGGGGGAAAGCGAGGCACGTATGACAATAGGATCCAGGAGAGGCAACAAAATAAACGTGCTCGGCCCGCTGCCCAGAACTACGCCATGACTAGTTCAGGCGGAAGGCAGGAACCGCAGACAAGGACGTTTCCTAGGTGTGGAAAATGCGGTTACCAGCATGGTGGTGAGTGCAGGGCGGTAGTGTGCCATCGGTGTGGCAGGGAAGGGCACTACGCACCGAGATGTAAGACAAACTTGAACAATCTGAACCGACAACCGCAACCTATCCGTGCGCAGCCAGTTAGGACTCAACCAGCCCGACAGCAAAACCCGCAAGGAAGTCAAATGGTGACCACCAGCCGTGCTTGCTATGAATGCGGCAGCACGGATCACTTCAAAAGACACTGTCCGAAATGGAAACAGGGAGGAAACGGGAGGCAACCCTCGGGTCAGGCATCGTCGTCCAATCCGGCGTGAGGCCGAGCATTCGTGATGGGGGCGAACGAGGCACGCCAGGACCCCAGCGTAGTGACAGGTACATTCCTCGTCTCTGATCATTACGCTTCTGTATTATTTGATACAGGCGCTGATAGAGGTTTTGTCTCCGTTAGATTCCTGTCGATAGCAAACCTTCCTATTGGTGAAACCATAGAACCTTACACCGTAGAAGTCGCTAACGGTAAAACCATGATAGTTAACCAGATAGTTCGGAGTTGCCCTTTTATTCTGAACGAACAATCCTTTCTGATTGACTTGTTACCAGTAGAATTGGGTAGTTTTGACGTGATAGTGGGAATGGATTGGTTAGCACCTAACAAGGTAGAAATAAACTGTGAAAAGAAAATCGTCAAGATCCGGGTGTCGGATGACGAAGAGGTATTAGTGCAGGGTGAGAAGTCGGGCAACATGATACCGTTTATATCCCACCTCAAGGTGTTAAAATATATACGCCAGGGATGCGTGGCGTATCTAGTGAGCTTGACGGCCACAGATCCTGAGGAAAAACGGGTGGACGATATCCCCGTGGTACGCGAATTTCCACAAGTTTTCCGAGAGGAACTTCCTGGATTACCGCCAACCCGACATGTCGAATTCAGAATCGATCTGTTACCTCAAGCTGGCCCTATTGCTAAGGCACCTTACCGACTTGCACCATCTGATATGCAAGAATTATCCAACTAGTTGCAAAAATTGTTGGATAAAGGATTTATTCGTCCTAGTTATTCCCCGTGGGGTGCACCGGTACTATTCGTGAAAAAGAAGGACGGGAGCCTTAGAATGTGCATTGATTACAGGGAATTGAACAAGTTGACAATCAAAAATAGGTATCCTCTCCCCCGAATCGATGATCTGTTCGACCAACTACAAGGTGCGAGCTACTTCTCAAAAATAGATCTTAGATCGGGATACCATCAGGTTAGAATTCAGGAGGAGGATATCCCAAAAACCGCATTCCGGACTCGCTACGGCCATTATTAGTTCTTAGTTATGCCTTTTGGGCTAACAAATGCGCCAGCAGTATTCATGGATCTAATGAATCGAGTCTGTAAACCCTACCTCGATAAATTCGTCATCGTGTTTATTGACGATATTTTGATTTACTCGAAGAGTAAAGAAGAGCACGAGCAACACTTGAGATTAATTTTAGAGCTTCTAAATCAGGAGAAGTTGTATGCAAAATTCTCCAAGTGTAACATCTGGTTACAAGAAGTGCAATTCCTTGGTCACGTCATAAACCATCAAGGAATACACGTTGATCCAAGTAAGGTTGAAGCAGTTAAGAATTGGCAAGCGCCTAAATCGCCAAAGGAAATCCGCCAATTCTTAGGTTTAGCTGGATATTATCGTCGATTTATATAGAACTTTTCCAGCATCGCCAAACCTTTAACCCTTCTGACCCAAAAAGATCGAAAGTATGAATGGGGTGAAAAGCAGGAAACGGCGTTTCAAACGCTAAAACAAAGATTGTGCCAAGCGCCAATCTTAAGTCTCCCCGATGGAGACGATGGTTTTGTCGTGTATTGTGACGCATCCCGGAGAGGGTTAGGATGCGTGTTGATGCAAGATAATAAGGTTATAGCCTATGCTTCCCGACAGTTAAAAGTACACGAGAAAAATTACACTACTCATGACTTAGAACTGGGAGCAGTTATCTTCGCACTTAAAATCTGGAGACATTATCTCTACGGTACAAAGTGCACCATCTTCACCGATCATAAAAGTTTGCAACACATATTCGATCAGAAAGAACTGAATATGAGACAACGAAGATGGGTCGAATTATTAAGCGACTATGACTGTGACATCCGTTATCACCCCGGCAAGGCTAACGTCGTAGCCGATGCCTTGAGTAGGAAGGATCGGGTTAAGCCATTGCGAGCGCGAGCGCTGGGGATGATAGTCCAGTCGAACCTTTCGGATTTGATTTGAGTCGCTCAATGCGAGGCGTTGGAAGAGGAACAATTGGAAAAAGAGGGACTTTTCGGTAACGAGAAGAATTTCGAACAGCGCAAGGACGAAATTCTCTACTTCAAAAATCGGATTTGGATCCCGACCCTCCATGATCTTCGTGAATTGATCATGAACGAAGCGCATAAATCGAAATATTCCATACATCCGGGTTCGGATAAGATGTACAAGGATGTGAAAGAATTCTACTGGTGGCCGGGTATGAAAAAGGATATAGCCACGTACGTCAGTAAACGTATGACTTGTGCGAGGGTTAAGGCGGAACACCAGAAACCCTCGGGAATGTTACAACAACCAGAAATTCCTGAATGGAAGTGGGAGCAGATCACAATGGATTTTGTGACACACCTCCCCAAGACGTCCCGAGGACATGATGCAATTTGGGTAATCGTGGATCGATTAACCAAATCGGCACATTTTATTCCGATTAGGAATAATTATAACACTGAGAGGCTTGCGCAGATTTATATAAATGAAATTGTGTCTCGTCATGGTATACCCATCTCGATCATCTCCGATCGGGATAGCCATTTCACCTCCAAACTTTGGCAAGCTGTCCAAGAAGCGCTGGGAACGCGTATTGATCTAAGCACAGCTTACCACCCTCAGACCGACGGTCAGTCTGAAAGGACCATCCAAACCCTGGAGGATTTGCTTCGTGCATGCGTACTGGATTTTAAAGGAAATTGGGATCAACATATCCCACTCGTTGAATTTTCCTATAATAACAGTTATCATAGCAGTATAAAGGCAGCGCCTTACGAAGCATTGTATGGTCGGAAGTGCCGATCACCACTCTGCTGGACTGAAGTGGGCGATACACAGGTTATTAGATCAGATCTGGTCCAGGAAACGACCAGCAAAATCCTTGAAATTAAGAACAATCTGAAGGCCGCGCGGGATCGGCAGAAGAGTTTTGCCGATACCCGTAGGAAACCGTTGTCATTTGAGAAAGGTGATAAAGTGTATTTGAAAGTTTCACCTTGGAAAGGAGTAGTCAGATTTGGAAAGGCGGGGAAGTTAGCCCCTAGATACATTGGACCGTTCGACATTATTGCAAAAATCGGTCCTGTAGCATACCGATTAGAACTGCCTGATGAACTGAGTGCGGTTCACAACGTGTTTCACGTGTCAAACTTGAAAAGGTGTCTGTCGGATGAGACATCGGTGTTACCTTTAGAGGGTGTCCAAATAAATGTTAAGCTCAACATTGTAGAGGAGCCCATAGAAATAGTAGACGGGAAAATCAAGCAACTTAGACACAATAAGATCTCGTTGGTCAAAGTTAGATGGAACTCGCAACGAGGTCCAGAATATACGTGGGAACGAAAGGACGAATTTCGGAAGAAATACCCCCACCTATTTCCGCAAAAGGAAGTAGTTGATGCGTAAAATTTCGAGGACGAAATTTTTGTAACGGGGGGAGAATGTAACGATTCCGGCAAATTCAGGTATACCCTAGCTGGAATATACTATTTACGTGTTATTTAATACCGAATATATGAATTATAATGTGTCTATACGAGTATATAAGATTCACAGTACGAATTATACTCGAATGTATAAGCTAGTCGTATTGGAATTACGATTAACCGATGAACGGTTATTGAAACCCGAACGAATCGGGGATTACATTATATACGAAATATATGATGTTTAGTAAGGTTTACGAAGTATTAAATCTTCGGGATAAGTGAATTATAGCACAGAAAAAGGATTTCGATTTATTAGTACGTCGGTACGATAAACGAAATCTTTAACATCGAACCAAGCAAGAGACGATCGATCAAGCCGAAAAAGATGCACAATTACCGACAATATGATATGTTAAGTCAATAAATCTCATGGTTTAAGTTTTTAAAGTTTTTAAATCGGTTTTATATAAATTTAAAATTTAAGACGAAAAACGACCGTTTTGGCCTCGTTTTAAGCCGAATTAAACGTTTAACCGAAAAACGAACTGAACCAGATTATCCACAACATTATCCGGATTACACAATCCAAATTTGTGGCCAAGAATGAAGATGTGGGTCCCACCCCACACCCAAACTTGGACCGATCGGTCCTATGCACACACTTACACATTTCATTTTTCTTTTTTCTAACTCTCCAACTTCAAAACCCTTTCAACCCTTTACACATTCATCCAAAACCCTTGATTTCTAACAAGAATCATAAGGTAAAAACATGGTTTTAATGGTTGATTCTTAGTTTTGATTCTATAATCTTGAGAAAATGAGGTTTCAAATGAAAAATGGGTGAAAACCCGAGATGAAACCGATTCTAGCATGATCAAGTGATGTATACAAGTTATACAAGGGATCTTGGTCCAAGAAAGGAGTTAAAAGAGTCAAAAACGAATTTTTACGGTCAAAATCTTTGTTTTGATGTTTTAATCGAAACCATGAAAGAAATGGCTTGATTGTGGGTATAACTTGTTTGGTGTGGTGTTGTTGTGCTTGTAGGTGTTGTATCTAGTGGCTAGCAAAGGCTAGAAACCAAGATCTTTGCGATCTAACGCTAGAAAACACAAGGTAGTTCGGTTTTCGTATGATTTAGATAATTTGGACAGATTGTGATAGACCTAGAGTTGGGTCACGAAATTTCACAGAGATGATCTACACATTAAAATATGAGATTTGTGAATTTTTGGTAATTTTTGGATAAAGGATGAATATTTGGTGAATTTAATGCTCGGTTTTGGCCAAAAATGGTGAAAAATAGCTAAACATCATGAAAAATTCTGGAAAATTTAAGATAAGCTTTTTATAACATATAAAAGTCACACACAAAATTTCAGGTTCATTGGAGAAGTCTAAGTAGGCTTTTCGGTAAAACGAGTTCTAGGGATTTCTAGCTCGGTTTTGGTAAAAATGGCATGAAAAATGAGTTTTTGGTTCTGGAAAAATTACAGGGAACTATTTGGGTGACAGGGGTCATCCCAGAAAAATTTGGGATTTTTCGAAGGTCGTTTGGTATTTTCGACATATTTGGTGTTTAAATGACGTTTAAAAATGGTTAAATAAATTTTAGACATAATAAATTAATTCTGGAAAAAAATTTTATAAAATTCCTTACTGTCAAAATATGGTTTGTACAAAATTTCAAGGTCCGAGACTAAACGGATATTTATTTGTGCTAAATGGAACTTAAAAACAAACTTTTAAAGCTTAAAACGAGTAAACCGGCGAAGTTCGCCTAAGCGAGCTGACTGGTGTTTGAAAACCTTAAAAATGGATTATTTTTATGAAACAAAGTTAATCAAGTAAAAATAAATCATCCGAAAATAATTCGGATGATTTGGGTAATTTTACCCGACTTAACCGTTTCCGGTGTATTAAAGGCGGAAACGGGCCCCGCGGCCAAACGGGGTGTCTAACCGAGCTCTAATTTCACCACTTTAATTAAAATATCAATAACAACTATTTTCGGGTCGTATGTGGTCAAACTCATCTTTTGAAAACATAAAGACGAATAACCGTGCTAGGCACGCAAAATGAGAAAACAAACTAATGGTAGTTTTGACTAAGGAACTCTAAGTGATATCACAATCTACATCCTGAGAAGTGTATCGGGGTTAACATGGTCCCCGGATCGTGTACGGTACTGGGTTAGCAGTGTCCTCATATGTACTGGTTAACACGAATTTAAGTTATATTGATAGAAATTGTGTAGTAACGATTTGGGGATCGTATTACAGATCTGTACCAGTAGCCGTGCACCGTAGTACATCTTTGCTCACAAGAAGGTGAGTTTCACGAGCCCCTTTTTCCTGAATTGTTTTCGAATATTTTCCCGGGGCGGAAAGCATGTTGTTACTAAAATGTTTAAGTACATACTGAACGCATAGATTTGCGTGCATTTATATATGTTTTATTGTACGGGAATCGTACGGAAATGTACTAAGATGGTAATTGTCTGAGTTACTAACATTGTAAGGCCCCGCAACACGAGTGATTAACTGAAAGCCGGTAGAGTGTGGATAGTACTATTGGTCTGACAAACCCAACTGGTCTGGCATGGATTTGCTGATGTTTCCCAGCCAGTTGCACATGTCTATATTGGGTGTTATATTTATTTTGCTATGTAATGTTAGGCATAGCGGTTTGGGGCAGGTTCGTGGGCGGAGTATGCCACGGGGTTGTGTGTGATAGTCAGAGGTTTCACTTGTGGGCTCAGCATAATTACATCGCTAATATATGATTTATTATAATGAATTGTCAATGTTTATTTAAATCAGTGAAACTCACCAACTATTCGTAGTTGACCCGTTTTCTTTCCATGCTTTCTAGGTACCCCCAAACTGGAATAAGTGCTATATGTTTGATGATGCGTGCTATTTGTGGAAGCATAGGGTTCATTTTGTATTATATATGTTAACGTAATGTTGGTAAAACATATGTGTTATCGCCTAGTCAGGAACTAAACTCGAAACAATGTAAAATGAAGTTAATTAATGTAGTGGTGTTTTCTTTATAAGCAATGCTGTTGATATCAGATGCGTCTGTTGCATCCCGTTTACGTTTCCGCTGCGGTTACGGGGTGTTACAAGTTTTAATTTATAACACTATAAAGTAAAAAAAATGCATAAAAAAATTGTAGTGGATTTAAATAAAGAAATGTCCAAGACATCGCAAGGATAAAAGAATTTAAATTTAAGAAGGGTAGCTTATAAATAGTTAAGGATAATGAAGGTAAAGAAATAAGATAAAAGTAGGCTTCAATAAACAGTCTAGTTAATCAAAAGAAACCTTATTTATTAAGATAGAAGATAAATAACTCAAACGGGGAAATAATTCAAAGCCATAAAGAGGCATCACAATACGTAATTAAGAAAAACACAAAATAGGTATGATTGATCAAGAAAACGGCAAGTCTTCGGGGTCTCTGTGTAGCTTAACTGACGTGACTTCGAGCATCATGAAGAGTTGCATTCATAGGAGTTGGGGCAGTCATAGTAGATTGACTTAGGTTAGCTTGAATGACTTGAACTTGAACAGTTTGCAAGTTGGCTGCTTGGTGGAAATATGTCTGGTAAACATGAGCTTGTAGTTGTAGGGTTTGGTAGTGTTGGGTTAAGTAAGCTTGACCTTTATTGATGGGAGGAGTTTGAGGGACATGAGGTTGATGGGTTTGAGCCTGGTGAGCGTGGGTCAAGTATTACGGTATAGTCGAGGGTATAGTAGTAGATTTGGCTTGATGAGCTTGGGTAAGTTGAGGCACGCATCACGGAGATGATTTGGGTCCTTACAACGGTAGCGAGCACGGGCATTAGGAACATCAGGTTGAGCATGAGGGGTAGGTTGTTACAGGACAACTTGTTTAGTACGCTGGACACAACAGGTGTTAGAAAGATGGCCATAACGGTTACGTTGGGTGCATCGACGACATAGGTATTTAACTGGGTGATGATGGTTGCAAATGGAGCTTAACGGGTAAGGACCGAGGTAAGGTTTCTTGTTTGAGGAGACTTACAGGTGGGTAGGTTTTGTTGCAGCAAGGTTCTTACGTTTCTTGTTGTGGGGATGAGTGGATGTAAATGATTGGTAGACACCAACAAAGAAACTAGTGGGAAATGTTGAATCGGTTGCACTGATGTTCTGAATTTGCATCACTATCCTAAGTATTGCAGCAACTATCTCTTTGGCGATACAGGCAGCCATACGGTGGTCATGAGAATCAGACGATTGATGTCGAGGATGACGGTGGTTTCCTAAATGAGATATTCTACTAGGACCAAGAGAATAAAGGTTTATAAAATGAAGGATAAGTTGAGGAAATTAGGAGAATAGTAAAATGTTTAATTATGTGGAAATAATAATGTTTTCTTAAGAAGTAAGGGGAATTGGGTCATGAGAATTAAAAGTAAAAGTTTATAAGATGGGGGGGGGGGTGCATTGCGTAAATAGTTATTAGATGATGTAGTCAATAAGATTTATGAGTGATGACTACATGAGGAGTTAAGTCAGTTTAAAATTTAGATTATTAAGTCTATAATAAACTAACGAAATATAAATTGTGGATGTTGGCCTCTAATGAGCTTTCCATGGCAATTTGAATGTCTCAATGAACTAATGAAAAAAAACTGAGTTGAACAGCCCATGAGCGTTACATGGCAATTTGATTGTCCCATCTAATTAACGAATTAACAATGCAATGAAGTTTTTCGGCCCAATGAGCGTTACACGGCGTTTTAATCGACCAAACTAAATAACGAACTATCGAAATAAATATGGGTATTAGGAGTATCTTGTGAATCACCACGTTTGATTACTCCAACAAAATATAAAAAACGGTTTAAGGAATGGATAATAGGAGTGCTCATGGGTTCCATGGATTTTTCACCCAACTAACCATTTAAATAACCGAACACAATAATCGGAAAAACCGAGTTTAGCCACGAACCACCATGAATTCGGTTTAAAAAATATTATAGAGGTGCAACCACTAATGTGGTCACGGTTGACAGCTTAGTGTGTCGGTCATATGGCATTTTTAGGTCTCGCTCGGGTCCATAGGGTTGAGTACTGTGGCCAGGTTATCACTCAAGTAAGGAATAGCATCTTACCTTTGTTTCTTGGAACCGTTTTGCCAGTGCCCAACTCACAGTTTCTCTCCCATTTTCATTTTTGATAGGGACATGCCATATATCCTAGCCCTAAGATGCACGAGTGAAAACAACAGGTGGGAATTCTTAAGGAATTTCCCGAAAATAAAAAGCAAACTAATTTTGAAAAGTTTTCTTTGAATGTTGAGGCATAGCCTCAGAGTTTGTGTGTGTGTGCATAACAATATAATAATTAAATAATTATCTAGGAAGGCTGTAAACAATTTAAAATTGAGCACATAAAGGCAAATACATAGGCACGTATAGGGCTCCTAAACATGTGTCTAAGGCAACTTCTAACGACCTATCTTATATATTCAGCTCTGATACCAATCTGTCACACACGAGGCGCGAACTGATTGCTCCCAACTTTTCAAAGGTTACTATCATGCAACATTATTTAAATAACAATATCTATTAACTAAATTAAATTTTCAAATAAATCAAATACAAACAAATATAAAATCCATACACATACATCAATACAACTTATATCACAAATGATCTTGATTAATTATTTTCTAACTTAAATTCTTCACCAAGTCTTCACCAACCTGCATTAAATTTCTACGATAACCTGCATATACGTATAAAATAGAATTTTGTCAACAACACATGTTGAGTGAGCAACACACCAGTTTAAATGTACATATAGTATATATAAAAAAAATAAGTAATTGCAACAAGTCATATGAGAATAACAAATTAACCAAATAAGCAAGTATAACTGAGATGTTGAGATTATATTGGACCTCTCCGAACACGGAAGCATATAAAGCAAGTAAGCACATAAAAAAGTAAGGTATAAGTTTTTAACACATAAGACTATAGTTGGAGTTTTGAGTATAACTATACATAAGAAATATAATTTACGCATATTTCCCAAAAACGTGGAAAACGAGTTAAAAGAGGGGAATGTGGTACTCACTTCGAAAATCAAGCAAGAGAAAATAGATAACAATAAGAATGATGATTCGTGGAAATCATGCGTTGACGATAAAGCCTTTAAAGGAAGACAGACTACGGATACACTAAGTTATTGGACTAGATCGATTTAGGAAGCTCGATAATTATAATTATCATTAAATTATTATTATACCCATTTTAATCATAATTAATATAATATTATATAAAGATATTACGCGAAAAATTATTAGTATGTTTATATAGAAAGTATACTAAAATATTTTATTATATAATAACATTCGTATAAAGTAAAATACATATTTTAAAATTAATTAAATGGTTAAAAATATAAGTATATTGTAAAAATGAATTTACCCTTTTAATATATTAAATTGATTAATCTTAGATATTAAACAAGTGATATTATTTCACTACGTGAATATCGCCTTTTAGCCACACATGTGGTCTGGGAGATTTGCCACACTTCGGCTTAAATGTGTGGCTAAAAGGTTTGTGACCATGTTTGAAAACCTTCCAGAATGTTTTGGCCACACATGTTATTCTTCATGTGACCATTTGTACCTATTTAGGTACTTTTCGCCACACTGTGAAAAAAACTAGGACAAAAGTTTGCCACACTTCAGATTAATGTCTGGCTAAAGGTCACCAATCATAGTTTCAGCTACACAACTTTTATTTGTGTGACAAAAAAACACACCTGCTAGAACCTTTAGCCACACATGTTTGGTTCATGTGACAAAAATACACCTGTTCTGAACCTTAGTCACACATGTTCGGAGCTTTAGCAACAAATGTTTGGTCGTGTGACTAAAAGCCATACCTGTACACAGCTGGTCGAAACCTTTAGCCACACTTTCAAAAAAAAAAGTGACATTTACTAGCCACACTTAGAGAAAGTGAGGCCAAATGTCATCTATAGACACAATAGTTCTTTTATAATGTGGCTGAAAGCTAATACATATGGCCACACTTACGGGTTAATGTGACCATATAACATTGTTTGTTAGCCACTTATAATATTTTATGTGTGGCTAAAAGCTAATAGTGACAGCAAAACAACAAATGTGACTATTATTAGTTAATGGCCACACTTTATGCTTCATGTGACCATCATCTTCACCTCCTCCCAATTACAAACCTAATTCATAAACATCGATTGAAGCTCAATACTCTTCTTCATCACTTTGCTTCTTTCTCTAAACTTCATCAACCATCATGCGATCAAATCTAACAGGGGTTTTAAGCATGATTAATTAGAACCCTAGAGATGTCATAAACATGTTAGGGTTTGAGTTTTGTTGAGAACAGTTGGCTGACAAATTCGTTCTCGTTTATTGATTGGTCTGTAACTCGATGTTAAACAATTATTATTGATCTATTCTTGATATTTGGATAAAGTATTCTGAGTCTAGTTTCCAGAAAGATAAATTTTGTAATTTTTGGATGAGTGTTGAATACCTTTTATGATTTTACAAAAACATATGTCAAAGATGATATAGGGAGTTTTATTTTGGTCCATTTTTCGGACACCATAACTCCCTAATGACAAACCCAAACGGGTTGGTTCCACTTCTGGAACAGAGTATTATGTGTTTAAAAGATAACCAAATTGGTCTTACACAATTTGGTTTAATGAGTTGATAGAACCATTAAATTAGTTTTTGTTGCGCAATCTGCTGAACTTCTAGTACCTATCTGTAATGGTTGAATTATTGTGAGTTTTTTATGCATGAGAAAAATATAATAAAATTGTTTGAGAAACATGATTCATATGTCATACTGTGGTAAATTTTGTAGAATTTATTCTTAATCTTTTCTTTGTAAATAAAATCAGTTTGTACATGCCCAAATCTGTCTCGTGAACTGAATGATCATAAGTTAATGGTTGAATTATTATGAGTTTTCTATGCTTGAGAAAAATATAATAAAATTGTTTGAGAAACATGATTCATATGTCATATTGTGGTAAATTTTGTAGAATTTATTCTTAATATTTTCTTTGTGAATAAAATCAGTTTGTACATGCCAAAATCAGTCTCGTGAACTGAATGATCATAAGTTAAGTTGTATGATGAATATTTGGTTGCTTTGCCATGATATGATGTGTGGATACATGTTAGGACTTTCGGTACTGTTGACATTACTTATTATCGCCAATGATTAGTCTGGTCAAGTTTGTGTTTGTGTGTGAGTTCATACGTGGGTCTTAGAGTCATGTGTTGTTGAACATACTCTCATAACTTAAAACACTTGTACTAGGTACCAGTTAGCGAGTCAAATGCATTCATTTAGTTTTGAGAAAACTCTGTTACACGTAACACCAGGTTTGGATTGAAAACACGGACATACTTGCATACTAGTTTTGAAAACACTAAACGTTTGCCTATACTTGTTTTCTGGATTGAAAACACAAAACGTTTTGAAGTATTAGTTATGTAACCTGCTGAAACGGGAAAAAATGAGCCGAACTGCTGATTATTTATTGCTGAATTGCTGCAAAACTGGTCAAAACGCGCTGAAACGAGCTGTTTAACATGATGTTCGCTGTAAAAACGAGTTGTTACGTGCTGAAACGAACTGAAAACTTGCTGAAACGAGCTGTTTAACATGCTGGTTGCTGTTAAAACGAGTTGTTAAGTGCTGAAACGGATTGAAAAATCGCTGAAAGAAGCTAGTTAGCATGTTGTTTGCTGTAAAAATGAGCTGTTAAGTGCTGAAACGAGCTGTTAAGTGCTGAAACGGACTGAAAATCGATGAAACGAGTTGTTTAACATAATGTTTGCTGTAAAAACGAGCTGTTACGTGCTGAAATGAACTGAAAACTTGCTGAAACGAGCTGTTTAACATGTTGTGTGCTATTAAAACAAGTTGTTAAGTGCTGAAACGGACTGAAAAATCGCTTAAACAAGCTGTTTAGCATGTTGTTTGCTTTAAAAACGAGCTGTTACGTGCTGAAACGAGCTGTTAAGTACTGAAACGGACTGAAAAATAGCTGAAACGAGCTGTTTAACATGATGTTTGCTGTAAAAACGAGCTGTTACGTGCTGAAACGAACCAAAAACTTGCTGAAATGAGTTGTTTAACATGCTGTTTGCTGTTAAAACGAGCTGTTAAGTGCTGAGACGGACTGAAATATCGCTGAAACGAGCTGTTTAGCATGTTGTTTGCTGTAAAAATGGGTTGTTAAGTGCTGAAATAAAGACCCAAAACCCGTTTTGACCCGTTCCGACCTTGACCCATATTAACCCGGACCCGTTATGACCCGAACCTTTTGACCCTGATCCGTTCTGACCCGAACCATAACAACCTTTTTTTTAGTTGACCCGTTCCAACCCTGACACGTTTCGACCCTAACCCGTTTCGACCCATAAGCCGTTTCGACCCAACCTAACCCATTTGCCACCCCTATGTTTAATGTATATAGATAGGTTATGTGAGTTGTACCTATTAAGACACAATATAAAATTATATGCATAATGGGCCGTTAGAGATTTCAAGGCCTAATATGGCCCATTAAGACATGTATAACTTATTTTTGTCTATTATGGTCTAATATGACTCCCTATAACACGATATAACCCTTAAATATCTAGTGTTACATATCACATGCCATAATAGGCCACTAAGAGATTTCAAGCCCTAATACTTCTACAATTGGTAGGTCACCGGGTTATTCAAATAAGTCGTGTTTTCTGTGGTTTTCCCATGTTACAACTTCCGTACCAATCCGGTCGATCCGGAATGGATCGGTTAAATATTCCATTAGGGAGCCTGGTCTTGATTTTTCAGTGTGGTATTCATTCTCGTTCGGCTCATGGAATCACATCCAGCAGTGGTGGGAACAGATAGCAAAATTCAACCACTTCACCTACTTCATAGCCCCCAACCCTTTCTCGTACCTCTATTGAAACAGAATGGCTTCATATTCTTTCATTGATTGGTTATTCCTTTCCGTTTGTATCTCTTTCTCTAATTAATGGCCATTTCTTGTAATTGAAGCTTAGTACATCTTCTTTCATCGCTAAAAAGGTATGTATTTCACTTGTTTGATGACAACAGTTTGCTGACGGATTCGTTTTCGTTTATTTATTTGTATATAACTTGATGTTAAACGATGACTACTAAACGATTTTTGATTCTAGGATATAGCACTATGAGTCTAGTTTCCAGAAAGGTAAAGGTTGTAATTTTTAGACACGTTTTGAATAGTTTTTATGATTTTACAAAAACACTAGTCAAAGTTGATTCGGGGAGTTATATTTTGGCCTGTCTTTCTAACACCATAACTCCCTAATGACAAAACCAAACGGGTTGTTTCCAGTTCTGAAAGTTAGTATTATGAGTTTTGAAGACAACATAATTGGTCTTGCACAATTTAGATTAATGAGTTGATAGAACCATTAAACAAGTGTTTGTTGTGCAATCTGCTGAACTGTTGGTACATATCTGTAATGGTTGAATTATTGTGAGTTTTGTATGTATGAGAAAAATATAATAAATTTTTTTGAGAAACCTAATTCATATATTATACTGTGGTAAATTTTGTAGAATTTATACTTAATCTTTTCTTAGTGAATAAAATCAGTTTGTACATGCTATAATCTGTCTCGTGAACTAAGTGATCATAAGTTAAGTTGTATGATGAATGTTTGGTTGATTTGCCATGACACGATGTGTGAATACATGTTAGGAATTTTTAGTACAATTGACATTTATTATTATCACCAACGAGTCATCGATTCAAGTTTTTGTTTGTGTATACATTATGTCTAATATGATTGTGCGTGATAGTCGTCGTGCTTTTGGGTTTCGCCTCACATTAACCCTTTACTACTTATGATGCTAATATTTTAACAATTTTAGGTTCAAAAAGTTAGAGCCAAAATGGAAAATATGAAAGGAAGTCAAAAAACGAGTGAAACGAATGGAATAAATGGAAAAAAGAACTTAAGGAAAATGAAGAAAGGAGACAAAAACAATTTGATGAGTTTATGAGAAAGTTTGAGGTCGGTAGTAAATAGTAGTAGTTTCAAATATTTTGAATTCATAACTTATTAGTGAAGGTTTGTTAATGTAAATTTGTTTTGAATTTATGTTATTGGGTTTGTTAAACTTATGAAATAGCCACATTTATCTACGTGTGACCAAATGTATGATAATAGCCACACTTTATATTACAAAAGCATTATGTGTGACAAACGGTAAGACAATGGCCACACCACAAACTACAAAAGAGTGTTTGAGTGGCAAGTTAACATTTTAGCCACATTGACAATAACCTCCAGTGTCTATATGATATGATTGGCCACACAATACATCACTATGTGTGACGAAAATTTTGACAATAGCCACACTTTAAATTAGGAAAAGCATTATGTGTGACAAACGGTAAGACAATAGCCACACCACAAACTACAAAAGAGTTTTTGAATGGAAAGTTCACATTTTTAACCACATTGACAATAACCTCCAGTGTCTATATGATATGATTAGCCACACAGTACCTCACTATGTGTGACGAAAAGTTTGACAATAGCCACACTTTAAATTACGAAAAGCATTATGTGTGACAAACGGTAAGACAATAGCCACACTATAATCTACAAAGGAGTGTTTGAGTGGCAAGTAAACATATTTAGCCACTTTTAATATAATATCCAGTGTCTATATCATATAATTAGCCAGCCTATTATTAAATTTAAGTGACCATTTCTTTGCTATATCCACACGGTATAGGTCACAATGCAAGCTTAACACAACCCTATTGGCAACATTATTATAAAATTCATGTGGCCGAAACATTAATTCGGCTCTATACGTGCAATGGTCACTCATAGTAAATAGTCATGTGGCCATTTTCTACCGTTTAGCCACACTTATTGGAGAGGCTTCTTGATGGCCAGCAACTAATGCCTGTACCCTTTAGCGACACTTATTACCACATAAGGACACTAAAAACTGTGTGTGGCCATATCATACCCACGATGTCGCGACCTTTCACCACATATGACCTAAACCAAATTTGTGTGGCTAAAGGCCTACGACCATACTTTTTTCGTGTGACCAAAGGTCAATTTTCACGTAGTGTTTATACATGTATATATATAGGTTTAAGTTCTATAGAGAAGTCAAGTTATTGCGAGAAGTGTGAGAAGTCACTCCAGCCAATCTGAATTTTTCTTTTGTTTTTTCTTTTTAATTAAATATTCAAATTTCATAACGAGTTTATATGAAAACTGTTAAACTTGTTATGTAAATTTTATATATGTTAAACTGTTAACGAGTTTATATGAATAAGTTTAATTCTAAGGTTTGTACATTGTCGTTTCTATTTTAAATATTAAAATTTTCATATCTAATTATTATTAAATATTAAAGTTTTAATATCTAATTATTAAAAAAGTTACGAACCATTTTTTTGTGTTAGAATTATTTTATTATTTGATTTTAGTTGTTAATCGATTTCTTATTGAAAAGCTACAAATCAATGTTTTTTATATATTTTATTATTTTTAATCAATCTCTAATATGTTGTTAAATACGTGTTGTGTGTAGGTGTATATTAATTATGTGTAGGTGAAAGTAAAATTTACTTACAATCTGTGTAGGCGAATATGAATTGTGTGTAGGTCAATGTTAGTTTCGTGTTGGTAAAAATAAATGTAACAAACAATCTGTGTAGGCGAATATGAGTTGTTTGTAGGTCAATGTTAGTTACGTGTTGATAAAAATAAATGTAACTAACAGTCTGTGTAGGTAAAAATAAGTTGCGTGTCGGTTAGAATAAAACAAGTAACATATTGTATAAGTTATGTGTACTTATGTAGATTATTTTTGACCATTAACCTACATATACGTGTTTTAAATAATAAATTTAGGAAAGAAAAATACTTTGGATTTTAAATATTAAATAATATATATAATAAATTTTGAAACACAACGTATAAAATTTTATAATAATGAGATGTTCATCATTCTAAATAATGGACATAAATTACATTGATTATGTAGGTTACAAAACTTAAAAAAAAATCTAATTTGATGTGCTATTCTAATTTTAGATTAACATTAAAGGATTCTATAATCAATTACCGAAAAGGTACCAAAATGCCTTTTTCTTAATAAAATCATTTAATTAAAAGTATTATTGATTACAAGTATGCCATTTTAATTAATAACCATAGATCAAACACAATCAATGGTCAAAATTTATTTCTTACACTTCTTGCAATAATTTGATTTCTCTCCTGAACCATCCCATATATATATGTATATGTATACCTATATGTATATTTATATACACATATACATGTAAACATGGAAAAAATAAAGATGCGGTAAAAAACACAAGAATCATAGTCGGTTTTAATAAAACAGTTTATTTAATTATTATTATTATTATTATTATTATTATTATTATTATTATTGTTATTGTTACAACTAAATAAATTGATTTTAAACAGGGGTTCGAACTGTATGGTCCCGTTCCCGGTGCCCTACATTGGACGTTGTATTTACTCATAAACACAGTTTTGAATATCAGAGTTAACTAATACTTTACGGGGAATATAAAACTTCGAACCAATATATTACATAAACATCAATACTTGTCTTAACGGGCATTCAAATTGTTTAAACTTAAAACATTGTCTTATAAATAATATAACATTTCATTGAGATGTCAGTGTCTTCAATTCCATGCCATGTGCTTCCCTCAACGAGCTGCCTCATTTTACTCACCTGCGTGCATACTAAAAGTCAGCTACGCTGAGTGAGTTCTAGTTAATCATACAACATACCATCAGTTCACATACTTGCACACATGCCCGAAGGGGTGTACATTATTCATACTTTACTTTACATGCCTAACTATCCATTCTATTTAAAAAGCCTTCCGCTCTATAACCTCACAAATATTATAAGGGTCCGGTACCCAACATCACAGATATTATTAGGGTCTGGTCCCTAACATCACAGATATTATCAGGGTCTGGTCTCTATCCTCACATATATTATTAGGGTCTAGTCTCTATCCTCACAGATATTATCAGGGTCTGGTCCCTATTCTCACAGATATTATTAGGGCCTGGTCCCTTTGTTTCGTGCAACTGTAACATCCTGTCCTTACATACCTTCCTTAATAATACGTGCAATATCTGAAGATCGTTCACGTACCATCAACATAACATACATAACATACATACATCATTCATACATCATATACATATCAATCATATCTTTAGCTACCACCTAACAGTACATGCAATATCCGAAGATTGTTCACGCACCGTCATACAATCATCATACATAACTCATACCAAGCATACACTTACCACCTAAGGTAGGTGTATTAACTATCACATCGAGTATGCACACAACCCCGAAAACCTAACAAGGAAGTGGGTCTAGAAACTCACCTGAACGCGATTAGGTTCACCGTTTATAGTTAATCCTTTCTTGATCTGTGCACGACTAACTGTAATATCATTCCATATATTAAATGCATATCTAGCTCTTCTTATCTTTTACTTAATTAATCTTACAAATCTAAGCCGGTTTTACTTCATTGGATTATTACCGGTTAGTTAATCCTTACTCGTTAACCTCTAAAAGTATCTTTCATAAATCATTAAAGTCCAAGGGCTATTATGTAATTATTTCATTCTTTTCTAAGTCCAGGGACTGTTCGTTACTTGGTTCTTAACGAATTGAGGTCTTGTAAGGCCCCGTTACCGATAGCCCTACTTTTGTGTTGATTTACTCATAAACACAGTTCTGAATATCAGAGTTAATTAAAACTTTCGCGGAATAATATAAAACATCAACAGTCATTACAAACATTCATAATCTTGTCTTTAAAACACAACTTAAACATGTATTTTAGTTCAAAACATAACAAGTAGATCTTCAGATGCCAGCTTCTTTATTCTACCGCCATGTGTCCCCACTCAAGCCAGCTGCCTCATTCTACTCATCTGCGTGCATACTAAAAGTCAGCTACGCTGAGTGAGGTCTAGTTAATCACCTAACTTTACATACACATATACGTGCCCGAATGTACGCCCTACATACTTAACCTGTCCATCATTCTTTTATATTTATATTCATAAATAACCTTACGTTATAAAGAGCATTTCGCCCTACATACCTCGGATATTATTAGGGTCCAGTACCCTCCATCCTCGGATATTATTAGGGTCCGGTCACCCTTCATCCTTGGATATTATTAGGGTCCGGTACCCTCCATGCTCAGATATTATTAGGGTCCGGTCACCCTTCATCCTCGGATATTATTAGGGTCCGGTACCCTCCATCCTCGGATATTATTAGGGTCCGAACACCCTTCATCCTCAGATATTATTAGGGTCCGGTATCCTTTCCTCCATACCTCCATAGCATACTTTCTATATTCATAATCGTAAAGTTTTGTACGTACATACATCATTCATTCTTCATCTTGAAACATACATATATGGCATACATTTATCACTTAGGATACGTGTATTAACTAATCACATCGAGTATGCACACAGCACCGAAAACATAACAAGAAATGGGGCTAGAAACTCACCTGAACTCGGTTACGTTCACCGTTAATAGTTATTCCTTTCTTCTGTTGGGCACGGCTAACAGTATAATGTTCACATGTATCAATTAACTATTACTTCTCGTATCGTATTTCTATCTTTATATAACCCACAACGAACGGGGGTCCGGGGGCAGCGCCCTTGGAAGCGGGGTTCTACGGGAGGCAGCCCCTAGCAGGGTCCAAGGGGCAGAGCCCTTGGCTGGGGTCGATCTTAAAAGTTCAAGGGCTTCTTTTTAATTAAATCATTCTTTTCAAGTCCAGGGACTGTTCTGTCATTTAAGTAAACTTCCATTTCGCTAATGGGTTCTTTAACGAATTGGACCTCATAGCGAACTGAACCTATTTAATGAACTGAACCTTCTAGTTCGTTATCTCCTTTAAACGAATTACTATAACAAACTATGGGTTAATTCGTTATCTTTTTCTTTGACGAATCTGGTTGCGAACTAGGGCTGGTTCGTTATACTCTTGTAACGAATCACGTGGCGAATTACCTCTAATTCGTTAACGAATTAGGGTTAGGTCAGAGAATGTCAGAAGATTTCTCTGACATATTAACCTCATACCGGCCGCCTTTCCGGTGCCGCCGTCACCGGAAAACCGCAAATCTCACCGGAAAAACGTATTTTCATCGTTTTTCGTCCCGTTCGATCCAGATCTGAGCTAGGGTGATCCCTAAACTCATCTTATGTTCGGTTTATACCCGATTCTACCCGGATCTCGTGACTTAAATTGTTTAACGGTGTCGGCTCGTCGTTTCGTGACCATATCTAACGGGTTTAAGCTCATACAACATCATACTATTATTACCTCAGGCCGGGATCGATTCCTCCTTCTTGTTTCGGCTAGATAGGAGAGTACTAGAGAGAGATTTTAAGTGTGTGTTTTGGTGGTGTATGGAATATGTGTAAAATGAGGAATTAAGTGGTGATTATGGTTTATATATTTATGGATCATGGGCTTAAGCCCATGGTCTTTCCTTCTTTCTTTCATAACCCAAGTCCATAACCCAACACTAGCCCAACTCGTTTCTATTTATCTAAACCGATAACGACCCACTATAGATAGACGAAATTTATTTTATTATTATAACCAAAAGTAGGATGTTACAGCTCATAACGAATGACTCCTTCGCTACTCTATAGCGAATTAACCATTATAACGAACTGTTCCTTTGACGAATTGGACCCTATTACGAACTGGTCATTCTATAACGAATTGGACCTTGCATTTTGTTATCTCCTTTTAACGAATAGTCATAACAAACTGGGGCCAATTCGTCTTTTCCATAACGAACTTGGACACGAACTAAGGCTCGTTCGTTAAGCTTCCATTAACGAATCACTTGACGAATCACCCCTAGTTCGTTAACTCCCCGTTAATGAATTAGGGTTAGGTCAGAGAATGTCAAAAACATTCTCTAACATATCCTCCTCGTACCCGCCGCCTTCTCGGCGCCGCCACCGAAAACCGCGGTTTCACCGGAAAAACGAGATCTGACTCATTTTCCACCGTTTTCACCGTTTTCCGTCTCGTTCTATCCGGATCTGAGATAGGGCGACCCTTAAGCTCATCTTAGGTTCGGTTTATACCCTATTACACCCGGATCTCATGACTTTAACGGTTCAACAGTGTCGGCTCGTCGTTTCGTGACTAAATTTAACGGGTTTGAGTTCATACAACATCAAACTATCATTACCTTGGATCGGGATCGGTTTTCTATCTTGGTTCGGCTAGAGAAAGGAGAGAAATTAGAGAGAGAGAGCTTATGTGTGTGTTTTGGTGGTGTATGGAATATGTGTAAATGAATGAATTAAATGGGTAAATAAGGTTTATATAATTATGGATCATGGGCTTAAGCCCATGGTCTTTCCTTCTTTCCTTCATAATCCAAGTCCATAACCCATATCCATAAAACCCAACACTAGCCCGACTCATAATAACTCATATTTTCATTTTATTAACCGAATTAGAAAACGGGATGTTACAAGTCTTCCCTCCTTAAAGAGGTTTCGTCACCGAAACCTAACTATTACTAAAAAAATCTCGATAAAA
This sequence comes from Bidens hawaiensis, assembly GCF_021521415.1. Classification (NCBI taxonomy): domain Eukaryota; kingdom Viridiplantae; phylum Streptophyta; class Magnoliopsida; order Asterales; family Asteraceae; genus Bidens; species Bidens hawaiensis. Next base: position 200,647 of record NW_027491454.1, read on the forward strand.
CTTGCGCATTTCCTCTTCAACTTCCCAAGTATAATCCGATCCTTTGTGATGTTTCCATATCACTTTCACTAATGGGATAACTTTCTACGAAGTTGCTTTTCCTTGCTGTCAACTATCTCAATTGGTTGCTCAATGTAGTTCAACTGTTCATCAACCTCAATGTCCATTAACGGCACATGAGACGTGTCATCGGCTAGACATTTTCTCAGATGAGAGACATGAAATGTAGAATGAATTCTGTCCAACTCTTCTAGTAATCTAACTTGTAAGCCATTTCACCTACTTGATCTAAATTTTCCAACGGTCCAATGTACCTCAGACTCAGCTTTCCTCTCTTCCTAAAACGAATAATTCCTTTCCAAGGAGAGACTTTGAGCATCAGACTGTCACCAACGTTATACTCAATATGTTGTCCCCGTTTATCAGCATACGACTTTTGTCTGTCTTGAGCAGCTTTCATTCTTGCTTTAATCTGATCAAACTTTGTAGAAGTTTCTTGCACAACTTCTAAGCTTCCCATCTCTTTCTGACCAATCTCTCCCTAACATACCGGGGTTCTACATCGTCTATCGTAAAGCATCTCAAATGGTGGCAAACCAATACTTGAATGGTAGTTGTTCTTATAGGAGAACTCTGCCAGATGCAGATGATCATCCCCAATTTCTCCAAAATCTAAAACACAAGCACGTAGCATATCCTCAAGGTTTTGGATCGTCCTTTTAGTCTGTCCATCTGTTTGAGGATGATACGACGTACTGATGTTCAATCTCATTCCCATAGCTTCATGGAACTTCTTCCAAAACCTCGAAGTAAACCGAGTATCTCTATCGGACACGATCGATAACGGTACTCCATGCTTAGATACAACCTCTTTAATGAACAAGCTTGAACGTTTCTGACAAGATAGCCTCTCGTATAGGCAGAAAGTGAGCACTCTTGGTCAAACGGTCCACAATCACCCAGATGGTATCATGATTCTTAGGTGTACGAGGTAGCTTAGTTATGTAATCCATGGTGACGTGTTCCCATTTCCATTCTGGTACCTCTAAAGGTTGCATCTTTCCATACGACTTCTGATGTTCGACCTTGACTTGTAAACAAGTTAAGCACTTACTAACATAATCTACCACATCATTCTTCATTCCTGGCCACCAGTAATCTCTTTTCAAATCTTGGTACATCTTCGTAGTTCCTGGATGAATTGAATACCTTGACTTATTAGCTTAATCTAGGATTCAACCTCTTAGATCTCCATAACGTGGGATCCACATACGGTCAAACCTAGTCATAACACCATGAGTGTTCTCCATCAACTCGTCTTGCTGACCGAAAATCCTTTCTTTCTTTACTAGCCCTTCATTTACTAGCACTTCTGATTGCACTTTGATGATTTCTTCAAAAAGACTTGAATTCATAATCAACTGGTATTACTTCACTGTTGCAACGACTTCCTCATTCTCTGCCTCATGTTCAATTCTTTCTGCTTGAATAAGTACTTTACAATTTTATGATCTATATAAATAGTACACTTAACACCGTACAGATAATGTCTCCATATCTTGAGAGCCTGCACTACTGCTGCTAGCTCTAAATCATGCGTCGGATAAGTACTCTCATGGACTTTCAACTGTCTAGACGCAAAAGCTATAACCCTTCCTCGTTGCATCAACACGCAACCTAACCCATGATGCGAAGCATCAGTACAAACAACCAAATCCTCGTCACCATTGGGAAAAGAAAGAATTGGAGCTTGCGTGAGTCTTTTATTCAATTCCTCACAAGCTTCTTCTTGAAACTTACCCTAACTGAATACTATCGATTTTCGGGTCATACCGGTCAACGGTGCGGCTATCTTGGAGAAAACTTCAATGAATCTCCTATAGTAGCCATCTAACCCTTAGAAGCTTCGTATGTCAGTCGGATTCTGCGGAGTCTTCCAATTTGTTATCGCCTCAATCTTAGCTGGGTCCACTGAAATCCCTTCAGGATTAATCACGTGACCTAGAAATTACTCTTCTCGCAACCAGAACGCGCATTTCGAAAACGTAGCATACAACTTCTCTTTCTTCAGAGTCTCCAATACTTCCCTCAGATGCTCGGCATGATCAGGCTCACTTTTTGAATTAATCAATATATCATCGATGAAGACGATAACTGACTAATCCAACATTGGTCGACACACCCTATTCGTCATATCCATAAATGCTGCAGGAGCATTGGTTAGACCGAATGACATCACGAGGAACTCGTAAAGTCCATACCGCGTCCAAAACATTGTTTTAGGGATATCTGCCTCTTTCACTTTCAGTTGATGATAGCCTGATCGGAGATCTATCCATGAGAACCAACTTGAACCTTGTAGTTGGTCAAACATATCATCAATCCTTGGAAAAGGATATCTATTTTTTACCGTAAGCTTGTTCAACTCGTGATAGTCTATGCACATTCTCATACTAACATGCTTATTCTTCAAGAACAAAACTGGTGCGCCCCAAGGGAAAACACTTGGTCTTATAAAACCTTTGTCGAGGAGTTTCTTGTAGTTGGGACATCAATTATTTCATCTCGGATGACGCTAGATGCTAAGGCTCTTTCGTGACGGGCTGGGCTATTGGTATTAAATCTATCTGGAATTCTATCTCTCGCTCCGGTGGCAACCCCGGAAGATCCTCAGGAAATTCTTCTGGGTAGTCGCGCACGATAGGAACGTCTTTCATTTCTTTCGTCTCGGCTGTAGCGTTGACAACATACGCCAGGTAGGCCCCACACCCTCGTCTTAGTAAACCTTCGGCTTTTATCATTGAAATGACGTTAAGCCCTGAACCTTCCTTATCACCGTAAACCGTCACCGCACTACCATTCAAGGAATTTAGCTCAATTATCATAATATTACACACTATCTGAGCTTCGTATTTAGACAACCAATCCTTTCCCAAAACTACATCGAACCCTCCTAAGGTCAAAACATACAAGGTAACAGGGAACTCATGTCCCTCTAATTCTATCTTACAATTCTTAACCATTTTCATTATTTTCACCGAGGTGTCACTAGCGGTTTCTACTACGAAGGTTTCAGAAATTCAGAAACATTTCATTTTAGCTAGTTTACTAAATGTCGTAGCTACAAAACTTCTATTCGTAGCCGAATCAAATAATACAGAACTAGAAATATCGTTTACTAAAAACGTACCAATCACAACATCAGGAATCTGTCTGGCTTGTTCCTGGGTCAGCATGTAGGCTCTAGTCCTCGGCCTTGCTTGACCGGCATCCTTCTTTCCACTTCCTCCAGCCTCACCATCGGTGCACTCTCTTGCTATATGGCATGTCTTGCCACATTTGTAACATGCTGGCTTCGCACTGCACTCATTGGCATAATTCCCTACCTTTTCACACTTGTAACACGCATTAGACCCCAGCCTGCATTCTCCACCATGAGCCTTCCCACATTTGTTACAAACATCAAAACTCCTACTCCACTTACACTCACCTCCGTGCATCTTTCCATAGGTCTTACACGACCTCTTCTCCCAAACTCTCGGCTGTTTGTTCTTGGGGTTCAACAATTGAGTACCGGTTCGTTTAGCAGGAGCGACCCACTTCTATTCTTATCCTTCTTCTCTCCCACAACCACCTCATCTGCGGACAAGTCATCATAAGCCATTTTTGCCAGCCCTACAAAAGAATCAAAAGTACCTGTTCTACTAGCCTTGACCCCCAAGGTAGCACTAGATCCGCTTGGCCTCAGTGTTCACAATGTCTGGCACCAAACTTGACATACGGTTTAATTCAGTGGTCTATTCGCGGTGTGTCATCTTTCCTGCCTTCAGACTCAAGAATTTCATTTCAACATTCTCAACTTCTGCATTCGCACAAAACCTCTTCATCACCAACCCCTTCAGATCATCCCACCTCATCGCCTTTATCTCTTCTCGGGTTTTCCTCTATTCAACCGATTCTCACCAGTACATGGCTTCGTCACCAAAATCTTTTGGGTAGCATGACCCACAGCTTGCTCGGGATGACATTCGCTAATTCGGATAACCTTGTACATCGTGGTTATCCATTGGAGAGTAGCGATTGCGTCTCCCAAGCCAGTTAGCTTTGGTGGATCACAGCCTTTGAACGACTTGTAGTTGCACCCACCTCGGCCTCTTCCCCTATCATCAACTTTTACCGACTTAACCACACTCGATTCCTCCTTCTCCTTCTCATCATCCTTCTTACTCTTTTCCCCCGACTTCTCAGATGTCTTTGCCTGACTTCTAGCAGACGTTTCGGGATTCATGTTCTTTACAACAGTTTCTACCGCTTGGGCAATGTCAGCTTGAACTGCAGGATCCAGTTGTTGTTACTGGGATTTCGACCAGTTGTACTTCCTTCTCCCTCAGTGTTAGTGGCTGATTCTACCAACTGTTCTCGGACAAAGCATGGCTTACCCCGACTTCCCGTACGTCCTCTCTTTCCAGCCACTTTCTTAGCTCCAACCATCGTATTCTAAAAGGAAACACAAACGTCATCACTTAAGGAACCATTTAGTCCAATGATAGTAAGGCTAACAGGTAATAACAATGGCCAGATGTGATTAGCTGATCACGTTACTCTCCGTGTCCTATACACTTCCATTTGTGAGTCCACTTGTGCTAGTTCTACTTCTAACAGTTAGATAATCAAACAACTCATATCATCATATACTCCTATCCCTAGCAATTAAGTTAGCATTCATACATTCTTTATTTAGCAATTACGCAAACATTCATTCATTATTCTACTTTACACGTGAAATTAATCACATACCCTAACTTTACTTAGCTTACTTGAGTGACACATGGCATTCTCGTACTGGCATCTTCCTTCTCTTCTTACTTTAATCCCATTCTCTGTTCGAGTCTAAGAATGTACGATGCTTAAATCTCTCGAAGTTTGCTCTGATACCAACTTGTAAGGCCCCGTTCCTGGTGCCCTACATTGGATGTTGGATTTACTCATAAAAACAGTTATATATATCAGAGTTAATTAAAACTTTATGCGGAATATAAAACTTCAAACCAATATATTACATAAACATCAATTCTAGTCTTAACGGGCATTCAAATTGTTTGAACATAAAACAATGTCTTATAAATAATATAACATTTCATTGAGATGCCAGTGTCTTCAATTCCATGCCATGTGCTTCCCTTCAAGCGAGCTACCTCATTCTACTCACTTGCGTTCAAATAAAAGTCAGCTAAGGTGAGTGAGTTCTAGTTAATCATACAGCATACCATCAGTTCACATACTTGCACACATGCCTGAAGGGGTGTACATTATTCATACTTTAATTTACATGCATAACTATCCATACTATTTAAAGAGCCTTCCGCTCTATAACCTCACATATATTATAAGGTTCTGGTCGACAACATAACAGATATTATTAGGGTCTGGTCCCTAATATCACAGATATTATCAGGGTCTGGTCCCCATCCTCACATATATTATTAGAGTCTGGTCCCTATCCTCACAGATATTATCAGGGTCTGGTCCCTATCCTCACAGATATTATAAAGGTCTGGTCCCTTTGTTACGTGAAATGTAACATACATTCCTTAATAATACGTGCAATATAAGAAGATTGTTCACGTACCATCAACATAACATACATAACATACATACATAATTCATACATCATATACATATCAATCATATCTCTAGCTACCACCTAACAGTACATGCAGTATCCGAAGATCGTTCACGCACCGTCAAACAGTCATCATACATAAATCATACCAAGCATACACTTACCACCTAAGGTAAGTGTATTAACTATCACATCGAGTATGCACACAGCCCGAAAACATAACAAGGAAGTGGGGCTAGAAACTCACCTGAACGCGATTACGTTCACCGTTTATAGTTAATCCTTTCTTGAGTTGTGCACGACTAACTGTAATATCATTCCATATATTAAATACGGATCTAGCTCTTCTTATCGTTTATTTAATTAATCTTACGTATCTAAGCCGGTTTTACTTCATTGAATTATAACCGGTTAGTTAATCGTTACTCGTTAACCTTTAAAGGTTTCATTCATAAATCATTAAAGTCCAAGGGCTATTATGTAATTATCTCATTCTTTTCTAAGTCTAGGGACTATTTTGTCATTTTATAAACTTCTAGTTCGTTACTTGGATCTTAATGAATTGAGGTCATAACGAATGAACCCTTCGTTACTTTATAGCGAATTGACCATTATAACGAACTGGTCATTTGACGAATTGGACCCTATAACAAACTGGTCCTTCTGTAATGAATACTCATAACGAATTGTGGTCGATTCGTTATCTTTTCCATAACGAACTTGGACACGAACTAAGGCTAGTTCGTTAAGCTTCCATTAACGAATCACTTGACGAATCACCCCTAGTTCGTTAACTCCCCGTTAACGAATTAGGGTTAGGTCAGAGAATGTCAGAAACATTCTCTGACATATCCTCCTCGTACCCGCCGGTTTCCGGCACCGCCTTTCCGGCGTCGTCGCCGGAAAACCGCGGCTTCACCGGAAAAACGAGATCTGACTCATTTTCCAGCGTTTTTCTTCCCGTTCAATCCAGATCTGAGCTAGGCTACCCTTAAGCTCATATTAGATTCGGTTTATACCCTATTACACCCGGATCTCATGACTTTAATGGTTTAAGGTGTCGGCTCGTCGTTTAGTGACTTAATTTAACGGGTTTGAGTTCATACAACATCATACTATCATTACCTTGGATCGGTATCGGTTTTTTATCGTGTTTCAGCTAGAGAAAGGAGAGAAATTCGAGAGAGAGAGCTTATGTGTGTGTTTTGATGGTGTATGGAATATGTGTAAATGAATGAATTAAATGGGCAATTAATATTTATATAATTATGGATCATGGGCTTAAGCCCATGGTCGTTGCTTCTTTCTTTCATAATCCATGTCCATAACCCATATCCATTTAACCCAACACTAGCCGACTCATAATAACTCATATTTTCATTTTATTAACCGAACTAGAAAACGGGATGTTACACCCGCGACCTGCCATCTTCTAACCCATGTCTTAACCAGCTGGGATAACCAGCAACGTGCAACATAGATCAAGAATGATTGAATATAAACAAACACGATCCTGACAGGAAACGATTATAAACTTTAAATTAATCAATCGAATAAACTGTTATGCTTTGGATTAAATTAGCGTTAGAGCTTTAGGACTAGGATCATATACGACCAGAATAGACATAACAATTACCTCAATGAAGATCAGATGATGGTTTAATTAGTCTTGACAGTGGCCGGCTAACGGGTGATTAAGAATGATGTTTTGCAGATTATGAACACACAATTGAACATGGGAGTTCGCTTAGTGATGGGTAGGGGAGGATGTATGAAGATTTAATTGAATTATTATGGTCGCTGAAGGGTATAATCGTTGACGGGTTAGGACGGTAATACATATAATCAATTCATAACAAGAACAATTGCTATTACCTAATTAATCATGTCGGTGAGATCGATTATAGTATGTTTAACAAAATGGTTGATTAAATTACCAAGTTTAGGCCGTAAATTGAGGTCCAAGCAAGCTAAACGCGTCTCCGGGTTTGTTAATTGGGCCAAATACAGGTTCTGGGTCAAGAGTTTGGGTTAAAGGAATATATAGTAAAATAATATTGCAGATTTTACAAATAAGACCCTGGACTATTTAGGTGGAAACAAAGTAGGGTTAAAGTTTAGTTTTTGGGTTAAAACGTATATTTTTCAAAGTTACAGTTTATAATAATAATAATATTAATAATAATGATAATTATAATAAACAATATAATAATTAAGTGAGAGATAAATAATATTTTTATATTAATTTAAGTTTTTCGAAAACAAAAACGGGTCGGGTAATTTGGAATTTTTTTATTATTGAAAGATTCGAGTTGTTACAAGTAAAATGCGTAAAGATCATCTAAAAATAAAAGTTTAATAAGATGACATTTTTGAAACAGAAAACATTCTGATAGAATTCCTAAAATTTATTAGTATTGCACTTTCTTTGCCGATATTACCAAATATGCAGTTGTTCTTGCTTCTAATTTTATAACCTAAGAATGAATTAGAAAAAAAGAAATAAAGTAAGCCACACAAGTTTATTTTTTGTTGGTTATGATTGGCTAATAATTTTAGATCATTAAACCCTCAATTTGATTCCTTTGGTAATTTTTTTACCGATATAAACTCTTATAATTGTTAGTTCAGTAACAAGATATGTCGAAAATAACACAACAATATACTTAGAAGCAATTTTTTCAAGTGTTTTGATGTATTTTTTATTCATGAATATTGCAACTTATAGAACCAGAATCATATAATAAGATAATTAATGAGATTTAATTTTTCAAACTGGTATAATACATGGGTTTATAACCTAGTTGATTAAATAAGGAAAACAAATTTTTATATAACTGAATGAACATACCTCGTTAATACTTTGTGTTTGAAACTTTGAATTTGCATTTGATAGAAATATGTGATATATATATATATACACACACATAGAAAATGGTTATAATAAAAATAGATAGTTTCCTAAGAATGGTAAGAAGAACATAAAATTTGAATTTAGGAAACTATGTAGTCTAAATCCTAGATCCTAGGAAACTATTTGGTATTTTGGAAACTAACATTCTCAACCACTAGATCATAAATCCAATGGCCTAGATCTATTCTTACTCTTCCTAGAAAACTATCAATTTTTATTTTAGCCAACCCCTATAATAAAAAGAAGTAGTTTCTTAGGAATGGTAAGAATCAATAAGATTTTGACATTTGACATTAAAACCAATGGTGAAAGAATAATTCTAAGAAACTATGTCGGTTATAATGATGAAAGAGTAATTCTAGGAAACTATGACGGTTTTTTGGTAATTTTAAATCTCAACCATTGATTGATATGATCCAATGGCTATGATTTATTCTTAGTTTTCCTAGGAAACTACTTTTTTTAGGATAACCCTCCCATATATATATATATATATATATATATATATATATATATATATATATAAACAAAAACTCCTGTTTTTTCTCAAGCCACCATATTGCATTATTTGTAAATGGTGGTTTCTCATGCATTTGACCCAAATTTACGAGTATGGGTCTCACCAAACCCAGATAGTTATTAAACAGGTTATAACATCTCAACATATTAAAAATTAATCTCACAAAATATATGATATAAAAATCCTATAAAATGGGGATATAATAAAAATTAATATATGTTTTTTTTTTAAAAAGATATTATTTTTAGTTATAAAACAATTTTATAGTAAAAAAATTAGCGGGTCATGGGTCTAATCGAACCCATATAGCTTTTAAACGGGCTATAACATATCATTTATTTGTAAAACACTTTCATCATTAAACCCTAAGAATATTATTAATTTCCTTACAATAAATAAAATTTAAATATAATAAAATTATATTAATATTAAAAACACGTAAAATGTAAAACAAACCCCGTAATCAAACCCTAATTTAATTTATCATTATGGATTGAGTTACATGATTCTTTTTTCGTTCAAGTTTAATTTAAAGGAAAAGTTTCACAAAATAATATCCAAATTATAACAAATGAACATAAACGAAGAAATATAAAAATTAAGTAGATAATTCATTCAACGTTTCATTAAAAAATGAACAAACCCAACATAAATTAATCAAAATAGGTTCAAGTATATTATTAACTTCTTACAATAAATAAACTAAAATCTAACAAAATACATTCACAATATTAGAAACTAAATTTTAAACAACCCCACGTAATACAGGGGATAAAAACTAGTATATATATATATATATATATATATATATATATATATATATATATATATATGTGTGTGTGTGTGTGTGTGTGTGTGTTAGGAAGGGATATTTTGAGTACTTTGATGAGTTGTAAGAACTTTAAGAACTTAAGATGGACCACACATTTAAGTAAATGAGTATGAAATATGTGGTTAAAATTAAATCTGATTAAAAAATTAATTAGGAGAGAATAAACATTTTAATGATTACACAAGTTTAAATGTTAGTTACACATTTGTAATAAGTCGATTCGGTGTGTTAAAAAATACTTTAATTTTTTATATGTTACTTACACTTACGTATTACATATGTGTTAAAACAAATTCAAAAAAAATTGTTATGTTGAGTTCTTTCGAGTTCTTAAAACTTAAAATGGTTCTCAAAAGAAATCAAACATATATATATATATATATATATATATATATATATATATAGGGGTGAGTTATAATAAAAAGAATTAGTTTTCTAGAAAGAGTAAGAATAAATCTAAGCCATTAAATCTATGATCTAGTGGTTGAGATTGTTAGTTTTTAAAATACCAAATAGTTTTCTAGGATTAAGAATTTATGCTACATAGTTTCCTAACTCTAAATTTTGTGCCATTTCTACTCTTCCTACAAAATTATGTATTTTTATTTTAACTCTTTTCTATATATATAGGGGATGGTTCAAGAGAGAAATGTAAGAAATGAATATGAACCACTAGTTTTGTTTTAAGTTTTAAATGTTTAAAGCTAAATAAAGAAAATATTAATTATTCTCTTTGTTCAATTAATATAACTAATAAACTATAATACTTATCTTTTTTTATTAATTTTACTAATTAAATTATTATAATTAGAAAATATTAATAACTCATTTATTTTTATAACTTACTTTTTGTTTCTTGAATTTTTACCCTACACAAGTATCATTTATTCATACGTTAAAATTTCTTTCTATCCAAAACTAATTTCTTCCAACTCAATATATTAATATCCATCAACACATACTTACATTATGATGAATAATACCAAATAACTATTTTAAATGTGTTTGCATTAGATATCAACAAAACACATACAACCTACACAAAAACGTATAGTCTACACTTGTTCTAAGAATAAGACAATGTATAACCTAGACACGAAAAACATTTAACCTACACACAAAAATACACACGCACACATAAACATTTAACCTACACACATAAAACATATAAAAACCTACACACGAAAATTTTATCATACACAAATACAATTTATTCCTACATTAATTTCTTTTCAAAACCAATTTCTTCAAACTGAACATATCAATATCCATCAACACGTAGTTACACTGTGATAAATAATACAAAAAACTATCTTACACATGTTTGAATTAAATGTCAATAAAAATATAAAACCTACACAAAAACATATAACTTACAGTTGTTTAAAGAATAAAAAAACATATAACCTACATACGAAAACATATAACCTACGCATGTGTAGGATATGTATATCTTTGTGTAGTTTATATAATTATTGATGTCGAATTACATATGTAAGTTGTATTCTTTTTGTTTGTTGTACATTTTTATCGCTCAAAACAAGTGTAGGTTATATAACTTTGTGTAGGTTGTATTTTTATTGTTTACATTTAATGGACACATTTGTATGACATTTTTTTATTATTATTTATGAAAATAATTTTTATAGGCATACCAATTGAAAAAAAATATATATATATTATGTTTTGATATGTAATGTTAAAAAATACGTTTATATATGATAATATATTGAGTGGAAATTATTTTTAATTATTATAGTTAAATTAGTTACATATATTAATTTGAGAGATTTTTTATGTTTATATTAGCTGTATTAATTGGAGAGAGAGAGAGAGCATTTATTGTTATATTTACATATTTTTTATTTATTTTTAAGCATTTAAAACTTAAAAAAAACTAGTGGTCCATATTCATTTATCACATTTCTTGCAATAATATCATTTATCTCTTGAACTTAAACATATATATATATATATATATATATATATATATATAAAGAGAGAGAGATAGAAATTTTAAAATAAGTAGATTTTTCCTAAGAAGTGTGTTTTCACCATTATATCTATTACCACATCGCACAATAAACACACTTTCCATAGTTTTTATCCCCTGTATTACGGGGGTTGTTTTATATTATTTGTTTTTAATATTTATTTGTTTTTTGAATTTTTAATTTTTTATTGTATGAAAGTTAATAATATACTTATGGTTTGATGATAAATTGTTTTACAAATAAATGAGATGTTATAACCCAGTTTAAAAGCTATATGGCTTTGATAAGACCCAAGATCTGTTTATTTTTTTTACTATAAAATTGGTTTTTTAATTATAAATTATATATATCTTTTTTTAAATAAATCATATATTAATTTTTAGTATGTCCCTACTTTATAGGATTTTTATATCAAATATTTGGTGAAATTAGTTTTTAATTTAATGAGATGTTATCAAGAGAGAACTTCCATTTAGAGAGAGAACTAGAGAACTAATAATGAAATATTGTTGGTACATGATGTTAGTAGTTCAGTATATAGTGTCTGTAATCGAGTCGTTTAGATTTGTGTTTTGTATGTAGCGAATTTAGCTCACAAGTTCGCTAATACAGGCGAACTTGATGAGTAAGCGAAGTTAGGAACAACTTCGCCTGAACATGCCAGGCGAAGTTGTCGTGTTTATAAGTATAGGTTACGGCTGAGATGTTAATCAGTTTTTAGTTTTACGTGTAACGAGTTGTGTAATCAGTGATTGATATCACGTGTTTCCAGTTGCAATATACAACGTGTCTTTGCTTATTGTAACGTGTGTTCAATCGTGTTAGCTCGTATCGTCTTCTACGCTCGTAACGTCTTACGTAGGGATTCCGCACCTACGTAGAACGAGATATTCCGTGTAGCTCCGGCTGGGAACCTACAATTGGTTTCAGAGCTTTTGCTCGTGATTGTGTGGTTCGGGATTATCACGCGGGTGTAGAAATCGTTCCGTTCGACTATTCGCGGGACGAGTTTACCGAGTTTTTGTGTCCTACTCACCTCCCACCATCATAAACAACCCATTACACCTTCACAAACCTTGTAAAATCCAGAAATCAAACCTGCAAAACCATCGTGTTCATCAGGCGAACTTGCCGTCACTGTTTGTAGGGTTTAGGCGAAGATATAAGGTTAAGCGAAGTTATCCACAACTTCGCCTACCTTCTCAAGTTCGCTTATCTCAAGCGAAGTTACCCACAACTTCGCCTACCTCACAAATTCGCTTACCTTAAGCGAAGTTATACACAACTTCGCCGAATCAGGCGAATTTAAAAAAAAAAAGGGAGCGAAGTTCAGAATCAGCGAAGTTCAGACTTAAGCGAAGTTATCCTTAACTTCGCCTACAGTACTGTTAAGAATAACATTTTTATTTTTCGGGTTTCTTTGTGTTTCGTGAAAGATGACTTCAATAAATATTACGGAACTGGTGAAGATGGAAGTGGAAGCGGGTTCAGCTACAAAGGCACCAAAGATGCTTAAGGGAACCGATTTTGTAGCGTGGAAGGATCGGTTTGAACAGTATGTTAAGTACCAAGATGCTAAGATGTGGGTGTGCATACAAGATGGATACATTCCACCAACTGCTGAGTATGAGGGTCGTGATCAGATTAAGAAATACAACAAGATGGAAGAAGAAGAAAAGAAAATGTATGAGGCTGAAAGCAAAGCTCATGCAGCGATAACAATGGCTCTTCCACAAGAGATTCTTCACACCTTCAGGAAGTATAAAACTGCTAGAGAGCCATGGGAAGCACTTGAAAACCGTTTTGAGGGTAATGTGGGGATTCGCGCATCAAAGATTAAACTACTTAAAACCCAATTCTCGGTGTTCAAGTACTTGAAGAATGAATCACTTGATGATATCATCACTAGATATTATCATCTGATGACCAAACTCAGCAATTATTCCATTGCTTACAAAGAAGATGAGATCGTGAAAAAGCTTCTTGATGCTCTCCCACCGAAATGGGAGATGTACACTGTTTTGATGAGAGAAGACAAAGAGTTTGCCGACTATAACTTGGAAACAGCAGTCAACAAACTAAGAACTTTTGAACTTAACATGGTTCGAAAAGAGACACCAACTGATCAGGTTCAGGATCCAGGAATGTATGGTGCAAAAGTTAACTCAAGTTCAAGTTCGAAGTCTGAATCGTCTGCTTACTACTCAAAAGGAGACTCGGGCGCTAACTCAACACATGAAGGTCATGTATCTCTCAACATGAATGGTGATGTGTGTTTTGTAGCTGGTGGATCAAATGCTTCTAAACCTCAAGCAACCAAGAGTAGTTTTTCCCCAAGTGTTTCGAACAACAACTACTCAAAGATGCCTATGAGTGTTAAATCTGCTGAACAGCAGTTTGCTCTCTATGCATCTTTTATTGCTTCGTATGAAAATTACATTCAAGGTAAGATTGTTGATCCTGCAACGTTAGACGAAGACTATGATCAGATCGATGCTGATGATCTGGAAGAGATGGATCTGCAGTGGCAGGTGGTGATGATTGTGAGAAGGGTTAAACGGTTTATGAAGAAACTGGTAGGAAGTTTGTTGGTGAAAGACCAGGTTTTGATAAGTCAAAGGTGCGATGTTATAACTGTCAACAAAATGGACACTTTGCGAAAGAGTGCACAAATGAACGTGTAGAACGCAGTCAAAACAGGTCTACACAACAGAGTGGGGGTGGTAATGAGAATAGAGCCATGATATCCAGACAGAACGGGGAGTACAACTGGAATCTGCACGTTGAAGAAGTGTTCGAACAGGCCAATTTAGCGAACATCGAAACTGCAGATAGTGAGAAAGTGACTGGCGAAAATGAAGCTTACATGGCAGAAGTGACAGACCAGCTCTCCGAGGTAAGTACTAAACTCCCTTGTACTAAATGTGAAAATCTGTCTGAACAATTGACAACTATAACTGATCAGTTTGTTAGTTTGGATGCTCAATTTAAAACAATAAAAGAAGATCATCATTTCACTAAAGCTAGAGAAAACAGCTATAAGGTAAAAATAAAAGCTAGTGAGAAAGATATTAGAAGTCTTAAAGCAAGTCTAGCTGAAAAAATACAAGTAATTGATCTTAGCTATGAAGTATTAGAAGAGAAAACCAAACTAATAGCTGAAAGGGATAAACAGATAGCTGATCACCAGGTGAAAGTGGTGGAACTTAACAGAAAACTTGAGCAATTTAGAAATTCCTCCGCTATACTTGATCACCTCATTAGTGATCAAGGTTCCCCAGTTAAAAGGGGAGGAATTGGATATCATGAAGTTCCACCACCTTACAATCATAACTATACTTATGATCCTAGTAATCAGAAATCTATTGATGTTGATTTTGGCCAGACAGTTCCGGTTAAGGTTACTATTAAAGAACCAGAAGTTAGTAAAGGCGAAACAAGTAAGCCTGTTTCGAGTGTTAAGATTTCTGTTCCTAGTCATGTCTCATCAAACTCGGACAAGTCATCCGAGTCGAGTGAAACAAATGAGAAGGTAGTGTTACCAAAAAGTCGAGAGAAACATAAATCAAATGAAAAGAATTCTCCTCTAAACCCGTATGTCCCACGATATGTGAGACAAAAGGGCAGTAATGCAGCCTCAACATCTAAAACAACTATTGAAAAGAAAGTTGAACACAGGAGTTGTTTCAGATGCAATCAATTAGGACACCTAATTGCTGATTGCCCTCTGAAGCAGAGATTCAGAGGTATGAGGCCTTCAAAAACTGAGAACAGAACTAACAGTAACTACAATAATGGTAAGAATGAAAACTCATCAAAGTTTAGAAATTGGACTAATCCAGGTTTTCCAAGAAATCGATCTCAGTTTTTCCCTGTTAACAACCAAATCATGAGTAATAATTCATTTATTTCACGAAGGTTTGGATGGCCTCATAGTCAATCTACAAGAAGGTATCGTTTTAGGACTTACAGAAATTATTCTGATACTAACTTTGGACAGCCAAAGTACGGGATGTATCGACCCAAGACCAATAGGTCTTGGGTCCCCAGATTTTAATCCTTTGCTTTAATCGTGCAGGAACAGTTGAACAGGGCTGCAAACAATCTATGGGTTGTGGATAGCGGCTGTTCGCGGCACATGACGGGTAACAAGAGTTTGTGACACGAATAGAAACCTGTTCAGGGAGGAGGAGTGAGTTTTGCTGGAGAGAGTGGTGGAAGGATTACAGGAATTGGGACGGTGACTAATGGAAAAATGACGTTAGAGAAAGTGAATTTCGTTGAAGAACTGAAGCATAATCTGTTGAGTGTATCGCAGATCTGTGACAAAGATTACACCATGCACTTTACTAAGAATGAAGCGATCGTGCTGTATCCTGGTTTCAAGATACCAGAGGATTGGATAGTTATGAAAGCTCCAAGAGAAAAGAATACGTATATTATGGACATGAGGTCGACTGAGATGGCAACAGAAGAATCGTGTCTTCTGTCAAAAGCAACTGAATCGGAATCCGAATTATGGCATAGAAGAATGGGGCATATTCATCTTCGGAAAATGAACTACATTGTCAAGAATGGGCTGGTGCTGGGTGTTCCCTTGATGAATTTCAACTTTGAAGACCAATGCTTATCGTGCAAAAAGGGAAAGAAACTTAAGAAATCCCATCACACCAAGAAGGTTAATTTAATAGTCAGTACCCTAGACCTACTTCACATGGATCTCTTTGGTCCCGTGAATGTAAAAAGCCTAGGAGGAACATCTTACTGCTTGGTGATTACTGATGATTTCTCTCGATACTCTTGGGTATATTTCCTGAAGTCAAAGGATGAAACGGTCCAGATGGTAATAAATTTGATTAACAAAGTTGAGAATATTATGGGGAAAAGAGTTAAATACATCAGGAGTGACAATGGGACTGAGTTCAAGAACTATCAGATGGAGATCTTCTGCTTACAGAAAGGGATAGAGCACCAGTACAGCGCTCCGTTTACTCCGCGACAAAATAGAGTGGCTGAGAGGAAGAACAGAACGTTAATTGAAGGAGCCAGAACCATGCTGGCTGATTCAAAACTTCCTGTGGTGTTCTGGGCTGAAGCTGTTGCAACGGCCTGTTATATCCTTAATAGAGTTTTAACTGTTAAAAGACTGAATAAAACATGTTATGAACTTATGCATGGGAGAAAGCCCAACTTGAGTGGTCTCGAACCATTCGGGTCCCCGTGTTCGATATTAAAGACAAATTCTAAATTTGGTGAAATAGCCGACGAAGGTATTTTAGTCGGATACGTTGTTGGGACTCCCAACAGACGAGTCTTTAATACATCGACCAACAAGTTTGAGGTGGTGTGTAACTCTGATATCACAAGTTACAAATCACCAAAACCAAGCACGGGACCCGCTGGGGTTTTCGACTATGATAGACTTTTTAAATCTTTTAACATACCTTACTTGGATTGTGCAGAAGTTGATGAAAGAATTGCTACGAAGATGCTTTACGATGAGGAAGACAATGTTGTGCAAAGACCGCTGTACGATGAATGTCAGCCTTCCTCGTCAAATGCTGTCGATACCCCTGCTGCCTCTACAGAAGAGGAATTCTTCAATCCGTTTCACTCTCAACAACAATCACCCATTGATGAGCTACTTTCGAACCTGGAAGACAATCTGCAAGTCAGTTCGGTTCCGACTACGAGAGTTCACAAAAATCACCCTTTGGAGAACGTGATAGGTGATCTGTCCGACGGTGTACAAACAAGACAAAGCTTGAATGAGCACACCTGTGTTTACACAAGCATTAAAGATACGGGCATAATTAACGAATGCTTGTACACCTGCTTCATCAGCCAGATTGAACCAAAGAACTATCAAATGGCTCTCAAGGACAGCTCGTATTCGAAGCCATGCAAGAAGAATTAGCCCAGTTCAAAAAGATGGAGGTATGGAACTTGGTTGCAAAACCGAAGAATGTGCATGCGATTGGCACCAAATGGGTTTTCAAATGCAAGAGAGATGAGAAAGGGATTATTATCAGGAACAAGGCGAGGCTGGTTGTAAAAGGTTTTAATCAGCAAGAGGGGATCGATTACAATGAGGTGTTTGCTCCTGTGGTGAGATTGGAAGCCATTCGATTGTTTTTGGCATTTGCTGCACACAAGGAGATGAAGGTATTTCAGTTAGACGTGAAGAGTGCGTTTCTTAACGGTAAAGTCGATGAGGTTGTGTACGTTGAGCAACCTCCGGGTTTTCCTGACCCAGACTTTCCTGATCACGTGTACAAGCTAAGTAAAGCGCTATACGGGCTACATCAGGCACCTCATGCCTGGTACTCAACACTATCCGACTACTTGCTTGAGAATGAGTTTGAAAGGGGAAAGATTGATAGCACATTGTTCTTTAAGAGAAAAGGAAGTGACTTTCTTCTGGTGCAAGTCTACGTGGACGACATCATCTTTGCTGCATCAAAAGTCACCATGTGTCAGGAGTTTGAGGCCGTCTTGAAAAAGAGGTTTGAAATGAGTGCTATGGGTGAACTAACTTTCTTTTTAGGACTGCAGGTTGATCAGAAGAAAGATGGGATGTTCATTCATCAGACTAAGTATGTCCATGATGTTCTCAAACGCTTCAAGATGGAGGACAACACTCCATTTGATACTCCAGTCTGCGTCAACCATAAATTGGGTGCTGATTCAGACAATGATGCAGACGTGGACCCAACCCAATATCGGGCAATAATAGTTTCTTTAATGTACTTAACTGCTTCTAGACCTGATATTATGTTTGCAGTTTGTCTTTGTGCACGCTTTCAGGCAAACCCAAAGGAATCTCACTTGAAGGGTGCGAAGAGGATATTGCGCTATCTCAAAGGCAAACCTAAACTGGGGTTGTGGTACACGAAAGGAGGAGACTTGGAGTTGGTCGCCTACACTGATTCTGATTATGGAGGGTGCAATCAGAATCGGAAGTCAACAACAGGTGGTTGTCAGTTTCTTGGAGGCAGATTAGTGTCATGGCAATGCAAGAAGCAGACCTCAGTCGCCATTTCAACCTGTGAAGCAGAATACATGGCAGCATCGAACTGCTGCTCCCAGGTTCTTTGGATTCAACAGCAATTGCGCAATTATGGTCTGAATTTCACTCATACTCCTATTTGCATTGATAACACTGCTGCTATCTCAGTAACTAACAATCCCGTAAAACACAGTAAAACTAAACATATTGACATCCGTCATCATTTTATACGGGATTGTGCTGAGAAGAAACCGATTGTGCTCGAAAAGGTTGATACGTTAGATAATTTCGCTGATTTGTTCACTAAAGCGTTTGACAAAAATCGTTTTCAAAACTTTGTTGAGCTGAATGGGATGATCAATCCCGAGTAACCGTGTTTTTGTCTTTACTTAAAAAAAAAAAAAAAAAACCGTCACTATCGCTTAAATTATGTCGGTTGCCTCAGTTTGAAGGACATATCTTCGGATATGTTTGGTCCTCATTTCTACTTGTAGAATATAAGGATAGCCATTAACCAGATGACTGAAAGTGACCGGGGCGGTTTATGATGTGTTTTTATTCTTTCGCTGAAAATTAGTCGATCATACTTAGTTAGAAGGACACATACTTGTATGTGGTCGGTCCAGCTGATCCATTGGATCTTCAGGATAGCCGTTTACCTGAAAACTTCAATTTGATCGGGGCGATTGAAGTTAAAATTTTTTTCGGGAGATGAAATTATTTTTCAAGTCTACTACTTCGTAAGAAGTTCCTTTACTATGTTTAACAGAAAATTGATCCAACCTTGGAAAGTGATAGATATACTGATTCTGTGTGCTTAACTAGTGAAATTATAAGGCCTAAAAGACTTTAGAACAGTCATTGTATGTCATGGTAGCTTTTTATGGTGCGTAAATGTATAAGTGATACTAACTAAATCTACTCGATTTTACGTGGAAACTCCTTAAGAGTTGTGCATGTCTCCATATATATCTTTCCGAATGATAGGCAGAAAAGCGATTACCCAGTCATACACGAGCCCGTAAGTGTTCTGATTCCCGTGAAGATAGCGTGTCAAGAAACTGCAGTGATCCAGATTCGGGACTTGCAGTTATTTACTACTCTGAAGTTGTGTAAATACTTAAAAAAAAAAGTGTGAGTTATTGAGACATTCTAGAGTTCATAATGTTAAAAGTTGTCAATCAAGATGCAAGATAGAGAACGGGAAGAAGAGTCTAAAGATCGAAGAGTAATTACTATTTAATCAGACACTACGGGTTGAGGTCAACTCGGGGTGACTTGGGGAAAGCCAAATACGCTTTGAGAATAGATAGGAGGCATCATAATCTCTGAGTTGTTGCCCATTTAATTTTTGAGCTTAATTGAACCTAACCCGTATCACAGAAACGATGAAAACCATTCTAAGTTATTTACCTGCTTACAACCTGTTTCTTTATGTCATAATACAGCTGAACACGGATCTGTGTGACAGTCACGTAGTTAGTATGATTCCTGTTCGGATCTTTTCTAAAACATGGTAGTCCCTGTCGAGACTGAAATTTGATCACGTGTACCTAATTGTTAAAATTTTTCTACTTATGTAGTTGTATGATTTTATACCTGGTTACTTGGTCTTGATCGTATCATTTAACGCTTTAAAGGTTGTTTTAAAACTTAATTGAAAATTGTTCAAATTATAGGGGTTTGTTTTGAAAATTTTAATATATCGGCGAACTTATCCTTAACTTCGCCTGCAATAGGCGAAGTTATCCATAACTTCGCCTGTATAACTCTGACCCTATATAAAGAAGTTTTAAGGTCAAACTGTTCATTATTTTTTAAACCAACGAACTTATCTTCCACTCACCCGGCGAACTTATTATCAGAACCCTAAGCGAACTTATCGTTCGAATCCGATCTGTGTTCTTATTTTCTGTTTCTAATCCAATTACAAGGTGTGTAGTGTCGATATACGGTATAATCACGTTCATTAAGGTTAATCAAAGGTCGTTACGACCAGTTTCATAACCTCGGTCGTTCGAAATTTCAATACCCGATTTTCAAACGTGTTTTCACGTGGTAGTAATCAACTTAAACGTCTAGATCATCATAAAATCAAGTTTTACGGAGTCCGCATTCTCCAAATTGACCCTATTCACCTCGTTCGAAAAAACCTAACTGTTGCCGTTTCATATTCGGCGAAGTTACAGTTTAGGCGAAGTTATCCGTAACTTCGCCTGAGGTTTAACTTCGCCTGATAATTAATTATGTAACAGTATATGAGGCGATGTTGTGGTTAGGCGAAACTACGATTAACTTCGCCTGGCCCTTTTTACTTAACTGTTATCTGGCGAAGTTCAAGTTGAGGCGAAGTTGTTCCCAACTTCGCCCCACCTCTAACTTCGCCTATACAGAATAAGTCACAACTTCGCTCATGGTAACAGGCGAACTTGTGATTTGCCTTGACATTTATCTAACTTAGCCTGTTTGTTGCAGAAATGGCCGCTGTAGCTGGAGCAGGCGGCGCAGGTGGTGATGATGGAGGAGACAACCAACGACAGTTTTTCCCGGGTCATAACATGTACATAACATTAGACCCGGATGCGAGTGGTGTTGATGATTTCCGCGAAATCATCACATTCTTACTCCGCTCGCGTATATTACACACGATTACAACAACACTGCCGATATCCTTGCCAAACATTGAGGATTTTTGGCAGACCGTGGAGTATGACTGTTGCGTCGAGCCCCCGGTGATGCGAGCAACGGTCAACAATCAGATTGTTCAGTTCTCATCTGAACAGATCCGGGCGGCTTTACGGTTTGGAGATGAGACGAGAGATGATCCGACAGATTTCGTAGCTCCATTCCGAGATGGTGCGTTTCTGAGGATGGGATATTCAGGTCCCTTGGGAGATACTCAGAGAAGGAAGGGGTTCTTACTAGACCAGTGGCGCTTTCTCATGCATGTCATGATCGTGTGCATGTCAGGGAGAAAGGCTAGTACTGATGGGATGGGCGCGACCATGCAGTCGGCGATGACTGCTTTGACTTACAATAAGCGTTACAGCTTTAGTCAGATGGTCTTCTATGAGATAGATCAACAGAGAAGAGCGGTGGCGCGTGAGAGATTTATCATGTATCCAAGATTCATTCAGATGATCTTGAATCATGTTGCTCCAATGCTACCTCAGCGCCGCCCAATCAGATATGTAGAAAGTGTGAGTAAAAGAATCTTCGCCTAGTGCAGATCTTCCAGTGTGAGGAGTAAACTTGGGCTCCGTCCTCGACATACTCCTTTATTCGGGTACTTGATCAACCCAGAGTATGTGCCAGCTCGTGGGGACGAGTTTCGGGATCCTCAACCACAACAGGCTGGAGCGCCTCAAGCTATACCTGCTGCTCCTGTTGTGTCACCGGAGGAGAATGTAGACCTTGATGCTGCATTTGGTGGTCAAGGCTTCTTTGATATGGATCGGGTTGATCCTGAAGAAAATGTGCAAGTATCATTTGAAAGGGTTTCGAGTGTGAATGTGACTAGGGCAGCTACAATGGTGGCTGACTCTAATTTTGAAGATGAGTTGGCTGAAGCGAGACGAATTTTGGTAACTCAAGAACGAACTCATGGGAAAAGGAAGAGAACTGATGATGACAGCGAGTCAGATTATGAGGAAGAAGTGCATCAGTTGATTCGGAGATCAAGAAGGGAACGGGCAGGTGCAGGTTCAGGAGCTGGTGAGAGCTCAAGGGTGGTACGTTTCACTCCACCAGCACTGTCCGGTATGACAATGGTCCCTTCATCATTACAAGTTACAAGGCCAAACGCCACGGATGTTCCCGTGGTGGCTACCTCATCTGCATTCGGCCTCCCACCCACTACATTCCAACTTTCGGCTCCTGAGATTGTATCGTTGCAGCCTCCAACCCTTACTCCAACGGAGGTCGTGGCAAGATTTATTGAGTCGACAGTTGTGGCCACGGCAGGGTTAACAGTTACGATACCACCTGCGGTTACGTTTACGCCTACTTCTGAGGTCCCGGTTACATTGGAAATCCCTCCTCAGTACACTCAAGATATATCACATCTGAGGTTTGATTTCGATGCAACCTTATCAGGCTCTGAATGAATAGCAGCACTTGAACGGGTTGTGGCAGAACAATCAAGGGTGAATCTTATCCAGACCCATGCTATTCAGCGCTTAGTTGCAGAGAATCAGATACAGTTGTTCCTGCTGATAGAACATGGCAAAATCATTGATGCTTTGAAGGAGTTCTTGGCATCTCAGGGGGAGACGAGCTATAAAGGCGATGAGTTGAGGACTAAGAAGAGAAATGATGTAGACGATGATCCCAATACATCGAAAGGTGCAGGTGGAGAGTTTCCAAGAACTGAACAAGCTCTTGGGACTTCCACAACTCAGGGGGAGTCAAGTGCAGAGGGCGGTACAGGTGATGAGGTGGTGGTCGTGGATGTTGAGGAGATGGATGATGATGTTTATAGGTGATGATGATGTTTTACCAGTTGAAGAGATAGAGAAGATTGGTGCAGAGATAGTTATTGATAATGAGATAGAAGAGGGAGAGATAGTAGAGGAGAATGTGGAGCATGAGATTCCGGATGTTGATAAGCCAGATATGGGTAAAGATATGGGAAATGATGAGACAGAATGGGAAGAGCAGCCAAGATGGAAAGAAGGCTATGCTCAATGGTTCGTAAAAACGAAGAAACCAGCGGTCCCTACTATGTTTAAGAAGAGTTACAACATTAGAGGTTATGCTGAATCGAGAAAGGGGATTATATGCTGGATATACGATGAGCAGTTGAGGCTCTTTGTGATTAAAAGATATGATGGTGTTCAGTACTTCAAAAGGCTGTTGAGATCATTGAATACATTGCCAGAATGTGAAGTGAAAGACTTAGCCAGATTGGGGTTAATAAACAGAAGTGATGATAACATGGCTAGAGTCATTGGGAAGATTGTTTGGAAGGAAAGTATAAAAGAGAAGAAGTTCGAGCTGTTGAAACCACAAAAGGGAAAACTCATTGAAGACAAAGATAGAGGGATGAGAGCAGATGGCAAGCCTTGGATGATTATGAAGTATAAGCCGATCCGGTGTATAAAAGAAGTGCCGATGAAACAAATGCCCAAGGATGTGCTGAAAGAGCCGAAGTGGTGGTATGTAGATTGTGAAACAGCTGAAGCAGTAATGGAGGACGAAGATAAACAAGAGCTGCTGAGAGTCTATGATCCGATGCATCTAGTGAACTTATCTGAAGCTGATCTGTAGGCGCTGAATGAAAAGAAGATATTTTATATTCCTGCTTGGAAAGACGAAGCGAGGAAGTATCAAAGAGTTGTTTCGGTATGTGTACGAGAAGGAGTGCATGCTTGAAGATGATGATACAAGATTGTTGAGATTACAAGACACGTGCTTGAAGATAAAGATATGATGCTACTGCCAAGGAGGAGTCTGTTGGTACATGATGTCAGTAGTTCAGTATATAGTGTCTGTAATCGAGTCGTTTGGATTTGTGTTTTGTATGTAGCGAAGTTAGCTCACAAGTTCGCTAATACAGGCGAACTTGATGAGTAAGCGAAGTTAGGAACAACTTCGCCTGAACATGCCAGGCGAAGTTGTCGTGTTTATAAGTATAGGTTACGGCTGAGATGTTAATCAGTTTTTAGTTTTACGTGTAACGAGTTGTGTAATCAGTGATTGATATCACGTGTTTCCAGTTGCAATATACAACGTGTCTTTTCTTATTGTAACGTGTGTTCAATCGTGTTAGCTCGTATCGTCTTCTACGCTCGTAACGTCTTACGTAGGGATTCCGCACCTACGTAGAACGAGATATTCCGTGTAGATCCGGCTGGGAACCTACAAATATTTTTATTTTAATTAAAAGAAATATTTTTAAATTCTTTTTCTTTCATACTTCTTATATGTTATTCTTCACCAAAAAGAGAATATAAAATTTAAAAAAAAAATAAAAAAAAACACTCGTCGTACTGCATATATGCAATACATCGACTTTTTTTAATGCATATGTGCACTAGTTGATTAGCATATATGCAACTGTTTGTATTTTATATGTGCAATAGTGTTATATTATATACAAAAAAAGCGATATAGTGCATATGTGCATTAGTGTTGTATTACATATATGCAATAGTGGCATTGGATACAATTACTAGTGTTGTATTTGCATATATTCAATAGTGTGTATTGTATAATGCATTTGTGTTGTATTGTATGCAATAAAACACTATTGTAAATATGCAATAGGCATTAGTGCACATATGCACTATAACGACAAGGTTTTTTTAATAACAATATCATCTTATTAGAAAGAGGAAAGAAAAAAAATCATAAAATATTTTTTTAAAAATAGTTAAAAATAATTCTCTACTAGTTCTCTAGTTCCCTTTAAGATACTATTATCTAATCCACGAAATTCGACGCTTGATAAATTGTACGTTTAATTAACAAAAAAGAAAAATACATTAAAATATTAAAATGTTTCATTAAAATAATCAATGTGATAATAAAGTGTTAACAAATTGTTGATATACCTAATGTGATATTTTTGTCATGTCCATAATTTTCTTTTCCTTTATGTCTACACATGAAGACCACATGATCATTTTTTTTGTTATAGAAACCAATTCGAGATGATCAATCTCTCGATTGACTCGTAGAGTGGGTTATGCTTCAAGAACAAAAGAGAAGAAGAAACCAAAATAAGAACAATTTTTTGATTATTTTTCTTTATTTTTTCTCAAACGAGATTCCAATATATATGAAAACAAATACATAAAAATAAGAAAGTATAAAAAATAAGGAACATGATTTATAATACAATAAGGAAAGTAAATAAAAGTTAAATTTAATTAATATATTAAACTATAATAATATTTGATCGTATCAATTTCCCGCCCGTTCAAAACGTTCTTGAGGAATGATTTCTCCACGGTGGTTGCCATTCGACTCTTCCCACTGCATTCGGTGTCGTCATAATGGCCTGCCAAGGTGGTTGGAACTCGTGTAATTTCGGTGGCGTTCGGCTCAGTTATGACATGAAACCATGGCGGGCGCTACTCCCTTCTCCAAGCTTGAAGTGGTGCATGGATTGTTGATTCGGATTTTGAGGTTTGAAGGAGGACTTTATTCAACGTGAACATAGGTTGAATGAAAATTACATTTTTTTTCCATTATTTTTGGGTCATCATCATCGAGATTCTTTGAATTTGGGTCATTGGAGATATGAAGTGTTGATGGTAAAGGCGGCAAGAGGGTAGTATAGTAGTTGAGGGTTTTGGAAGGAGGCTTGCTACTAGGTTCAGTGAACCAACAACACCCTTAGGCTCATTTGGAATGATAAGTTCTTTTCAATTATTTTTTCAGAATTATGAGTTTGATGGGAGGCATGAATGTTACTGAGTGAAGAATTATATTGGTTATTAGGAAGAAAGGTCAGATTGAAGTTGGTATAGGGCCGCAACACAAAAGGTGGAGTTGGAAATGAGTTGTGGACAATAGTTTTTGGGTTGCTAGTTGCTTTAGGGTTGGTGATAGTGGCTTTGAATCGGTTACTAGCGGTGCCGAGATTAGGGGCGTGATGGTTGCTTTTGATTCGATTATCGTCGAAGAGGTACCGGAAAATTTTGACGAGGATGGCGCTAAAGATAGTAGTGATTTGGTTCATAGTGGTAGCGAGGTAGTCAAATTGAAACTTGGCTAAGGAGACTTATTGGGCGGCGTTTGATTCTTGCTGGATCAATAGCCAGTCAATTTTGTTGACCAGGGCCATGACCAGGTCTTCACACTGTGAATACCTTAATCAGATCTCTGATCTGATAGATTATAATAACTAAACACATCTAGTTCATGATGCTTATTATACGATTATGTATTAGTGTTGTATCTATTAGAATTGATTGTATATATGTGTATGTATAATATTAAGATGAAGATTGAGTGAACAATTAGGCAGAGGTTCGATAATCTTAACTCAAAGCTTAATTTAACATTGGAATGAGTTCACTATATATATAAGATGGGTCTAGTTCGTTACACATTCCGTAACGAACTAGCCACCCACTTCGTTACATTCAATAAACAGAATAAATATAACGAATAACCCCCTGATTCGGTAAACATTCTTAACGAATTAGGAGGGAACATTACTTAAGTCTAGTTCGTTAAACATCCTTAACGAAATAGATGATAATCTTAATGAACTACATTAAAGTCTTTAATAATTATTACATTAATAAAACGACAAATACATTAATGATAAATACAAGACTCGAGAAGCAAAACCGTGTACTAACAGACACCCGCTCGTCTTGAGCTCTTTGTACTTTATTTACTTGAAGCGTCTTGTCTGCCAATATCTGCAGCTGTGAATACCATGCTCATGACACACACGAACAACACGTTGGAATTGCATTGCTCGGTCATAGTCTTCACGACGCTCTATCAATATCTTATTCTTGAATAACACGTCATTGTCGGTCTCTGTTAAGTTCACGAGCCTCATCGGATGTCGTACTACCAGCGGTTGATGGATAAAAACCTTTACCCAACACAATAACGGCCTCGCCAGTCTTGTTGTCGTACTACCAGCGGTTGATGGATAAAAACATGTGTTGATTCAATGTCTTAACTTGCACACGCTTCATGGTCTTTGGCTGTTTTACCTTAAGAACCAACTTCCTCCAGCCCGTCCTTGGATCAATCTCATTGATACGCTTACGAGTAGGGACCTGTGGCTTAAGAAATATAAACCCATGGTTTACCTCGAGTAGCAGATGTTGACGAAACATATCTGCGATTCGATCACCCCCACGGTTTATAAACGGTCGACACGCGAGGGTCCGAATATCCCAACGCGGTAATGACAGAACATTAGTGATCTTTTCATAATATTCGATGTCATTCTTCCATTTGACAATACATACTTTCAACTCAGAATCATAAAACCATGAAATAATGTCACCTCGCACTTTAGATACATTCTTGAAAGACGTCATCTGGTTAGCTTGAGCACGAGCGATAGCTTCATTATTCTGCTCTTCATCAACATAACGATACGATTCAATGATCTTTCGAGCTTTCTTGTCTCGAAAACCAAACCATCTCTGAATATCAGCAACAGTCGGATCATTGATTGAGTCAAATCTTGTATCAACCACACGTTTACCCTTTGATACTTTATCCAAATGATCCTCAGCTGCTTTGAACGTTTAACTCAGTAAATACCGGAGCACCCTGATCGACATTGGTGTGTTGAAACAAATCAGGGTATTCCTCAGCTGTCATATCTTCAATCTCTACCTCCCCGTCTTCATAAATAAAAGTCGTATTCATCTGAATAGTCGTATCATTTAAGATATCTTCATCGTTCTCGACTTCCACATCAGGCTCAACTTCTAACACGGTCAATTCATCATCATTTAAACCAAGCAGTAACAAAATATGCTCTCGTGTTAGAGACCTTTTTACAAACTGTCCCTCCTCAATCTCGTCCCTATTCACAACAATTCTAACCAACCCTGATCCATCAACAAAGATGACGGTGTTAGCTTCAATCATCTCAATGGGTTTGGCGGCTGTATAGTCACGATACTCAATAATCTGCTTGCCAGAATCATCTACAGCACTTGCATCTGCACCAGAGGATGAGCTATGAGTTTGTTTAGGCTCACTACCTCCAGCACCCGAAGCATCTTGATCTTCGTCATAGTTCTTGAGCTTCTTAAGTGCATCATCCTTGCATGTTAACTGCAAGATGAGATCCTCTTGCTCTTTGATCTTCACCCCCTGAGACTTAACAATCTCACGAAGATCTTTAGTCTCCTTTTGATAGAAAGAGACATAACTTAACAGCTTTTTCTGATTCTCCATGAGACGTTCTTGATTCAGGCGATCAGCAGACATTTGATTTTCATAAAGATGAAGTAAGCTCAAAAGCATATTCGTTTGCTGATACGGAAATATTGCATTAAACGAAGGAGGAATAGGTTGAACTGGACCTTGAGGACAACTGAGCCTCATAAATGAAATATCCGGTGGAGGCATCTGTTGAGTCAAGAATTTGACTAAATGAGGAGATTTGACCTAAACGAAGAATATGGAAGATTGGAATCTTCTCAACCTCCACAGAAACTGTTAAGTATTGAATCCGAGCACACCTTGGACCTTCGAGTAAGATTTTACTTAGCCGAGTACGAGATTTTGCCTTCCGGGCACGGTTTACTTTAAATAATCTTCTTAAGTGGATATCCGAGCAAGGTATGCTTTTTAGTGATTTCCGAGTAAGGTTCATTAATTTGGCATATCCGAGTAAGGTTCACTTTGTCAAGCAGGGTTGTTCTTCAAGACCAAGTATTTTACTCTTCCGAGTAAGGTTTGGTCAACCAAGTCCAAGAAGCCAAGTAATTGGATGACCGGGCAAGGTATTCTTTAATAAATATGGTCCGAGTATACTTGATGAGTTGATGGAATATCTCTAAGTCATATCGAGTAAGGTTCTGCTCAAGTAAGGTATGTACTCCCGAGTACGCCTTATCAATAAGTTGTTTAACTGACAATGAGCCGAACAGGATCATAGAAGAACAAGGTTGCTCGTAAGGATTTGTCGAGCAAAGTTTGATAAGTCCAAGAAGATTGAAGTCTACTCGGTGAATATTTTACTTGGTAAAATATTCTTTAAGTAAAGTCTACCCGGAAACTAATTCCGAGTACACTTCTATGTTTACCAAGTCTGAAGGAAGGCCGAGTACACTGCGTACCCGGAGACTGAAGTTTAATGAAAAGCCTACCCGGAAGACTTGTTTTACACTTAGTATATTTTTGAATATGTAAATTGAATATGTAGTATCGGATAGGGTTTCTAGAAGGAATGACAGCCTGTCTTAGGTTGGCAGGCCTATAAATAGAATAATTAGGGCACGCCGCCAAAAGGGGACGAGACAGAGTACAATACGGATAAGACCGACACATTAATTGAAAGAATATTGTGTGTGTGACGACTGTCCTAGGATTCCTTCTAAACCCTAATCCATTATCCTTTTGTATGATTAATTATTATAAATGGAAATCTTTTTAGTGAATCCTGTGTGTGTCTTCATATTTTGAATAATCATTGCAACCGTATGTTTGTTATTGATTCCGTCTTTAACAAACGGTCATCTTTCTAAATATAGTAACCCGTCATTAACTCTCTTGTCAACACGATTAATTTTGTGTGAGTTATGACATGATTGATTAAGATCCGAGCCGAATCGACCATCATAAAAGGGGACGATTAACTGAATGTTGATTGAATATGTTTTGATTATGTTACTGTTTTTGAAGTTAACTGATAGGTGGTTAAGTAAATATCTGTGCAATTTGTTTGAAATTGATGATAATTCTTGACTATCATGTTAACTGATCTGATGTTATGATAATTAGTTTGATCTGTTTAGGTAAGATTAATTGCTTATATAATGTCATGAGTAATCACATGTTTATGGTTACTTGAATATGTTCTTAATCTGATCTTCTGAAATTGTTAAGATAGAATAGACATTGAATGTGAGTACAGTCTATTTTTCTTGATGATGAAAGAATGATTAAGATTTGAGTATGTGATGCAACTATTTTTGTCAAAATGTGTTTTATGACAAAATTAAGTGATAAAATGATGTTTCTAATGAATTTTGCATAAATACTATATTTTGGTCAAAACATGAGCAAGTTGATTAATGGTGGAGAGATATGATAAGATTATTCAGTTCAAGCTTTTAAGAAGCTTAAAAGAAGGATTTTTGTAGGGAAAGATCTCAAATAGTTGTTCTTGCTGAAAACTATGTCATTTGCCCAGTTGAAAGGACATGCACTTGTGTATGTTTGGTCCTTAAATCTCTTAGATTCAAAGGATAGCCATTGACCTGAAAACTGAATGCATTTGGGGCAATTATGACTTGTTTCTTATTCCTTCACTTAAAACTATGTCAATAGCTCTGACTTTGAAAGGACATATATTCACATGTATGTTTGGTCCTGTTGACCACTTTTGGTCAAACAGGATAGCCATTAACCTGACAATGAAGAGATATTGGGGGTGACTGAATATTAAACTGTATTTATTGGGAAATGATAGTACATTGACTACTTAGCTGATCATATGGAATTAATAGGCTAAAAAGGCCTTAGTATAGTCATTAACATGTGTGGTTGCTTTCCCATGATGTTGTAACCTCTAAGGTGATATAAACACAATAGATATGCTAATCTTTATGTGGAGATGCATAGTTGTTTTGCATGTCTCAAGATAGATCTCTCCGAATGATATGGCAGAAAAGTGATTACCCAGTCATACACAAGCCTGTTGTTATTTGGTCAACCAAAATGAAACTTTTTTTAATATGACATAGAACTTGCTTTAAGAAAATTTGAGAAAATATCAAAAACAAGGGGAAGAATGAATAAATCAACCAAAAGTTGATAAATATTTTAAATATTTTATCAAACAAGAGGGTTACAACTAGAACTACAAAGATGTTGACAAAATCTGTCTCATCTTGAATGAAAGGCATGTTGCTAACTGTAAGTCCAATGTTCAACCTCTATACATGTTTGAATATCAAAAGTCCAAAAATACAATAAGTTATGTCATTCAAAAAAACAGTTTTTGACCAAATACAGGAGGTTGGAGTCAAATTGGGGTGATCTGGGGAAAGCCAAATAAGCTTTGAGAAGAGATATGAGGCATCAGAGCACAGTGTTGACCATTATTGCATTATGCTCAAATTGAACCATAATCATATCACCAAAGAGATGAAAATCATGCTAAGTTTATACCTGCTGTTAACCTATCTAAGTTGTCATAATAATGCTGAGAGTGAAGTATTGAGAAAGCTACTTAGTCAATATGATCCCATTCCTGAGATCTTTTCAGTTTATGAAAGAAATTGTTTTGAAGTGAAGTATAACTGAAATTTGATCTCTTAATGCACCATTTGCTCTTAAACTATGTTCTGAAATGATACATAACTCAGAAATGTCTTTGAAAAGTGGTTTAAGTCAAAAAGTGTTGCATTTTGCCTAAAATAGGTTGAATATGTAAGTTCGAGTATGGTTTGATGATTTATAACCTTCTCGAGCACAAACTGTTTGAATATGTATTTTCGGGTAAGGTTTAACCTTTCCAAGTACAAAACAGTTGATTATGTCTGAATATGTAAGTTCGAGTAAGGTTTGATAATTATAAACCTTCTCGAGCACAAACTATTTGAATATGTATTTTCGGGTAAGGTTAATGATTTTTAACCTTTCCGAGTACAAAACAGTTGTCTATGTGTGAATATGTTGTTTCGGGTAAGGTTTGATAGCTTTCAATCTTTCCGAGTAAGCTTAGTCATTTCTGACTAACTTTATGATTTTCGAGCATGCTTTGAAGTGTTTACACTTTACGGGTAGAGTACACTGTTGTACTCACTTCCCGAGCAAGCTTGAAGTCTTGAGATGATTATGTGTTGATATAGCTAACTGTTAACAAGAAACTCTTGTTTCGAGTAAGCTATGCATGTTATATGTTAGCTTCGAGTAAGCTATGCATGTTATATGCTGATTGTGTTTTCAAGCTAACTCTGTGAACTTGAGTAAGTACACCGAGTAAGCTTTTTATGAATATGTTGTTAGGAAAGACTTGTTAATCTTTCCGGGCACGCTTAGATGTTACTGTTTAAGTTTGTCATTTTCGGGTATGGTTTGATATGATAAGTTCCCTCGAGCAAGGGCATACCTGATGATTGAATGTGTTTATCCTAGCAAGCTTAATGCTAACTTAGGATTTTTCGGGCAAGCTCTATGAAATTTTAGATTATGGCACACTTTATTGTTTGTGTTTAATTTCATTTCGAGCATGCTCTATGATATGTGTGTTTATGATTTCTTTGAAATTACAAGTGTTTTCGGGCAAACTTCGTTTACTGAGCACACTTAATATTTCGGGTACACTTGTGTTCCTTCAATATACTTGGTAATTTTCAAAACTTAACTTTCCGAGTACACTGTCTGCTAGAATTTGGTTTCGAGCATACTTTGTATTATATGAAAGTTATTCGGGTATACTTTGCATACGATTGTTGTTCGAGCACACTTTACATTTGAAAGAATGTTCAAGCACAATCTTCATACAATTATTCTTGGATGAATGCAGTGATTGAATATGTGAGTTAGTATGATGAAATTGTTTAGTGATTCATACTTGAATGAATACGTTGTTCGAATATGTTTGTTAAAATGACAAAATGTGATTATTATTTTTAGGGTTCATGCTAGATGAGTTTTAATTTGAATTTGAGAAATCTTTGTGAGAATCTTAATTGATTCTTAGTAAGAATGTTTATTTGATAACTATATTTGATTATTTGTCTTGTGATTTATTTCTCAAGAAATCAAGTATTTCGGGTAAGCTTTCTTCATTATGTCTTAACTTTAAATTAATTTTCTTGATCGAGCATTGTTTAAAAAGAGAAGTATTCGGGCAAAATTTATATTTAAAATGAAAATCTTTTCGAGTAAAGTTTGACCGAGCAAGGTTTGTTAGTGGAAGTAGACCGAGTAGACTTTGGATAAATTAATTTTTCGAGTAAGGTCTTATGATTTTAAATGAGATTAAATGTTTTTAATATATCAAGTGGATAACATTACTGGTTGACAGCTAGTAATTCACAAGAAGACAAAAAGCATTTAAAACCCACTTTCAAAATGTATAAAAGAGGGAGTTAGGCAAATTTTTTCTACATTATTTCCCTCTATCTCTCTCCTTCCACTGCAAAACCTCTCTTACTAAGAAAAATTACCGACTTATCGAATTCAAGATTAATACAAACCCTAATTTTTATCAGCCACTAATTCCGACTCGATAAGCATAAAATTTTATGTTTTCCGATCACGATTAGATTGTTATGTAACTTGATTATGTATTTGAGTACTAACACTCTGTTTATGTGTTTAGGTTATTAATTTGTCGAAGAACAGGTTCTTGAAGATTTCTTTCTTTCTTCTTCATTTTTATAACTTGAAATTGTCTAAAGTATTAAACTTTATGTCTAATTTCACTTTGAATGTGTTTTACAGATATGGCAGATAACGAGCCAAAGTATGTTTTTGAGTCAAAGCACAACATGTGTGCGTTACTACAAGTTACACCAGAGAATGAACCGATGGCTCGTATGATTTTATGGATGGCGCGGTCAAATATCAGCTTCGCTCTCACTGAATGCCCAACTATATAAAGAAATCACTTCTTGAATTTCTGGAGATCAGCAGAGCTAGTTGAAGATTGTAATGAAAGACGAATAGAGGCAACCGTGGCCAGACAGGAGATACAGATCACTGAAAGGTTGATCTGAAGATGTTTAAGACTAAATGACAATGATCACAATCACATCAACTTCGATACAAAGCATCTATTGAAGATTTTCAAAGAAACAATGGGGTATCAAGGAAATGTCCATGAGGGACAGTTTCAGAAAGGTCTGTTTCCGATGTTATACAGATTCCTTATTCATCATATAATTCATGGATTTGCTCCGAGGAAGGGATCATGGACTCTGATGAGTCATGATCTAGCAAATGCCACAGTTGGAACTATCTTTGATCTGCCCTTTAACTTTTCCAAGATGATTTTTGATAGGCTAGTTGGGAATCTAAAGAAACCAGAGAGAAGGAGATTTTTGCAGTACCCAAGATTCTTGCAGATCATATTCAACAGCACATTACAAGATTTACCAACAATTGGAATCACTCATAAACTGCAGGATCCAGATGCTTACAAAAGAATAAAGAATCCTGGTGTATCTAACACTTTTGATGCAGATATTCCATTTGAAATTTTACCTTGGTTATTAAACCATGATCTGGCTGTTATGCCTGTGCCTGAGCTGAGCTCAGAGGAAGAAGAAGGGAGTGATGATGAGAGTGCTGAAGGAGACTCTGATGATGATGTTGATGGAAATGACGGTGGAGATGGTTTGGAGATGGAGATGATGGCACCTGAACAGGGGGAGCAAAGAGTAGAAATTGAACAACCAATCTCAACACTACCACACTCACCACCACCAACCTCACCACATCAAACACCACCTCAATCATTTAACTTAGACCAACCTGAAACTTCCACACAACACACACAATCCCCATCCATCACTGAACAACCCACTTATGAACCCTTCCCTACAACCCCACCCTCAAGCCAACAAGATAACACACTTCAAAGAAATATTGATCTAATGTTGGAGAATGATGAGTTGAAAAGGCAAGTTGAGGAGGTTAGAGATGAGAATGTTGATCTGAAAAGAAAGAATAAAGAGCTGACTAGTGAAAATGAAATATTATTGAAAAAGTTAGCTGATGCTGAATTGATGATTCGAACCCTGGTGCAGGAGGTTGAGAAGACCTCAGCTGCCCTAAAACATGGGGGGAATATGGATCAAAATGATGTGACTGATGCTGAAAGTGCTGAAAATATTGATGGTTTGAAAATGATTATGAATGATTATGATGTTAGTGATGAAAATGAAGAAGCGGTGTGTGAAGAGGAAACAAATGAAAATGAAAAGTCAAATGATGATGAGAATGTGATTACAGAAGAACTGACTGAGATCATGGATGAAGACTGACTGTTGAGAATGTAAATGTGGATGCTGCTACTGAGGAACTAGAACACACTGAGCCAAATGATGATCAAGAAGCTAGTTCCAAGAGGGTAGAGCATGACTCTGAATTGGAAAACTTGTTTAGAGAAATTGATGAATTTGGAAATGATGAGCAGGTGGATGAAGAACAGGTGAGGAAAAGGAAAGAAAAGGGAAAAGGTTTAGCAACTGATGATGAACCTATTGTTTATGTTGAAAAAGATGTATCCTTTGTAGATACTGCTGCTGCTGCTGCTCTTGCTGAGAAAGAAAGACTGATTAAAGAATCAATGGAAAGGGAAGCAATTGCCCATTCCTTGACAGAAGAAGAGTTAGCACAGCAGGACTTATTGATCAGACAAGCCAACAATGAAAAAGAACTGACTGAAGATGAGGCTGATCAAGAAGTTATTGAGGTATTGATTAAGATGAAAAGGGTTGAGGAAGTGGACAACTCTTTGGGCACAGTGGTCAGCATGTTCCAATCCAAAAGTCAACATCAGAAACTGCTGCTGAACCAACTACTGATATAATTCCTGAAGAAGAAATTGGTGAGTCAATTGCAACTTTGGCTGCCAAGAAATGGGTTGAACAAGTAAAAGAAGACATGAAAAAGAACCCTACTGGTAACTAGGGAGAAAGAAGATTTGAAAAGACTTATCAAAGAATAAAGAGATCTGCTGAGCAGACTAATGATGAACCAATCAGGGCAATTCCCCTGAAAACACTGAAACCAGGAGAAAAATTACCAGGGGTCCCTGATGTTGATGTTCCTGATGTTAATGTTACTGAACCGGAGCATCCTGACTCTGATAAACCCAAAATAGATGCCTTGATTGATTTATCAGATGATGAGGAGTATGGCTCTGAGGAGTCAGATGAAGAGGGTGATGACAACCCTGATCAAGGAGGCGAAAAAGTTGGTACAAGCTCTACTGCTGAGACCCCTCAAGCTGAAATGACTTATATTCAAAGGGGCATAATTGAAATAAATGTAGAGGAAGTCCTAAAGAAAGTTGAAAAGAGAAAGAAAAATACTGAGCATTATAAGAACTATTTGAAAGTTAGAGGTTATCCTGAAGCTGCCCTGGAAAAATACACTGCTGAACAAATTCAAGATCTCCACAACAATGAGAAAGAGATAGTTTCACAAAAGTTTGTTAAACAGAATGATAAGGTTGAACTGGAAGAATTAAAGAAGAAATATGATGGGATGTGTGGATATTTGATTGAGAAAGGCATGAAGCCTGAGGTTGTGAGAAATCTGAGCAAAGAGGCAGTATTTGACCAGTATTCCAAAAGAAAAGAGAAAGAGTTAAAAAGGGTCTATACTGAGAGCACAATTCAAACTGAACTACCTGATGAGCCTCCAAAGAAGAAAAGAAGAATTCAGACCTTAAGGGAGAAGGAAAAGGAGCAAATCAAACCTGTTGAAATTCCTATCCCTCAAGATGATGTCAAACCTGAACAAGAAACAGAACCATTCATGCCTGGGAGAATGAGGAAATGATCAGCATCCTAAGAAACATAATGATCAACAAGAGAGGGATGACTGAAGCAGATTTCAATGTTTTGGAGAAAGAGGATCTGAAGACTCTTTTCTATCTGCAAAAGGATGAGTGGGAAAAAGCATTAATGGAGGGAGAAAATCCCAAATATTACTCTGATGGAAGATTTGTACCTGCTGGACTAGCAAGAACTCCAGGAATGATCAAAATGTTATTGAACTGGAGGCAGCAGGACATGACATTGTGGAAATAGCAAATCTTCCTACTGAGATGGTGGAAGCCATATATGTGAAAACTTTCAACTTGGGACCCCAAAAGCCCAAGAAATCAATTCCATTCAGACCTCCAATCCATCAAAGATTCCCAAGAGGTAGAGGTCAAGGAGGAAGAGGAGAAGTAAGTAGCTCAGTACAACAAAGAACAAGACCACATTCTGGTGTGGATCTACCAAGAGAGCTCTACTATGACTCAGTAACTGATACTCTGAAAGTGATCATGGAAAGTAGGCAGTTGAGGGAAATTATTGTGAGAAGTGACTTCAGAGAATACAATGAAGAGCAACTGAGCAGAATGGAGTCACTTCATCCTTTTGATTTCAGGGACAGAAGCAGATCTGCAGGGAGACAAATGAATGACTTATCTAAATACCTGTATGAGCAAGCTGGAAATGGGTTAAGGTTCTTAAAAGACAACATAAGCAGAGGTGCAGCTTCAATGAACAAAGCAAGAAGATCTGCAAAGATAAAGAAGATGGATATTGCTGAAAGAAACTTCAAGATGTATGTCAGAGATGAAGACCCACTGTCCAACATGAGTAAGTGTATTAGTTTAAGAAGAAGAATGAAAAGGCCAAATTACACTGTACAAAAGAATGGCATCATTGCTCAAGTTGAATACAAGGAAAATGGAGAATATGCATTGATGATTTCTGATGGAAAGGTGCTGGCTGTGATAAAGAGAGATGCAGATCTTGCTTGCTTACACAATGAAGATCTAGCTTATATTAGAGACTTGTTGATTCCAGAAGGACACACTCACTACCAAGTGCTCAATATCTTCAGAGAAAGAGCAGCATCTGTAATCCAGATGAGAAGACAAGCAGCCTACAATGAAAGGAAAAGACAAAATAGATAGAATAGGCTTTGCTTTGTAATGTCTTCAGACAAACCTTTGATTATGTAATTTTTACTTATGTAATTTGATTATGAAATTTGATGTGTATTTTGCTAAGTGTAAGTAACCATAGAGTGTTTTGGGTCAGCTGAGGTGTTCCAATCTAGGGGGAGATTGTTGAGTCAAGAATTTGACCCAAATGAGGAGATTTGACCTAAACGAAGAATATGGAAGATTGGAATCTTCTCAACCTCCTTAGAAACTGCTAAGTATTGAATCCGAGCACAACTTGGACCTTCGAGTAAGATTTTACTTAGCCGAGTACGAGATTTTGCCTTCCGGGCACGGTTTACTTTAAATAATCTTCTTAAGTGGATATCCAAGCAAGGTATGCTTTTTAGTGATTTCCGAGTAAGGTTCATTAATTTGGCATATCCGAGTAAGGTTCACTTTGTCAAGCAGGGTTGTTCTTCAAGACTAAGTATTTTACTCTTCCGAGTAAGGTTTGGTCAACCAAGTCCAAGAAGCCAAGTAATTGGAAGACCGGGCAAGGTATTCTTTAATAAATATGGTCCGAGTATACTTGATGAGTTGATGGAATATCTCTAAGTCATATCGAGTAAGGTTCTGCTCAAGTAAGGTATGTACTCCCGAGTACGCCTTATCAATAAGTTGTTTAACTGACAATGAGCCGAACAGGATCATAGAAGAACAAGGTTGCTCGTAAGGATTTGTCGAGCAAAGTTTGATAAGTCCAAGAAGATTGAAGTCTACTCGGTGAATATTTTACTTGGTAAAATATTCTTTAAGTAAAGTCTACCCGAAAACTGATTCCGAGTACACTTCTATGTTTACCAAGTGTGAAGGAAGGCCGAGTACACTGCGTACCCGGAGATTGAAGTTTAATGAAAAGCCTACCCGGAAGACTTGTTTTACAGTTAATATATTTTTGAATATGTAAATTGAATATGTACTATCGGATAGGGTTTCTAGAAGGAATGACAGCCTGTCTTAGGTTGGCAGGCCTATAAATAGAATAATTAGGGCACGCCGCCAAAAGGGGACGAGACAGTGCACAATACGGATAAGACCGACACATTAATTGAAAGAATATTGTGTATGTGACGGCTGTCCTAGGATTCCTTCTAAACCCTAATCGATTATCCTTTTTTATGATTAATTTTATATAAATGGAAATCTTTTTAGTGAATCCTGTGTGTGTCTTCATATTTTGAATACTCATTGCAACCGTATGTTTGTTATTGATTCCGCCTTTAACAAACGGTCATCTTTCTAAATATAGTAACCCGTCATTAACTCTCTTGTCAACACGATTAATTTTATGTGAGTTATGACATGATTGATTAAGATCCGAGCCGAATCGACCATCATAAAAGGGGACGATTAACTAAATGTTGATTGAATATGTTTTGATTATGTCACTGTTTTTGAAGTTAACTGATAGGTGGTTAAGTAAATATCTGTGCAATTTGTTTGAAATTGATGATAAATCTTGACTATCATGTTAACTGATCTGATGTTATGATAATTAGTTTGATCTGTTTAGGTAAGATTAATTGCTTATATAATGTCATGAGTAATCACATGTTTATGGTTACTTGAATATGTTCTTAATCTGATCTTCTGAAATTGTTAAGATAGAATAGACATTGAATGTGAGTGCAGTCTGTTTTTCTTGATGATGAAAGAATGATTAAGATTTGAGTATGTGATTCAACTGTTTATGTCAAAATGTGTTTTTTGACAAAATTAAGTGATTAAATGAATTTTCTAATGAATTTTGCATAAATAATATATTTTGGTCAAAACATGAGCAAGATGATTTAGAACAGATTGATGCAGATGACTTAGAAGATATGGATTTGAAATGGCAAGTTGCTATGTTGGGATTGAGAAGTAGAAGGCTGTACAATAGAACTGGTAGATCTCTGGTTTTTGGCCCAAATGAGAGAATAGGATTTGACAAGTCCAAGGCTATCTATTACAACTGTCAACAGCCTGGACACTTTGCAAGAGAGTGCAATATGCCAAGGAACTTTCAAGTCAATCAGTTCCAACAGCCAAGAAATCAACAACAGTACCAGCAGAATGTGCAAAGAAACAACAACCGGCAGAACTTCAACAATAACCAAGGATTCAATCCCAACAACAACAACTTGAACAACTTCCATCCAAACAACAACTTCAATCCCAATTTTAACAACCAATATCTGCCTCAGATGAACAACCAGCAGGGTATGCATCAGAATCAAGTGTATTCAATGAACAACACTCAGAAT
The DNA here is from genome assembly GCF_021521415.1 of Bidens hawaiensis. Taxonomy (NCBI): domain Eukaryota; kingdom Viridiplantae; phylum Streptophyta; class Magnoliopsida; order Asterales; family Asteraceae; genus Bidens; species Bidens hawaiensis. Next base: position 241,136 of record NW_027491454.1, read on the forward strand.
CAAGCTGTTCAAAACCCTGCAACTAGCAACATTCCAGCAAACCAAAATCAACCAAGAAATCAAGGCAATGTGGCAGTAACTACTCAGCATGAGGGAAGCTTTGACTGGAGTAACCATGAGGAAGATATAGCAGATGATATCAGAAGAGCTAATGTGGCATTCATGGCCATAGACTCTGCATCTTCATCTAAGGTACATTCTGATCCTAATGCTGATTTACCTAAACTTGTCAATGAATTAAAAGAAAAGATTGGTAAGCTGGAAAGTGAGTGTTTTAAGAAGCAAAGCATTATCAATGCTTATGAGGCAAGTGAGATTGTTAGTGAGAAAAGAATGAAAAGTTTGGAAGAGGATTGTATGAATAGCTATAGAGCTCAGACAAGATTCACAACTGAGATTAGTGGGTTCAAGAAGATGGTGATTGATGAAAAGGTGCTGAATACAAAGCTGCAAACTGAAAAATGAAATCATAAAGAACTTAGTTTCAACTGGAAACATTTGTGGAATTCTGAATAAAGTAAAAGAAGATGAAAAGTACAAGGCTGTTTCACCACCATTCAACAACAACTTCATGCCAAAAGTTGACAAAGAAAAGAGAAGTGCTTATCTACAACAAATCAAAGATGTGTTTCAAGACAAAGAAGATGTTGCAGATTTGTACAAGAATGTTGAGGTGAGGGAAGATGGTGAATTTGTTATGAAGAAAGAACTGAAAGAGGAAAAGTCAATTGGAGTTCAAGTCTCTGAAGATGACTTTGATTCAGATGAGTTGGATCAAGATGATCTGAGTGATTTGAGTGATCAAATTACTGAAAAAGAAATTCAAGCTGCTGAAAAAGGAAGAAAATATAGAAAGCCTGAATCTGTTGATCAACTTCCAAAGTATCCTCCAGTTACACATAAAATGAAAAGAATGAATGAGCAAATGGGAAGAGAACATGTTTCTTTTGACATTGGTGAAAAGAGGAATGTGTGTTACAATGCTGTCAGACCTCCAAGCAAAAAGTTTTTGGAAAAACTAGAAAAGAACAAGAAAAAGAAGGTAAATAAGGAAGAAATGGATATAGAATATTTTACTCCTATTTATCCTATCTTTTCAAGTGTTGAAGACTTTGATGTGGGTGAGGTAGAAACTGCTGAGGAATATGAAAGAAGAAAGTCAAGATATAGAGAGAATGAAGATGATCAACCACTGAATTTAAAAAGGGTTGTCTTTGTTAAAGGGAATGTGGAAAGAAGTGATATCAGAATGGCTGAGTTTGTTCCATTCTCAATTGATTTTGACAATCTGAAAAACAAAAAGACAATTGGTATAAAAGAGCCCAAACCAAGTGAAAGATTCAGGAGACCAAAAGAACATGAGATGTTCAAAAGAAAGGTGTGGTGTAGAAAGTGTGATGAATATGGACACCATACTGATTCATGTAATGAGAGACTCAAGTTTCAGCCATTTCATGTCCCAAATGGAACAAGGTTTGGTCAAGACTTTGTTTTGTACAAAGAGAAGTATGCCATGTATTTGGGAAAGGGAAATGTGAATAGCATTGAGACAAAGAAGAAGAAGCAAATGACTGAGAATGTGAGAAGAAGTAAATCACCTCAGAAGCAAAAGCGGTGATAGTGGAGAACCAGTCATTAAAATTTACCAAAAATACTCATTCAGTCATGTCTGATGAGTCACAAGAATCATCAGGCAGTGAGAAATCAAGAAGAAAAACTGTATATCAAAGAAAGAAACAAGCTACACTCACTGGTGATGAAAAGTTCTTGTTAAAACATGGATATGAACCACAAGGTTTCACATGGAAACCTAGAACTGAAGCTAAAGTTGAAGCTGTGACTGATGTAAGAGACTTCTCAGAAACTAAGAACTATGTCTTACAAGAAAAGAGAACTGCCTCAGTTGAGCTTGACAATTCAGCTTCACTTGACAAGACACCAAGAGAGTGTGGATATGAAACTGATCATTCAGACAACTTGGAGATCACTCATGAAGATCCTGAACCAACTACACTCACTTCCCAAGCTGCCACTGAAATTGACACTGATAAGTTGAAGTTGAAGAAGCTTGCATCTCATCACTGAACTAATCAAATTTCTCTTTGTGCAGGAACATGCCACTCCATTAAATGATATTTGGTATATGGATAGTGGTTGTTCTAGGCACATGACTTGTGATAAGTGGTCACTTGTGAATTATGTAGAGAAGTATGAGGGTCCAGTTGCCTTTGGGAGTGATGAAAATGGTGGAAAGATTGTACGTAAAGGGATATTGACAAATGGGAAGGTGTCTTTTGACAATGTCTTTCATGTTGAGGGACTACAATACAATTTGTTGAGTATATCTCAAATGTGTGATAAGGGTTACAAAGTCAGTTTTGATGATTCTCATTGTTTCATCTTAAAACCTGAATTTGTGATCCCACCTGAAATGATTATGATGATGGCACCAAGAAATGGAAACTTGTATGAGTTGAATATGAAAGATGCTATTTCAAGAGGTGGTGCATGTTTTGTTTCCAAAGCCACTGAAAATGAATCTAAATTGTGGCATAGGAAGTTGTGTCATGTGAACTTGAAGAATATGAATAGACTGGTCAAGGGTGAACATGTGATTGGTTTACCTACAAGAGAATTTAAGTTAGATGATCATTGTGACTCATGTCAGAAGGGCAAACAAAACAAGTCTACTCATAAGACAAAGCTCATCAACTCAATTGATCCACCACTTGAGTTACTTCGCAAGGATCTTTTTGGTCCTGTGAGTGTGCCAAGTATTGGAAAGAAGAGATACTGTCTGGTGATCATTGATGACTATTCAAGATATACTTGGGTTTATTTCCTAAGTACCAAAGATGAGACTGCTGAGTTGATTAAGGGTTGTGTTACAATGATTGAAAACAAATTGAATAAGAAAGTAAAGATGATGAGAAGTGACAATGGTACTGAGTTCAAGAATGGAGTTTTGGAAGAATTTTGTGCTCTGAAAGGAATAATGCAACAATTTTCAGCTCCAAGAACTCCTGAACAAAATGGTGTTGCAGAAAGGAGAAACATAACACTAATAGAAGCTGCAAGAACCATGTTGGCTGATGCTAACTTACCTGTCACATTCTGGGCTGAAGCAATCAACACTGCTTGTTATGTTCAGAACAGAGTGCTTGTGAACAAAAGGCATGATAAAACTCCTTATGAGATTTTCAACAATAGAAAGCCTTACATCAAGTTCTTCAAGCCCTTTGGCTGCAAATGTTTTTTTATTGAACACTAGAGACTATTTGAACAAGTTTCAAACTAAGTCACTAGATTGTTTCTTTGTTGGATATTCTACTCACTCAAAGGCATACAGAGTCTATGTGAAAGATCACATGAGTGTGATAGAGTCATCTGACATTATTTTTAATGAGAATCAATTCAACACAGGTAGTGGTGCAACATGGCTATTTGATCATGAAAAGTTAATAAAGTCATTCAAGATTTATTCTGAAGACTTTGATGATACATTCTACAAGACCAGTGTACTTGAAGAAAATAAGAAGAAAGACCTGGACTTGGAAGAACTGTGGGAAAAGGTAGCTGGGAAAGAAAAGGAATACACTTTTGTGAAAGGCTCCTCAAACAATGACATTGAACAAGATCAAAAAATGACAAGTCAAGATAGTCCTCATGTACAAAATGATCATGTTCAGAATGGGAATGACACAAGCAACCAATCAAATGAAGTTGAGAATGCTTCCACAACAAGATTTCAAGACTTGTTTCAAAGCTTGAATCAGGGAAACAATGGTGCATCTACTTCAGGACAAACCAATGATGAAGCACCAGAGTTTCATGATGCAGAAGCTGATTTATTCATTGAAGAACCTGAATTCAATGAAACAAATCTTTACACAAATTTGTCTACAAATATGATAATACAAACTCTTACTATTGAAAAGAATCATCTTGCTGAAAATATCATTGGTGACTTGCATGAAAGAGTAACAAGGAGTCATTCTGAGATAGCAAACATCTGTCTGTACTCTTGCTTTCTATCCCAATTAGAACCAAAGAATATTGCTCAAGCTTTAAAAGACAATAGTTGGGTAGAGGCAATGCAAGAGGAATTGGCCCAGTTTAGAGATTTACATGTATGGGATCTTGTAGACAAGCCACATGACAGATATGCAATTGGAACCAAATGGGTATTCAGAAACAAAAGGGATGAAAGGGGTTTGGTGATTAAGAACAAAGCAAGACTTGTAGCACTGGGATGTCTTCAAAAGGAAGGGATAGACTTTGAGGAAGTGTTTGCACCAGTTGCAAGACTGGAACCCATAAGGATTTTTCTTGCATATGCTGCCTCAAAGAACATTAAAGTATTCCATCTTGATGTCAAATCTGCATTCCTTAATGGAAAGATTGATGAAGAAGTGTATGTGGCTCAACCACCAGGTTTTGAGGATCCCATGTATCCAAACAGGGTGTATAAGTTAAACAAAGCCTTTATGGATTGCATCAGGCTCCTAGAGCATGGTATGATGAGTTATCAACTCATTTACTTGAAAATGGCTTCACAAGGGGAGCCATTGACAAGACACTCTTCTACAAAAGACAAGGGTCAGATTTGCTGCTTGTACAAGTCTATGTTGATGATATCATCTTTGGATCTACAGATGAAAATATGTGTTTGGAGTTTGAAGAGGTGATGAAGTCCAAGTACAGCATGAGTTCCATGGGTGAAATGAATTTCTTTCTGAGACTACAAGTTCAACAAAAGGATGAAGGAATCTTCATTCACCAAGCTAAGTATGTGCAGGACATTCTGAATAAGTTCAACTGTCATGATTACAAGGTTGCCTCAACTCCAATGGACACCAAAAAAAAGATGATAGCTGATGAAAAGGGGGAGTCAGTTGATGAACATGAATACAGAGCCAAGATTGTATCACTGATGTATCTGACTGCAACAAGACCAGATATCATGTTTGATGTTTGTGTATGTGCTAGGTTCCAATCAAACCCAAAAGTCTCCCACATGAATGCTGTGAAAAGAATATTCAGATATTTAAAGGGAAGTCCAGACTTAGGGATTTGGTATCCAAAGAACCAATCCTTTGATCTGATTGCATATACAGACAGTGATTATGATGGATGCAATATGAGTAGAAAGTCAACATCCGGAGGATGCCAGTTTTTGGGTGAAAGGCTAGTGTCATGGCAATGCAAGAAACAGACCACAGTGTCAATCTCCACTACAGAAGCTGAATATGTTACTGCATCTGCCTGCTGTGCACAAGTTCTCTGGATTCAGAATCAGATGCTGGACTATGGTTTGAACTTTCTAAACACCCCTATTCTCATTGATAATACTGCTGCATATTTTACTGTTAAGAATCCTGCGCAACATTCTAAGACTAAGCACATTGAAATCAGACATCACTTCATCAGAGATTGCAGTGAAAAAGGTTTGATTGAAATGCAAAGAGTTGATACAAGTGATAATTTGGCTGACCTATTCACCAAACCACTTGATAGAACCGGGTTCAACTTTCTTTTGAAAGCCCTGGGAATGATCAACTCTGATGAAATCTGATTAAGGATGTGTGCTTGGTTGTGTACCTCTATGTGCTACCTGAATATTTTAGAAGAGGTCACACATGTTGAATATGTTGCTGAATATGTTGCTGAATATGTTGCTGAATATGCTGCTGAATATGTTGCTGAATATGTTACTAAGTATGTTATATGCAATATGACTTAACTGTTTCTATGTGTGTCTTTCTGTGATAACTGTTTATTTTCTTAGAGATTACACATATTGAATATGTTTTAACTTAGTATATTTTTGAATATGTAAATTGAATATGTACTATCGGATAGGGTTTCTAGAAGGAATGACATCCTGTCTTAGGTTGGCAGGCCTATAAATAGAATAATTAGGGCACGCCGCCAAAAGGGGACGAGACATAGCACAATACGGATAAGACCGACACATTAATTGAAAGAATATTGTGTGTGTGACGGCTATCCTAGGATTACTTCTAAACCCTAATCGATTATCCTTTTGTATGATTAATTTTATATAAATGGAAATCTTTTTAGTGAATCCTGTGTGTGTCTTCATATTTTGAATACTCATTGCAACCGTATGTTTGTTATTGATTCTGCCTTTAACAAACGGTCATCTTTCTAAATATAGTAACCCGTCATTAACTCTCTTGTCAACACGATTAATTTTGTGTGAGTTATGACATGATTGATTAAGATCCGAGCCGAATTGACCATCATAAACGGGACCTGACAACATCATCATTGGTGTTGGAGGAACCACCAATGTAGCTGTTGTAGGCCTTGGTATCATAGATAAGATCGATTGACAAATCATACCAAGCCTAGGATCCAACATAAGCGTGGTCATCAAAGTTAAATCCGGAGTGCTAGTAGTAAGCGGCACCACCGGTGTTTGAGGAACGGACGACCTTGGAGGTTGAACTCCAAATGAGATGCCAGCACCGGTCGAAACTCGACGCTTAGACGATCCTTCTTTCACCAACTCCTTCTCTTTCCTTTTGTGATGAGAAGCTATAGTACTAGCTAAAGCAGCTTCAACCTCAGCAGGTTGTAAAGCAGGAACTTTACCAGCACCACCATTACCACCATCACCACCATCATCATGATCATCGCCCTCATTCCCACCTGGTTCTTCCTCACGCTCAGAATCTGAGTCATCATGGATCCAGCGATCATTGTCAGGACATACATAATTTGGATTCACCAGATAACCAATCAAACGTTTGGTCCTAGGTGTATCCTTTCGATAGATCTTCATCCGTCGTACAGTATCAGCAAACATATGCTCCAATGGTAACAAATCATCCACCAATGTGTGATTAATGACGAGATTTGCAATCAAATCTTCAATAATTAACTAGAGGAACCGAGGATACATTAAAAACTTCTTTCGTTGAACCATCTGAAGGCATTGTTCCTTAAGATGATAAAAGATCATTTCCGAGAAGTTGAAAGGCTTGTTCAAGATCAAAGCAACAAATGCCGATTGTAGCATAATCTAGCATTCATCGAAACCACCCTTACGACCTCCTAAGCAATGGATTAGTACATGTAATAAATACTTGTACGTTGGGCATAATCATTCTTGTTATACATGGATGCTTCAATGTCACCCCCGTAGAAAACTCTACGAAATAGGCCCTTGATCAAACTTTTATCAAACTCACACGGATGATCAATCGTATCTCCAAACCGAAGCACACATCTTATCACATCAGTATCAACAGTAATATGCGTTTGGTTGATTGTGGCTTCAATATGGTTCTCAACTTCAACATACCTCGCCGTATTCCAAAATTGACGAACGATACTAAATCGAACATCAAGATTTGCAGTAATGGAATAATGAATACGCGAGCATCGTAAGAATTCTAACAACCCTCCAAATACGTTCTCTTCTGCAAAATTTGTACCAACAAAGGCACATATATTATGCTTCTTGTCATATGGCAGTAACGGCATATCTTGGTGTTGTTGTTGTTGCTGTTGATCAGCTACCGGGGGATCTTGTTCCATGTTACCGGCCATAGTTCTAAATAAACAGCGTCGAGAATTAGTGATAATCTAGTTTATATAAATAAATTTGCAAATCTTAAATAAATTTAAAACTACAATTCATTTAATTAAGGTGACATTCGTGAAGTAGATTGATTCGTTATATTGAATGTTGAGTTGTTATAACGAATCATCTGCTTCGCTATCAGGTAAATAGATAACGAATGAGGACTAGCGAATTACTATGAAACATTAACGAACTAATGTCTAGTTCGTTATAAATAACAAATACTAATCTGATTCGTTATAAATATCAATTCGCTACATGATTCGTTAATCATTTTAGCTAATTCGCGTTGTGATTCGTTACAGTTTCTGATTCTTGCTATTCAATTCGTGTTTACACGTGTCCACTTCGTTAACTGCTATTCAAACAACTTTTTGCCACGTGGAAAAAGTTGTCAGAGTTTGTTACAACCGTTGTAACAACCTGATTCGCTATAGTTGATTCGTTATCAACTGTAGCTAATTCGTTACTTAATTTGCTAAGTTTACACTTAGTGATTTGTTAAAGAGAACCATCTGATTCGTTAGTCTTTTGAGTCAAACTAATTCATTACTTGACTTAATTCGTGGACCAATTCGTTATAATATACTTCGTGTGATACTGTTCCTGATTCGTTACCTGGACAATTTTCAATTCTTTAGTTGTTATTCGTTAACCACTGTTTACAGTTCGTTAATTCCACTATTCACAGTTAAGTGATATACTTTCAATTCTACCCCATGAATTTGAAAGTATTGTTTTTTAGAAACATAGCTGGTATGTATGCATTAGCTTCCCAAAATATGCTTATGCAACAAATGTTACAACTGGACACTGAGATCGGTTCACATTCAAAGTGTCCATGTTTAATGAAATTTAGCGATTTTGCTAAATGGGAACCCCATTTCCGTGCTCAATTGGGTTCAGTTCACCCTGATTGTTCGTATTACTTGGATGAGGTTTACACCGTTCTAATGATTGGAGATGAAACTATCGTGTTTACACCTAAGGCTATTTCTCAATACTCTCAAGAAGAAAAGAAAGCTTTAGGGATTGAAACAAAAGCGTACTCCACTCTTACAATGGCTTTATCTGAAAACATCTTTCATCAAGTTGGTAGTATAAAGATTTGTGCTTCATTATTCCAACATATTCGTATGAGAAGTATGGGTAATACCGCTGAAAGCAAGAAGGTTATGCTCAAGTTTTAGTTTAGAAACTTTAACTTACTTAAGGGAGAGACTGTTGAAGAGATGACAATAAGGTTTAATCACTTGATAGCTGAGATGGACAAGATGAAGTTGAAAACGTCTGAAGTTGACAAGATTGACACCATTAAAAGTGCTTTAGCAAGTTCTTACTCGAATTTCTTGATGGTTTTGAAAGAAAATAATTACTTCAACAATAAAGATCTGAGAGCATCTGAATTCATGCAAAAGATTGAAGCACGGGAATACGATCTTAAATGTCAGAAGTCTTCAAAGGATAATCAAGATCCTGCCTTTTATGGTGAAAGTATGCCGTTAAGTTCACCCATTTCTCCTATCACTGCATTTCTTACACAAAATGCAAGTGATAATGCTACAACTATTTATAGTGATCCACATGCGTGTTTCTACACTGCTGGAAATTCTGGGTCATCTGGTATTTCTGTTTAAACTGGAGGGTCTGGAAATTCATCACCTGCAAATCAATTCTCATCACAACAAAATGTGAACATGAGGGAGGCCGAACAAAATTTTGCTTTCTTGTTTTCCTTCATGACTTCATATGAGAATATGGTTACTAGTAAGATTGCAACGAGCGACTAAACTGATGAAGACTATGATCAAATTGATCCTGATGATTTAGAACTGATGGACTTAAAGTGGAATATGGATCTGATAGTCAGGAAAGTGAAAACGTTTACGGAGAGAACGGGTAAAGATCTTCCATCTTTGAACAAGAAGTTTGGATTTAATAAATTAAAGGTCAAATGCTATAATTGTCAAGAGTTTGAGCATTTTGCTAAAGAATGTGATAGGCCAAAGAAAGAGTACACTTGTCCCAGAAAACAAGATCAGAATTCATCTGGTAAAAGTGGAAATGATGCGGGAAAGATTTCTGGAACTAAACCGTCGTCTTCTGGATCACAAGCAATGTTGTCCAACTTGGATGGAGATGACTGGTTACAACGTTTGTTGTGCAATAACAATCAAGAAAATCTGGAAATGTTTGGATCAACTGAGAATTTCCAAGATGTAAGTGGAAGCGAACTATCTTCTAATGCTGATACTGAATCTGATTCTGATGACTCATGTGAAAAGCTTTCAACTACTTTTGCTTGTATGGCCAAAATCAATGAGGTTAGTCCTTCTGTTCTTTGTGTTGAATGTGAGAAAAACAAGCCTAAGTTAGATTCTTTGAAAAATCACAATGACTGTTTAGTGAAAGAAATTGCTTCACTAAAGGATACTTATCGACAATCTTTGGAATCTCAAATGAAATCTCGTGAGAAGATTGAAGCTTTGTCGACAAGTAACCATGATCTCAAAGCTGAGTTATGTGTTTGAATGACTATTAATGATCAAAAGTTTCAAAAACTTTTAAAACATAGATCAAAGATAACTGAGCTTGAGAATGAGATTCTTGAGTTAAAGAACAAATTGGGAAAATTCAGAAAGTCTTCCTTCTGCTAAACGAAATAATCGAAGTATATAGTAAGAAAAAAGATTCAAAGAAAGGTATAGGTTTTGTTGAAATTCCACCACCTTTTTAGAATGATTACAAACCGAATCCTTTTGCTAGAAAAGAAGAGCATATGATTGTTAAAGAAACTGTGATTTCAGAAAAAGCAAAACTAGTTAAACCTGAAACTGTTAAAGCCCAATCTACAACTCAAAAACCTCAGGTTCAAAGCAACAAAGTCTTTGTTGAAAATGTTGATAAAGTCATCATTGAGGATGTGTTCAAACATGAAATAATACACAAGAACACGAACATTCCAAGTTCTAATCACATACTTTGTGAACCTCATGAATTTGAGGAGGCTGTGTATGGTTCGCACACAACTCAGGTGAAACAAGAAAATCATGTTAAGGTTAAATTAGTGAAAGCTAAGAAACCAGAAAAGCCCAAAATTTCTAATAAGGATTTGTTGCGTTTCATCAATCCTAATGTTTTCAAGCCATCAACTGGTCGTGTGTTTAAATTAAAAGGAATAGACACGATGTTCACTGAGAAAGACATTCCAATTAGTATCATTAAACCGGAATTGATTGAGAGTGTTTTTCACAATGAAACTTCCAAGATTCAAGATCTTGAACGCAGTATGCTCATGCGAAAACATCAGTTACGTCTATCCCCTTAACTAAAGTAAACAAGTCTTAAAACATGCAAAGAAAGTTCAGTTTGTAAAATCCACTGGAACCGATACTTTGCAAAGTTTTTCAAACTGCTCTAACCTAGATTTTTATTTGAGAAAGAAATCGGGGTCATCTGATGATTTGGCTAAGAGTTTTACCAAGAACGTGAGTTATCATCCTTCTGTGTCATATGTTACTGCTAAATCTCAAAAAGATCATGTGGACATGCGAAGCTGCTTTCTTTGCGGTCAACAAGGTCATGTTGTGAGAAACTATGGACAGAAGGGATCTCAGAACCTTCATCATTTGTCAAGGACCAATCAAAACCAGTTCCTTTGAAAAAGAGATTCTGAAACGACTTGTGTCGTATGATGATGATACTCACATCATGTTCTCAAATGTTAATCCCCGAAAGGTAGTTCATGTGAATGAAACTTACGGTCACGTTGAACCAAATTTTATTCCAACTGAACCGTTATGCAAAAATGTGAACTCAAATTTTGTTAAAGATGCTTATTTAAGACGTAAGTCTAAGAAGCCTGTAACTTATTCTCAAGTTGCAAAACAACAGTTGAATTCAACAAAGTTTAGTGTTACTCATGGAAATCAAAAGGTGCCCAAGACTGAGGCCTGGGCAGTCTTTTTAAACTAATCATTTTCTTTTCTGTGTAGGGTACATCCAAGACCATTTCTGGTGAAAACTGGATTATGGATAGTGGATGTTCTCGTCATATTACTGGAAATCTCGACCTATTAACCAATGTCAGAAATATTCAAGGGGGTTATGTGGCGTTTTATGGGAATTATGGGGCTATGATTACTCAAGAAGGTGATATTTCAAATGGTCATATTACATTTGAAAAAGTTAATTAATGTGACAAGGTAGACCATAACTTATTCAGTGTGTCGCAAATCTGTGACAAGAAATACACTACAATATTTACCGATAAAGAATGTCTGATTCTAAAACTGGGATAGGTGATTCCCGAGGACATGGTTGTCATGAGATCCTCTCGATCAAATGATATTTATGTCTTAAATATGAGCTCTAAAGTATTAACATCTATCAAAACATGTTTTGTCTCAAAGGCAACCGAGAAAGATTCTATTCTATGGCATCGTAGAATGGGTCACAAATATGTTCGTAAGATGAACTATCTAATGGCAAATGACCTAGGTTGCATACTTCTAAGTTATTGAATTCCATTGATACTCCTCTTGAGAGACCTCATATGGATCTTTTTGGTCCAGTGAATCGTGCTAATATCTCTAGAGATTGGTAATTCCTGGTAGTTACCGATGATTATTCAAGATACTCATGGGTCTTATTTATGAGTTCAAAAGATCAAACACCTGTTCTTTTTCAGAATTTAATCACTAAGATCGAATCACTATACAAGCAGAAAGTGAGGAGAATTCGAAGTGACAATGGTACTGAATTCAAAAATACTGTATTGGATTTCTTTTGTATACAAAAGGGAATTCATCGAGAATACATTGCCCCATACGTACCACAACAAAATGGTGTTGCTGAGCGAAAGAACAAAAAAATTAATTGAAGCTGCTAGAACTATGCTTGCTGATTCTAAGCTTCCTGTCCAATTTTGGAATGAGGCGGTGAATACTGCGTGTTATACGCTCAATCGGGTTCTAACTGTTAAGAGACTAAAGAAGACAAGTTATGAGTTGTGGAATAATCGAAAGCCTAACTTAAAGTACTTGGAAACTTTTGGGTGTCCTTGTACGATGTTGAAGAAGGATGTGGGTAAGTTTGATGAAAAAGCCATTGAGGGGTATTTCTTGCTGTATGCTTCTCCTAAGAAACGGGTATTTAACTTCACGTCTGGTTGTGTTGAGGAGTGGTACCATGTGGACTGTCAAAAGTACACCACACCTCCTCAAGGGAAAGGTCCCAACTGGATGTTTGACTATGATGGCTTATTTAATTCATTTACTCCAACAACTGATCAACCAGATGAAGACTTGGTTCGTGCTTACTTTGAAGAACAATTGGTAATTCCAAGATTTTCAAGTTCTAATGATGTTGAAGCTCCAACCGATGCTCCAACTTAGGATCCTGATAATGATTCTCCTGTTCTCTTTGATAATGCATCTACTTCTTCTGATGATACTCCAGTTGTTGATCAAGTTATTGAACTTGATAGTGATGATTCAGCTCATGAGCTGGGAGAACATTACAATAATTTATTTGAAAATGTTACCGTTCCTGAGAATCCCACTCTTAGGATTCATAATTATCATCCGAAAGAAAACATTATTGGAGAACTTGATGTGGGCGTTCAAACACGTAATCAAGTTGCTTCATCAAGTGAGAATAATGTATTGTGTGCTTATGCAAACTTACACTCGTCTGGAATTGTAAATTTTTCTAAATTCACTTTCTTTCTATCCCAAGTTGAGCCAACGACGCCTCGTATGGCACTTCAAGATCCCTCTTGGGTAGATGCCATGCAAGAAGAATTACAGCAGTTTGCACATTTGGGTGTTTGGGATCTTATCGACAAACCCGCTAGAGTCAAGAAGGCGATTCCGACTAAGTGGGTATTTAAATGTTAGAAAGACGATCATGGGAAACAAGGCACGGTTAGTGGTTCAAGGTTTCCATCAGCAAGAGGGTATTGACTACACTGAAGTATATGCTCCTGTTGCAAGATTGGAGTCTATACGAATCTTTCTGGCCTATCCAGCTTACAAGAACATAAAATTCTATCAAATGGATGTTAAAAGTGCTTTTCTCAATGGTGAAAAACACGAGGAAATGTTTGTGTGTACAACCACCAGGTTTTGAAGACCCTGATTATCCTGACCGAGTTTATCGTTTAAACAAGGCATTATATGGTCTACATCAAGCCCCGAGAGCTTGGTATGGCACGCTCGTCGACAATTTGACGGATAATGTTTTCAAACGTGGGACTATTGACTGCAGTTTATTTTACAAAAACATTGGTGATGATCTTCTCCTCGTTCAGATTTATGTCGATGACATTATCTTTGGGTCAACAAACGACATGTTATGTAAGGAATTCGAAAAGTCAATGCAAACCAAATTCGAAATGAGTTCGATGGGAGAGATGAACTTCTTTTTAGGGTTGCAGGTTCATCAGTCTGTGAAGGGAATCTTCATTCACCAGACTAAGTACGTGAACGACGTCTTGAGCCGATTCAACATTACTGCCGGAAAAACCCCTTCTACTCCTCTCCCTGTGGATCATAATTTTTCACCGGATGAATTGGAGGATACCATTGATCCTACCATATATCGAGCTATGGTTGGTTCTTTGATTTATCTTACTACTTCTCGACCCGACATAATGTTTGCTGTTTGTTTATGTGCTATGTACCAAGCTAGTCCCCGAGTGACTCACCTGGCACCGGTCAAGCGTATTTTCAATATCTGAGGGGAAATCCAGACACTGGGTTATGGTACCCCAATGACGATACATTTGATCTTACCGCTTATTCTGACTCAGACTATGGAGGATACAAGATTAACTTCAAATCTACCACAGCAAGATGTCAATTTTTGAGAAGCCGTCTTGTAAACTGGCAATGTAAGAAGCAGACAACGGTTTCCACTTCAACCGCCGACGCTGAGTATGTTGCAGCCTCGAGTTGCTGTTCCCAGGTTTTGTGGATACAACAACATTTTCGCGACTACGGTTTGAAGTTTCTTACTACTCCCATTTTAATTGATACTTCTGCTGCCATTCGCATCACCAAAAATCCCGTACAACACTCTAAAACGAAACATATCAAATTCTATATCATTTCATACGGGATTGCTTTGAAAAGAATTTAATTGACCTTGAAAAAGTACATACCGATTTTCAACAAGCTGATTTATTTACCAAAACATTTGACAAAACACGTTTTCAATTTTTTCTTGGTTTAAATGGCTTAAAGAGCCTTGCTGATATCTTGAAACTAGGATAACTATCTTTATTTTCAGTTTAATTTTACTGTAGATTTTATTTTTGGTTTTGGATTTTAAGTGGTGAAAGTAGAAAATACAAAAATATTGTGCTTTTCGTTTGTATAGTTAAAACCCAAAAACATTAAAAATTTTGAAAAAAAAACAAAAATAGAGTGTTTTCATTATGTTTCTTTTAACTTTAGGAAATCCAAAAACATTTTAAAATCTGAAGATCCAAAAAGATTGTGAATTTCTCATTTGTATAGAAAAATTTGAAAAAGACAAAAAGATTGTGTTTTAAGTATGTAAAGAGAAAATCCAAAAAGCTTTTTGCGTACGTTCACTGAAAAATATATCAATTTGGTCCTGATAATTTCTTGTAAATATTCGGGATAGCCATTTACCTAACAATGGAAAGTATTTGGGGCGTTCGTTATGCTTTTTAAATTTATTTTCTCGCGGAAAACTATGTCGATTATTTAAGTATGTTGAGCATGCTTGAATGTTTTGGTCCTGTTATCTACGTGTAGATTGATAGGATAGCCATTAATCTATAGACTTAATGTAACTGGGGTGATTAAATTCATTTTGTTTTATGCTCCTCAAAATTTTGAGTTTTTGAAGCAAAAAGAGAAAATGATAGTACATTGATTGTTTGACCCCATATCCAGCAAAAAAATAAGCTTAAAAGACTGAGTGCTTAATTGCATTGGTGCATTGGTAGGTCTTAAACAAGCTGTTAGAGTAAAATATGTGATATAAACATAAAGAAAAGCCAAATTGAAAGAGGTGTTAGTCTCTAGCAAAATTCTCGGTAAGGATGGCAGAAATGTAATAACCTGTCATACTCAAGCCTTATAGTTGTTGATCACCCAAAAATACAATAAAGCAAATAAAAAGCGTTAGGATTCTGGACACTGTGAGTGTTTATGCGGCTTAATCATCTGGGTATTCATAAGCATGAATATTTCACTCGCTTTTAGAGCAAACCCAAAGTCATTAAACTTGATCACTGTTGTACTCCGTACATTCTAAATTACTGACTTGATCAAAATCCGATGTTAGTCATATATTTGTTCCTCCCTTGCGCGCGTCTCAATACCAATAAGAAATGGACCCCATGGGTTACAATGTATGTAAGCCGACAGATGAACTCGTTAATACTCACTCACAGTAAAGGAAACTTGATGCATTGCTCAAAAGTTCTAAAATCGACAAAATTATGATCAACACTATAATGGTTTAAGTCAAGTTGGGTTGATTTGGCAAATATCAAATTAAGCTTGAACCCAGATTAGAGGCTGATAGTTTCTGATATTCTGTGAGCTAATTGAACCATTAATCATATCACATAAATGCTTGAAAGTTTATTATAAGATTTAAGTGGACAACAATATCAATGACCGACTTAACGCCAGTCATAATATCGCTAAAATATAAAACTAAGATGGAAGGGCAACTCGGTCAATATGATTCTCTGCTCAACTCAACAAAAATCCAAAAATATATACTGCTTTTGAAAATCCATACAAAAACACAAAATTATTTTTTATTCTATGTTCCTCATTTTCGGATATTTCTTTTGTAAATATTTTTACGTAAAAAGCTCAAAATATTAAAAAGATTTTCCTTTCTTTTTATATATTATTTAAATTTGTTTAAGTTATGTGTTACAAAACGTAAAACATGCTAAGATATTCGATCTTCAAGATATGGGTTCTTGTTGGTTAATTTAAGTTAATTCATTTAATTTAATTATGTTAATTAATTTCTTTAGTTTAATTTAAAATTAAATAACAGTAATTCATTAATTATGAATAACGAATTAGATCATTTCTAACGAATTACATTCTAATTCGTTACCCTAATTCGCTTCCGCCACTCTGTAACTAATATTATTTAATTCGTTATCCATAGTTAACGAACTAAACACGAATTGAGGCTAATTCGTTAATCTTATGTCTCTAAGTTAACGAATTGTGTCTAATTCGTTGTGACACGTGTCAAATTAACCTAACGAATCACCTGATTCATTAATTCAAAATTCAAAACGAATCCGATGATTCGTTACATCGAAAAGTGTGTCGTGTCAATGATATATAGGGGTTCATGAAACGATTCGTTTCACACTATTCATCTTCTTCCCTTAATACACTGTTACTCTGGCAAAATTTTTCCAGAAATTTCGACTAACATTAAACCTCTTTTTGATCATATATTTGTGATCCTAAGGTATAGACGATCATATCTTCTTGATTTTCGTCAAATTTGATACTGCTTTGATAGGTTAATTATGTGATTTTGTAACCGGGTTTTTAGAGTTTTTTATAAACCTTAATTTACTCGCTTTATACCATATTTTGGACCACCATATTGATGCGATTGTACTCGTAACGTGATTCCGAGATCCATTGTGATCATTGATTTGGCTTCATGTTGCTGATTATAGTCGTATCAAATTTCCGATTACATGTTTGACTTTTCTGGTTCTTGGTAATTTTGACTTTGACCAATTGAGTCAAATATTAATTCTAATTGGCCATTCGTTATGCTTAACGAATTGGAACTAATTCGTGTCCAATTCGTTATGCAATTCATACGAATCTGGATAGCGAATCAATATTTATAATGAATCAGATTAGTATTTGTTATTAATAACGAACTAGACATTAGTTCATTGACGTTTCATAGTAATTCGCTAGTCCTCATTCGTTATCTATTTACCTGATAGCGAAGCAGATGATTCGTTATAACAACTCAACATTCAATATAACGAATCAGTTTGCTTAACGAATGACACCTTAATTAAATAAATTTAAAAATAAAATTCATAATTAAGTTGTCATTCGTTAAGCAGACTGATTCGTTATATTGAATGTTGAGTTGTTATATTGAATCATCTGCTTCGCTATCAGGTAAATAGATAACGAATGAGGACTAGCGAATTACTATGAAACATTAACGAACTAATGTCTAGTTCGTTATAAATAACAGTTACTAATATGATTCGTTATAAATATTGATTCGCTGTCCTGATTCATATGAACTGCATAACGAATTGGACACGAATTAGTTCCAATTCGTTTAGCATAACGAATGGCCAATTAGACTTAATATTTGACTCAATTGGTAAAGGTCAAAATTACCAAGAACCAGAAAAGTCAAACATGTAATCGGAAATTTGATACGAATATAATCCGCAACCTGAAGCCAAATCAATGATCACAATGGATCTCGGAATCACGTTACGACTACAGTGGCATCAATATGGTGCTCCAAAATATGATATAAAGCGAGTAAATTAAGTTACTTGCTCTGATACCACTTGTGAATACCTTAATCAGATCTCAGATCTGATAGATTATAATAACTAAACGGATCTAGTTCATGATGCTTCTTATACGATTGTGTATTAATGTTATATCTATTAGTATTGAGTGTATATATGTGTATGTATAACATTAACATGAAGATTGAGTGAACAATTAGGTAGAGGTTCGCTAATCTTAACTCAAAGCTTAAGTTAACAGTGGAATGAGTCCACTATATATAGAAGATGGGTTTAGTTCGTTACACATTCCGTAACGAACTAGCCACCCACTTCGTTACACACAATAAACATAATAAATATAACGAATCACCCCCTGATTCGTTAAACATCCTTAACGAATCAGGAGGGAACATTACTTAAGTCTAGTTCGTTAAACATCCTTAACGAACTAGATGATAGTCTTAACGAACTACATTAAAGTCTTTAATAATTATTACATTAATAAATCGATAAATACATTAACGATAAATACAAAGACTCGAGACGCAAAACCGTGTACTAACACACGCGACGCGGGAGGCATGAGGACGATGAATGAAAGCACCAAATTGATAGAGACCGAATGAAAGCACCAAATTGATAGATTCGAGATGGCCAATCTCTCGATAGACCCGTAGAGTGTGATAGGCTCCAAGAACCTTTTAATCGTAAGTTAAGTTGAATTCAATGGTTTTAATTACCAAATATAAATTTTGTCAATTTACTATTGCACCCTTGTATTTAAGTAATTAAAAAATAAAAAAAATATAACATGATTGGTGAAAACCTCTTCTTGCACTTCTCGTATTAAAAATCACTTCTGAAATGAACCTAACTATATATATATATATATATATATATATATATATATATATATATATATATATATATATATATATATATATATATATATATGGTGAGTTAACATACAATAATCGCTTAACGTACATTAAGTTAGTGAATGATGCTCAAGATTAAAAAACAAATACGCTCAAATAAAATTCCAAAACATAATATGTTCAAGGTTAAAACCTAATACTATAAACGTTAAAACCAAAAACGTTCAAGGTTAATACCAAATACTTTCAAGGTTAATACCTAAAACGCTCAAGGTTTAAACCAATTACGTTAAAGCCAAAATTGATTTTATTCAAGAGACAGACGTGTTTGTTTTGATGAATTGATGAGTAATTAGATCAATTGCTAAACCGAACCTTGTGAACAAGAGGAGCGACATTATGAGCTTTTCTAGCGAGTTTTCGGAGGCTTGTTGTTGATGCCGTTCATGGTGACAGTGGAGTGTTGATGTCGTCTGCAGGTTCCCTGGATGGATCAACACGAGATATCTCGATCTACGTAGGTGCGGAATCCCTGCGTAGGTCGTTACGAGCGTAGAAGACACGAATAGATCAAACATGATACGATAAACAAACACGTTATATTATAACCAAAACACGTGATACAGTATCACTATTACAGACACGAACTCTCGTCCTCACGTTACAGCTCTCGTAACTTCGATAATGATCACGCGAACAACTGCTTTCAACAACCTTAAACAAACCGTAACCTAGGAATATAAATACACGACAACTTCGCCTGGCATGTTCAGGCGAAGTTGTCCATAACTTCGCTTGACTAACAAGTTCGCCTAAACAGGGAACTTGTTAGTAACTTCGCTTAAGACATATAAAACATAATTAATCATTACAGACTCGATTACAAACACTAGACTATGAACTACTGACATTATGCACCAACAGACTCCCCCTTGGCAGTAGCTTCATGTCTTGATCTTCAAGCACGTGTCTTGTAATCTTCAATCTCTTGGTCTTCATGCATGTACTCCTTCTCTCACGCATACAGTGACTACTCGCTGATATTTCCTCGCTTCGTCTTTCCAAGCAGGAATATAAAATATCTTCTTTGCATTTAACACCTACAGATCAGCTTTCGATAAATTAACAAGATGAATCGGATCATACACTCGTAGCACTTCTTGTTCGTCTTCGTCTTCCATCACGGCTTCAGCAGTCTGGCCATCAACATACCACCATTTAAGATCTTTCAACACATCTTGAGGCATAGTCTTCATTGGAACCTCTTTCATGCATCGAATCGGTTTGTACTTCATTACCATCCATGGCTTGCCATCTGCTCTCATTCCTCTTTCCTTATCTTCCACTAGCTTTCCCTTCTGTGGCTTTAATAACTCAAACTTCTTTTCTTTAATACTTTCTTTCCACACGATCTTCCCAATAACTCTGGCCATGTTGTCGTCGCTTCTATTAATCAACCCCAATCTAGCCAAATCCTTCACCTCACATTCAGGCAATGTATTGAGAGATCTCAACGTCCTCTTAAAGTATTGGATCCCATCATATCTCTTCACCATGAACACTTTTAACTGTTCATCATATAGCCAACAGATAATTCCTTTCTTTGATTCAGCATAGCCTTTGATATTATAACTTTTCTTGAACATGGTTGGAACAGCAGGCTTCTTAGTTTTGATAAACCAATGAGCATAGCCTTCCTTCCATCTAGGCTGCTCCTCCCATTCTGTATCATCATCTACTGTATCTTGACATACATCTGACTTTTCAACTTCAGGGATCTCGTGTTCAACATTCTCCTCAACTATTTCACTTTCTTCAACATCATCTTGTATCACAATTTCTGCACCAATCTTTTCAATCTCTTCGACTGGTAGAACATCATCTTCACACATAAATTCATCATCCAACATATCATCATCTAATTCCTTCAAGGCATCGATCACATCATCTCCCATCTCCTCGTCATCTACCATCACCACCTCATCACCACCAGAACCGCCAGCTGCACCTGCAGACTCCCCCTGAGCTGTGGAAGTCCCAAGAGCTTGAGTAGTTCTTGGCAACTCACCACCTGCACCTTTCGATGCATTGGGATCATCGTCTCTGTCATTCTTCTTCTTTGTCCTGAGCTCGTCGCCTTTACAGCTCGTCTCCCCCTGAGATGCCAAGAACTCCTTCATAGCATCTATAATTTTTCCATGTTCAACCAGGATGGACGACTGTAGTTGATTTTCTGCTACTAGGCGCTGAATAGCCTGGGTCTGGATAAGATTCACCCTTGATTGTTCTGCCACGACCCGCTCTAGTGCAGCTATTCTCTCCGAGTCTGATAGGGTTGCATCTAAATCGAACCTCATGTGAAATATGTCTTGGGTATACTGAGGAGGGATTTCGAATGAAACCGGGACATCAGAAGCAGGCGTAACCGCAGGTGGTATCATACCTGATAACCCTGCAGTTGCAACGACTGTCGACTCAACAAATTGAGCAACCACCTCTGAAGGAGTAAGAGTTGGAGGCGGTAAAGACACAATCTCCGGAGTCGTCAGCTGGAAAGTAGTGATAGATGGGAGGCCAACAGATGATGATGTAGCCACCACGGGAACGTCCGTGGCGCTTGGCCTTGTAACCTGTAATGGTGTAGGAACAAGTGACATACCTGACAGTGCGGGCGGAGCGAAGCGTACGACTCTAGAGCTCTCACCAGCTCCCCTACCTGCACCTGTCCTGTCCCTTCTTGAACGTCTGATCAACTTATGAATGTCTTCTTCTTCTTCTGAGTCACTATCGTCATCCGTCCTCTTTCTCTTCCCATACGTTCTTTCTCGAGTTACCATCATACGTCTTGCCTCATCCATTACATCATCAAAATCTGAGTCAGCCACCGTCGTAGCTGCTCTAGTAACATCCACCCTCGAAACTTGTGCTACCGAGACCCGTACGTCTTCTTGAGGATCAACTCGGTCCATATCGAAGTAGCCTTGACCTCCAAACACTTCATCAAGGTCTATGTTCTCCTCTAGTGACACAACAGGCGCAGCAGGTATATGTTGAGGTGCTCCTGCTTGTTGTGGTTGAGGGTCTCTGAACTCGTCCCCATTGGCAGGAACATACTCCGGGTTGATTAAATACCCAAAGAGTGGAGGATGCCTGGGACGGAGCGCAGGTTTGCTCCTCGCGCTTGATGCCATGCACTGAGCGAAGATACGTTTGTTCACACTCTCCACGTATCTGATCGGGCGGCGCTGAGGTAGATTTGGAGCCACATGGTTCAAGATCATCTGGATGAATCTTGGATACATAATGAACCTCTCACGCGCCACTGCCCGTCTTTGTCTATCGATCTCATAGAAGACCATCTGACAGAAGCTATAACGTTTGTTATAAGTCAGAGCAGTCATCGCCGACTGCCTGGTCGCACCCATCCCGTCAGTACCCACCTTCCTCCCTGACATGCAGACAATCATTACGTGCATGAGGAAACACCACTGATCGAATAGGAAACCCTTCCTTCTTTGTGTATCGCCCAACGGGCCCGAATAGCCCATTCGTAAAAACGCTCCATCTCGGAAAGGAGCCACAAAGTCCGTCGTCCTTGGTCTCATTCCCGAAACGTAAAGCCGCCCGGATTTGTTCAGAAGAGAACTGAACTTCTTGATTGTTGACGGTTGCTCGCATAACCGGGGGCTCAACGCGGCAATCGTATTCCACCGTCTGCCAAAAATCCTCAATATTGGGTAAGGATATCGGCAGAGTAGTTGTGATCGCGTGGAATATCCGCGAGCGAAGGAGGAAAGTGATGATTTCGCGGTAATCCTCCACACCACTCGCATCTGGGTCTAACGTAATATACATATTATGACCCGGGAAGAACTGCCTTTGATTATCTCCTCCATCATCGCCACCAGCACCTCCAGCACCAGCAACAGCAGCCATATCTGCAACAAACGAACCAAGTTAGATACACATTAAGGCATAACACAAGTTCGCTTGTTACCATGAGCGAAGTTGTGATTAAATCTGTATAGGCGAAGTTAAAGGTGGGGCGAAGTTAGGAACAACTTCGCTTCATCTTTAAGCTCGTCTAATAACTAATAAGTAAAAAGGTCCAGGCGAAGTTAATGATAACTTCGCCTCACCACAACATCGCCTCAGGCGAAGTTAAACCTCAGGCGAAGTTACGGATAACTTCGCCCAAACTGTAAGTTCGCCTGAATCTGAATCGGCGACAGTAAGGTGATTCGAACGACGTGCAGTTGGTGATTTCGGAGATCAAGGACTCCGAAATACATGATTTTATGAAGTTTTATACGTTCAAGTGGTTTACTATCACGTAAAAACAAGTTTGAAATCGGGTGTTTAAGGTTTCGAAAGACGAGGTCGATAATCGAGTCGAAACGACCGATGATCAACCTCAAAAACATTGATTATACGATACTAGAAACCTTACACACCTTTAATCACGGAATGGAATCGAAATAAGAACACAGATGATGTTGATCGATAAGTTCGCTGAAGTGTCGGAGTATAAGTTCGCTGAAGTTTGAAAATTATAAACTGTTAACCTTAAAAATTCCTTTATATAGGAGCGGAGTTATACAGGCGAAGTTGTGGATAACTTCGCCTAGGGCGAAGTTATTCACAAGTTCGCCGATATATCAAATTTTACAAAATCAACCCCTATAATTTGAACAATTTGCAATTTAGTTTTAAAACATCCTTAAAGAGTTAAATGACACGATCAAGACTAAGTAACCAAGTATAAAATCAACAACTACATAAGTACGAAAAACTTTTAAAAATTAAAGTACAAGGGATCAAATTTCAGTCTCGACAGGGACTACTACGTTTTAGAAAAGATCCGAACAGGAATCATACTAATTACGCGACTGTCACATAGATCCGTGTTTAGCTGTATTATGACATAAAGAAACAGGTTGTAGGCAGGTAAATAACTTAAGATGGTTTTCATCGTTTCTGTGATACGAGTTAAGTTCAATTAAGCTCAAAAATTAAGTGGGCAACAACTCAGAGATTATGATGCCTCCTATCTATTCTCAAAGCGTATATGGCTTTCCCCAAGTCACCCCGAATTGACTTCGACCCGTAGTGTCTGATTAAGTTGTAAGTATTCTTCGATCTTTAGACTCTGCTTCCCGTTCTCTTTCTTACATCATGATTGCCATTTTAAGTTAAAGAATGTCTCAATGACTTAAATTTTTTTTTTTTTAACAAACACATAGAGAATAACTGCAAGTCCCGAATCTGGATCACTGCAGTCTCTTGACACGCTTTCTTCACGGGAATCAGAACACTAACAGGCTCGTGTATGACTGTGTAATCGCTTTTCTGCCTATCATTCGGAAAGATATATATGAAGACATGCAGAACTCTTAAGAAGTTTCCACATAAAATCGAGTAGATTTAGTTAGTATCACTTCTACTTTTACGCACCATAAAAAGCTACCATGACATACAATGACTGTTCTTAAGCCTTTTAAGCCTAATAACTTCACTAGTTAAGCACACAGAATCAGTATATCTATCATTTTCCAAGGTTGGATCAATTTTCTGTTAAACATAGCAAACGAACTTCTTACGAAGTAGTAGACTTGAAAAATAATTTCATTTTCCTTAAAGAAAAATTTTAACTTCTATCGCCCCGACCAAATCAAAGTCTTCAGGTCAACGGCTATCCCGAAGATCCAATGGATCAGCTGGACCGACCACATACTAGTATGTGTCCTTCTAACTAAGTATGATCGACTAATTTTAAGCGAAATAATGAAAACTCATCATAAACCGCCCCAGTCACTTTCAGTCATCTGGTTAATGGCTATCCTCATATTCTACAAGTAGAAATGAGGACCAAACATATCCTAAGACATGTCCATCAAACTGAGGTAACCGACATTGTTCTAAGCGATAGTGACGTTTTTTTTTTTTTTTAATATGCACAAAAAGCATGGTTACTCGGGATTGATCATCCCATTCAACTCAACAAGGTTTTGAAATCTTGATTTGTCAAACGCTTTAGTATATAAATCAGCGAAATTATCAAGCGTATCCACCTTTTCAAGCACAATCAGTTTCTTCTCAGCACAATCCCGTATAAAATGATGACGTATGTCAATATGTTTAGTTTTACTGTGCTTCACGGGATTGTTAGTTACTGAGATAGCAGCTGTGTTATCAATGCAAATAGGAGTAAGTGAGAAATTCAGACCATAGTCGCGTAACTGTTGTTGAATCCACAGAACCTGGGAGCAGCAGTTGGATGCTGCCATGTATTCTGCCTCACATGTTGAAATGGCGACTGATGTCTGCTTCTTGCATTGCCAAGACACTAATCTGCCTCCTAGAAACTGACATCCTCCAGTAGTTGACTTCCGACTCTGATTGCACCCTCCATAATCAGAATCTGTGTAAGCGACTAGCTCCAAGTCTCCTCCTCTCGGGTACCACAACCCCAGCTTCGGCTTGCCCTTGAGATACCGCAGTATGCTCTTCGCACCCTTCAAATGAGATTCTTTTGGGTTTGCCTGAAAGCGTGCACAAAGACAAACAGCAAACATTATATCAGGCCTAGAAGCAGTTAAGTACATTAAAGAACCTATAATAGCCCGATATTGGGTTGGGTCCACGTCTGCATCGTTGTCTGAATCAGCACCCAATTTGTGATTGACGCAAACTGGAGTACCGAATGGAGTGCTGTCCTCCATCTTGAAGCGTTTGAGCACATCATGGACATACTTGGTCTGATGAATGAACATCCCATCCTTCTTTTGATCAACCTGCAATTCTAAAAAGAAAGTTAGTTCACCCATAGCACTCATTTCAAACCTTTTCTTCATGACGGCCTCAAACTCCTGACACATGGAGACTTTTGATGCAGCAAAGATAATGTCATCCACGTAGACTTGCACCAGCAGGAAGTCGCTTCCTTCTCTCTTGACGAACAACGTGCTATCTATCTTCCCTCTTTCAAACCCATTTTCAAGCAAGTAATCTGATAAAGTTGAGTACCAGGCACGAGGTGCCTGATATAGTCCATACAACGCCTTGCTTAGCTTGTACACGTGATCAGGAAAGTCTGGGTCAGGAAAACCCGGAGGTTGCTCAACGTACACAACCTCATCAACTTTCCCATTTAGGAACGCACTTTTCACGTCTAACTGAAATACCTTCATCTTCTTATAAGCAGCAAATGCCAAAAACAATCTAATGGCTTCCAATCTTGCCACAGGAGCGAACACTTCATTATAATCAATCCCCTCTTGTTGATTAAAACCTTTAACGACTAGCCTCGCCTTGTTTCTTATAATAATCCCTTTCTCATCTCTCTTGCACTTAAAAACCCATTTTGTGCCTATCGCATGCACATGCTTCGGTTTTTCAACCAAAGTCCAAACTTCCATTTTCTTGAATTGAGCCAGCTCTTCTTGCATGGCCTCGACCCACGAGCTGTCCTTTAGAGCCATTTGGTAATTCTTTGGTTCAATCTGGCTGATAAAGCAGGTGTACAAGCATTCGTTGATTATGCATGTCTCCTTAATGCTTGTGTAAACACAGGTGTGCTCATTCAAGCTACGTCTTGTTTGTACACCGGAGGACACATCACCAATCACATTCTCCAAAGGGTGATCTTTATGAATTCTCGTGGTCGGAACAGAACCGACATGCAAATTGTCTTCCAAGTTAGAAGAGAGCTCGTCAATGGTTGTTTCTTGCTGAGAGTGAAACGGATTGAAAAATTCTTCTTCAGGAGAGGCAGCAGGGGTATCGATAGCATTTGACGAGGAAGGTTGACATTTATCAAACAGCTGTCTTTGCACTAGATTTTCTTCCTCATCAAGGATCATCTTCGTAGCAACTCTCTCTTCTTCTTCTGCACTATCCAAATATGGTATGTTAAAAGACTTAAAAAGTCTATCATAGTTGAAAAACTCAGCAGGTCCGTTGCTTGGTTTTGGCGGTTTGTAACTTGTGATATCGGTGTTACACACCACCTCAACCTTGCATGTCGATGTATTAAAGACACGTCTGTTGGGAGTCGCAACAACATAACCGACTAAGATTCCTTCATCGGCTACTTCACCAAATTTAGAATTTGTCTTTAAAATCGAACAAGGGGACCCGAATGGTTCAAGACCACTCAAGTTGGGCTTCCTCCCATGCATAAGCTCATAACACGTTTTATTAAGTCTTTTAACAGTCAAGACTCTATTCAGGATATAACATGCTGTAGCAACAGCTTCAGCCCAGAACACCACAGGAAGCTTCGAATCAGCCAGCATAGTTCTGGCTCCTTCAATTAACGTTCTATTCTTCCTCTCAGCCACTCCATTCTGTTGCGGAGTATACGGAGCGCTGTACTGGTGCTTAATCCCTTTCTGAAGGCAGAAGATCTCCATTTCAAAATTCTTGAACTCCGTTCCATTGTCACTCCTGATGAACTTAACCCTTTTCTCCATAACGTTCTCAACTTTGGTAATCAAATTCTTCACCATCTGAGCCGTTTCATCTTTTGATTTCAGGAAATATACCCACGAATATCGTGAGTAATCATCAGTGATCACCAAGCAATAAGAAGTACCTCCTAGACTTTTTGCATTCACGGGACCGATGAGATCCATGTGAAGCAATTCTAGAGTACTGACAATAGAATTGACCTTCTTGGTGAGATGGGATTTCTTGTGCTGCTTTCCCTTCTTGCACGCTAGACATTTGTCTTCAAAGTTGAAACTTTTCAAGGGAACACCCAGCACAAGTCCATTCTTGACAATGTGGTTCATCTTTCGAAGATGAATGTGCCCCATTCTCCTATGCCACAATTTGGACTCCGATTCGCTCGCTTTTGTCATAAGGCATGATTCTTCCGTGGTCATTTCAGTCGACCTCATATCCATAATATACGTATTCCTCTAACGTGGAGCCTTCATCACAATCCACTCCTCTGGTATCTGTAAACCAGGATGTAACACAATCGCCTCATTCTTTGTAAAATGTACGGTGTACTCCTTATCACAGATCTGCGACACACTCAGCAGATTGTGCTTCAATTCTTCGACAAAGTTTACTTTTTCTAGAGTCATCTTTCCATTAGACACCGTTCCCATTCCTGTAATCTTGCCTCCACTTTCTCCTGCAAAGCTCACTCTCCCTCCTTGAACAGGTTTCAAATCGTGTAACAAGTTTTTGTTACCCGTCATGTGCCGGGAACAGCCGCTATCCACAACCCAAAGATTATTGGCAGCCCTGTTCAACTGTTCCTGCACCATTAAAGCAAAAGATTAGAATCTAGGGACCCAAGACCAATTGGTCTTGGATCTATACATCCCGAACTTTGGCTTTCCAGAGTTAGTCTCTGTATAATTCCTGTAAGTCCTATTAGTATACCTCCTTGTAGATTGATTGTGAGGCCTTCCAAACCTTTGTGAATTGAAAGAATTATAGCTTGTGGTTTGGTTATTAGCAGTGTAAAACTGAGATTGGTTTCTTTGAAAACCTGAATTAGTCACATTTATGAATTTTGAATGGTTTTCATTTTTACCAGTATTATTATTACCATTAGACTTATTCTCAGTTTTAGTAGGCCTCACACCTCTGAATCTCTGCTTCAGAGGGCAATCTGCAACTAGGTGCCCTAATTGATTACACCTAAAACAATACCTATGTTCAACCTTTTTATCAACAGGTGTTTTAGATGTCGAGGAATTATTACCGCCCATTTGTCTCACATAAGGTGGGACATACGGGTTTAGCGGAGAACTCTTTTTAGTTGTTTTATCTTTCTCTCCACTATCTGGCAATACCGCCTCCTCTTTTGCCTTACCAGGCTCGGATGACTTATCCGAACTTGATGAGACTGGACTCGGATCAGAAATTTTAACACATGAAACAGGCGAACTTGTTTCGCCTCTACTAACATCTGGTTCTTTACTAGTTACTTTAATTGGAACTGTCTGAACAACCTCAAAGTCAACAGATTTCTGATCACTAGGATTAAAAGTGTAATTGTGATTATAAGGTGGTGGAACCTCATGATAACCAATTCCTCCCCTCTTAACAGAGGAACCTTGATCACTAACAAGGTGATCAAGAATAGCAGAGGAATTTCTGAACTGCTCAAGTTTTCTATTCAGTTCCACTACTTTCACCTGGTGATCAGCAATCTGTTTTTCTCTTTCAGCTATTAGCTTGGTTTTTTCTTCCAAAACTTCATAGCTTAGATCAATCACTTGTATTTTTTCAGCAAGTTTTGCTTTTAGACTTTTAATATCCTTTTCATAAGCTTTTATTTTAACTTTATAGCTATTTTCTCTTGCTTTAGTAAAGTGATGATCTTCTTTTAAAGTTTTAAACTCAGCATCCAAACCAACATACTGATCAGTTATAGTTGCTAATTGCTCAGACAAGTTTTCACATTTAGAACAAGTAGGTTTAGAACATACCTCGGAGAGCTGGTCTTTAACATCTGCCATGAGAGCTTTTTCTTCTCCGGTAACCTTCTCATTTCCTTCAGTTTCAACCTTCGCCAAATTGGCCTGTTCGAAAGTTTCTTCAGAATGCAGGTTCCAGTTGTATTCACCATCTTCTCTGGAAATCATAGCACTATAATATTTACTACCCCCATTATGCTGTGTAGACTTGCCTTGACCACGTTCTACAGGCTCATTTCTGCACTCCTTAGCAAAGTGGCCGTTTTGCTGACAGTTGTAGCATCTTACCTTCGTCTTGTCAAACCCTGGCCTTCCACCGACAAACTTTCTTCCGGTCTTTTTCATAAACCGTTTCACTCTTCTCACGATCATAGCCATCTACCATTGCAGATCCATTTCTTCCAGATCATCAGCATCAATCTGGTAATAGTCTTCATCCAACATAGCTGGATCAACAATCTTCCCCTGAATGTAGTTCTCATAGGAAGCAATAAAAGAAGCATAGAGAGTAACCTGCTCTTCAGCAGATTTGACACTCATAGGCATCTTAGAGTAGTTGTTGCTAGGAATACTTGGAGAGCAACTACTCTTGCTTGCTTGCGGTTTAGAAGCACTAGATCCACCTGCTACAAAGCAAACATCACCATTCGTGTTGACTGACACATGCCCCTCATGTGATGAGTTGGCACCCGACTCTCCCTTCGAGTAGTAGGCAGCTGATTCAGTCTTCGAACCTGAACTAGAGTTGACTTTAGCACCATACATACCTGGATCTTGAACCTGATCCGTAGGTGTCTCCTTTCTAACCATGTTAAGCTCAAAGGTTCGGAGCTTGTTGACTGCCGTTTCCAGATCATATTGGGGAAAGTCTTTGTCTTCCCTCATCAGTACCGTGTACATCTCCCATTTTGGTAGGAGAGCATCAAGAAGCTTCTCAACTATTTCTTCTTCTCGGTAAGAAATTGAATAGTTGCTCAGTTCAGTCATCAGATGATAATATCGGGTGATGATATCATCTAGAGATTCATTCTTCAAATACTTGAAGACTGAGAACTGGGTTTTGAGCAATTTGATATTCGAAGCACGGATTCCCACATTTCCTTCAAACCGGTTCTCAAGAGCTTCCCAAAGCTCTCTTGCTGTCTTGTACTTTCTAAAAGTATGAAGGATCTCTTGTGGAAGAGCCATAGTGATAGCAGCATGAGCCTTGCTCTCGGCCTCATACATCTTTTTCTCTTCATCTTCCATTTTGCTGTACTTCTTGATCTGATCACGACCTTCGTACTCCATAGTTGGTGGAATATA
The DNA here is from genome assembly GCF_021521415.1 of Bidens hawaiensis. Taxonomy (NCBI): domain Eukaryota; kingdom Viridiplantae; phylum Streptophyta; class Magnoliopsida; order Asterales; family Asteraceae; genus Bidens; species Bidens hawaiensis. The sequence continues at coordinate 271,904 of NW_027491454.1, forward strand.
ACCATCCTGGATGCATACCCACATTTTCGCATCCTGGTACTTGACATATTATTTGAACCGATCCTTCCATGCAACGAAATCGGTTCCCTTCAGCAACCTTGGTGCTTTTGTAGCTGAGCCTGCTTCTACTTCCATCTTTACTAACTCAGAGATGTTAATTGATGACATCTTTCTCGAAAACTAAGAAACCCGAAAAAATCAAAAAAATTTCTTCTGAAAAGTACTGTAGGCGAAGTTACGGATAACTTCGCTTAGACTTAACTTCGGTGGATCTTTCTTAAATTCGCGTGACTTGTCGAAGTTGAGTGTAACTTCGCTTAGGGTAAGCGAACTTAGGAAGTAGGCGAGGTTGTAGAGAACTTCGCTTGAGATTGGCGAACTTGAGAAGGTAGGCGAAGTTGTTGATAACTTCGCTCAACCTTATATCTTCGCCGAAACCCTACGAACAGTGACGGCAACTTCGCCTGATGAACACGAAGTTTCTGCAGATCTGATTTCTGGGTTTTATGAGGTTTTTGACGGTGTAAAGGGTTGAATACGATGGTAGGAGGTAAGATGACACAAAAACACAGAAAACACGTCCCGCGAATAGTCGAAACGGGACGATTTCTACACCCGCGTGAATATCCCGAACCACACAATCGAGCCAAAGCTCTGATACCAATTGCAGGTTCCCTGGATGGATCAACACGAGATATCTCGATCTACGTAGGTGCGGAATCCCTGCGTAGGTCGTTACGAGCGTAGAAGACACGAATAGATCAAACACGATACGATAAACAAACACGTTATATTATAACCAAAACACGTGATACAATATCACTATTACAGACACGAACTCTCGTCCTCACGTTACAGCTCTCGTAACTTCGATAATGATCACGCGAACAACTGCTTTCAACAACCTTAAACAAACCGTAACCTAGGAATATAATACACGACAACTTCTCCTGGCATGTTCAGGCGAAGTTGTCCATAACTTCGCTTGACTAACAAGTTCGCCTAAACAGCGAACTTGTTAGTAACTTCGCTTAAGACATATAAAACATAATTAATCATTACAGACTCGATTACAAACACTAGACTATGAACTACTGACATTATGCACCAACATCGTCGACCAGTGGATTGATGTCAGTGGAGATGGCTTGAGGGAGATTATTGGACAGAGAAATGTATGGCTATTTACGGTTTCTGCAAATCAATGATGTAAATAGTTGCGTTGTTTAATGCAAGATAAAGGCTTATTGTATTGAATATGTTACACGTATATGTGTTGTGTGTGTGTGTCTCTCTGTGTGTGTATAGGAGTGGGATCAAGTGAAAACTCATCTTAAAGAGAAAACTCAAATATGCATAAAGAATTATTTTTTAAGTTTTTTTTTTAAATATTTTGTGAGAACTATTTTGAAATTGAGAACTTTGAGAACCATTTTAGACCACAAAAAACCCAAAAATTTTAAAAAAATCCTAGAACATAAAAAAAGCAAAAATGAAAAAAGTAAAAAAAATCAAAGTTCTTATTTATTATCACGGTTTCATAATTAAAAATAAAACATCTTGGTTTAGCTAAATTATACACATATGTATAATATGTACATATATGTTTTTATACACATATGTACAATTTAAGATAAATGATAATGTACATATGTGTATATTACGTAACTAGAGATTAAATGAAATTATACACATATGCATAATACGAAGTTATTTTTTTTTGGTTTTTTTGTGTTTTTACTTATGAAACAGGAATGAAATATAAGAATTTTAGTTTTTTTTTTTACTTTTTAAAAGTTTGTGAATTTTTTTTGTTTTATAAGTTTTTTAGAGGCTTTTTTTTGGCTCAAATTGGTTCTCAATTTCCAAAGGGTTCTCTTAGGATCCTTACCCTATATATATATATATATATATATATATGTGAGTGTACGCTAGTTTTAAAGCACGTGTAACACACGGGGTGATTGATGTGCTAAAAGTAGTTATAATATTTATTAACTAAAATATGCTAATTGTTAGTACACGGTTTTGCGTCTCGAGTCTTTGTATTTATCGTTAACGTATTTGTCATTTGTTTAATGTAATAAACAATTAAATTATCTTTGTAGTTCGTTAATGTAATGTCTAGTTCGCTAAGGATGTTTAGCGAACTAGATCTAAGTTATTATCCCTCCGGATTCGTTAAGGATGTTTAACGAATCAGGTGGTGATTCGTTAAGTTATTTCTTTGTTAATGTATGTAACGAAGTGGACCCCAGTTCATTATGGAATGTTAACGAACTAGGTCTACCTCCTATATATAGTGACCTCTGTTACTGTTAATTTTAAGTTTTGAGAAAAATATTAACGTATTGTTGTCCAAACATTCTCTCTCAATCTTCATCTACATGTTAATATTATTTATCACATACATACAACTAATATATACATATATAACAATATAATCAAACGTAATAATGAACTAGATTCGTATTTAGGTTAATCGTATTCATACATGTATTAGATCTGAGATCTGTTTACTGTTTAAGGATTGGCCTAGTTCAAACAAGTCGTATCAGAGCTTTTGGTGCTCAATTACGCTTGATTTGACTGTTATTTGATATTAATTGATTGAAAATTGATTAAGTTTTTGTTCGGTTTGATTTTGAATCAAATTTAGGTTGAACTGGATTGATTATTGAATGTTTGGACTAGATTTGTGTTTCATAAGGTATTTGTGAGGTTTGGAAGATTAGAATTGGTTGTTAATTTGTGTTTGGTTTGATTGTGGGTGGATTTGGCTTTAGCCGAGAACAGAGGTGTGTTTTTGGTTAAATTGGTATCGAATTATTGTCAATTGTGTCATGAGATTGATACGAGCTGATTCATGTGTTATTTACGAGTGATTTGATACTATACTTGTGCGATTTTGTTGAGAATCGAGTTAGTATTACAAATTTTTTTTCTGGGTTTGTGTTCTTCAAATTCCAGAAATCTGGAAATCTTCGTTTGAAGATTTTAAGATTTGAAGATTCAAGTCTGATTCGTTAATTTCAGTTTAATTCTTTAAATCATTTAATTCGATTCGTTAATATATTTAGAATTTTGGTTAATTCGTTAACCAGTTCGGTATACTTTTTGATTCGTGTCAAATAACTTGTGTGACACGTGTCTTACCTTGGGAATTGAATTATAACAACTTGTGCCATGTGGCATTTGTTGCCAGAGTTTGTTACACACCGTTGTAACAACCTGATTTGCTATAAGTTGATTCGTTATATTTTGTAGCCGGTTCGTTATCTAATTCACTAAGCCTCTCTTAGTAATTCGTTAAAGATAAATTTCTGATTCGCTATGCCCATACTTAGTGATTCGTTTAGCCAATTCGTTAGTTGACTTATTCGTTGACCATCTGATTCGTTGATCAATTCGTTAACTTCTATCCTGATTCGTTACCTTATCAACCTTAACTCAGTTAAAGTTTGATTCGTTACAACTGTTCACAGTTCATTAACACTGTTTACAGTTCGTTAACTATTTTTCAATATTAATCCTCAAAGTTTGATACTTGTCAAAAATGGCTGGTATGTATGCATTAGCTTCCCAAAACATGTTGATGCAATAAATGTTACAACTGGACACCGAGATAGGTTCACATCAAAAATATCCACGTTTGATGAAATTTAGAGATTTTGCTAAATGGGGACCTCATTTCCGTGCTCATTTAGGGTCAGTTCACCCTGATTGTTTGTACTGTTTGGATGAGGTTTACACCGTTCCTATTATTGGAGATGATACTATTGGTTTTACACCTAAAGCTATCTCACAATATTCGGTTGAAGAGAAGAAAGCTTTGGAAATTGAGACTAAGGCTTATTCTACTCTTACTATGGCTTTACCTGAAAACAACTTTCACCAAGTAGGGAGTATAAAGATTTGTGCTTCATTGTTTCAACATATTCGTATGAGAAGTATGGGAAACACCGCTGAAAGCAAAATGGTTATGCTCAAGTTTCAATTCAGAAACTTTAACCTGCTTAAGGGTGAGACTGTTGAAGAGATGACAACAAGGTTTAATCATTTGATAGCTGAGATGGATAAAATGAGATTGGAAACTTCTGAGATTGATAAAATTGATACCATTAAAAGTGAACTACCGAGTTCCCATTCGACTTTCTTGATGGTTTTGAAAGAGAAAAATTATTTCAACAATGAAGATTTTACTACATCGGAGTTTATGCAAAAGATCGAGGCACGAGAATATCATCTTAAATGTCAAAAGTCTTCAAAGGATAGTCAAGATCCTGCATTTTATGGTGGGAGTATGCCATTAAGTTCAACAATTTCACCTATCACTGCATTTCTCACACAAAATGCAAGTGAGAATGCAACAACTATGTTTAGTGATCCACGTGCTTGTTTCTACACAGCTGGAAATACTGGATCTTTTGGTGTTTCTGGTTCATCTGGAGGATCTGGAACTTCATCACCCACAAACCAATTCTCGTCTCAAACACATGTAAACATGAGGGAGGCTGAACAAAATTTAGCCTTTTTATCTGCTTTTATGTCTTCATACGAGAATTTGTTTAGTAGCAAGATTGCAACAATTTATTTGACCGATGAAGACTATGATCAAATTAATCCCGATGATCTAGAACTTATGAATTTAAAATGGAATATGGGTATGATAGTCAGGAAAGTGAAAAAGTTTATGCAAAGAACGGGTAAAGATCTTTCGTCTTTGAACAAGAAATTAGGATTTGATAAGTTAAAGGTCAAGTGCTACAACTGTCAAGAGTTTGGGCATTTTGCAAAAGAATGTGATAAGACAAAGAAGGAATACACTGGTCCTAGAAAGCAATATCAGAATTCATCTGGTAAAAGTGGAAATGATGCGGGAAAATCTTCTGGTTCAAAACCATCATCTTCTGGAACTCAAGCATTGTTATCTAACTTGGATGGGGATGATTGGTCAAAAAGATTGCTATGTAATAACAATCAAGCAAATCTAGCAATGTTTGGATTTACTTGAAATTTTCAAGATGCAAGCAGAAGTGAGCTGTCTTCTAAAGCTGATACAGAGTCTGATTCAGATGATTCAAGTGAAAAGCTTCCAACCACTTTTGCATGTATGGCTAAGATTAGTGATTCTACTACGTTGGCTTACATGGCTAAGCAAAATGAGGTTAGTAACTCTTCTTCTAAACTTTCTGTTAATGGTTCATATGCCGATTGTGAAATTAACAAGCCTAAGATAGACTCTTTGAAACTTCAAAATGATAATTTGTTAAAAGAGATAGTTTAGTTAAAGGACACTTATAGGGAATCCTTAACTTCTCAAATGAATTCAAGAGAGAAAATTAAGGCTTTAACTATAAGTAATCATGATCTTAAGCCTGAGTTATCGGTTAAATTGACTATCAATGATCAAGAGTTTCAAGAAATTTTGAAACATAGAACAAACATAACCGAGCTTGAAAATGAGGTTTTGGAGTTAAAGAACAAATTGGGAAAACTCAGAAACTCTTCATTTCTACTAAATGAGATAATTGAAGTTTCAAGCAAGCAAAAAGATTCAAATAAAGGACTCGGTTTTGTTGAAATTCCTCCACCATTTTATAATGATTACAAACCAAATCCTTTTGCTAGAAAGGAAGAGGATGTGATTGTTAAAGAATATGTGATTTCTAAAAAGAAAAAACCAGTAAAACCTGAAACTGTTAAAGCCCAATCTACAATTCAGAAACCTCATGTTCAAAGCAACAAAGTCTTTGTTGAAAATGTTGACAAAGTCATAATTTAGGATGTGTTCGAACCTTAAAACATACACAAGAACAAGAACATTTGAAGTTCTAATCACATACTGTGTGAACCTCATGAATTTGAGAAAGCTGTGTATTGTTCGCACACAACTCAAGTGAAACAAAATACCCATGTCAATGTTAAACTAGTCAAGGCTATGAAACCTGAGAAATCTAAAATTTCTGATGAGGATTTGATGTGTTAAATCAATCCAAATGTTTTCATGTCATCTACTGGTAGAGTATTTAAATTAAAGGGGATTGACACGATGTTCACTGAGAAAGACATTCCAATAATTATCATTAAACCAGAATTTATTGAGAGTGTATTTCACAATGAAACTTCAAAGATTCAAGAACTTGAACGTCGGTATGCTCAAGCTAAACATCAGCTTCATCTGATACTTTGACTAAAGCCAAGCAAGTTTTAAAACATGCTGAAAAGGTCCAATTTGTAAAGTCAACTGGAACATATACTTTGAAAAGTTTTTCGAATAGTTCTATTTGAAAAACAAATATGAGTTATCTTATGAGTTTGCTAAGAGCATGACAAAAAATGTGAGTCATTATCAATCTTCTGTGTCATATGCTCCGACTAATTCTCAATATCATCATGTGGACATGCGAAGCTGTTTCCTTTGCGGTCAGCATCGTCATGGGGTGAGAAATTGTAGTCAAAAGAGCTATCAGAATCTTCACCCTTTTGTCAAGGACCATTCCGAACCGGTTCCTTTGATAAAGGAGATTCTGAAACGACCTTTATCTCATGATGATGATACTCATATTATGAAAAGTTGTTCATGTGAGTGAAACTCATGGTTCTGTCAAACCAAAGTTTATTCCAACTGAACCGTTGTGTAGAAATGTAAATTCAAATGTAGTTCAAGCAGTGTATCTTAGACGAAAGTCTAAGAAACCCGTAACAAATTCTCAAGTTGCTGAACAACAGTTGAATTCAGCTAAGTTTAAAATTTCTCAAGGAAACCAAAAGGTGCCCAAGACTGAGGCCTAGGCTGCCTTTTTGAACTAATCATTTTCTTTTGTGTGTAGGGTACATCAAAGACCATTTCTGGTGAAAAATGGATTATGGATAGCGGATGTTCTCATCATATAACTGGAAATCTCAACCGCTTAACAAATCTGAGAAATATTCAAGGGGGTTATGTAGCGTTTGCTGGGAATTCTGGGGGTATGATTACACAGGAAGGTGATGTTTCGAATGGGTATATTACTTTTGAGAAAGTTAATTATTGTGATAAAGTGGACCATAATTTATTGAGTGTGTCGCAAATCTGTGACAAGCAATACACACCAGTATTTACTGATAAAGAATGTGATTCCCGAGGACATGGTTGTCATGAGTTCACCTCGATCAAATGATATTTATATCTTAAATATGAATTCTAAAGTATCAACATCTATCGAAACATGTTTTGTCTCGAAAGCAACCTAGAAAGACTCTATTCTATGGCATCGTAGAATGGGTCACATTCATGTTCCTAAGATGAATTATCTGATGGCAAATGACATAGTTGAAGGTGTGTCTCTGAAGAATTTTAAGTTATCTGATCATTGTGTCACTTGCATAAAGGGCAAATAGAAGAAAAAGTTACATCCTTCTAAGTTATTAAATTCCATTGATACTCCACTTGAGAGACTTCATATGGATCTTTTCGGTCCGGTGAATCATGCGAGTATTTCTGGAGATTGTTATTGCCCGGTAGTTACTGATGATTATTCAAGATACTCATGGGTCTTATTTATGAGTTTGAAAGATCAAACACCGGTTCTTGTTCAAAATTTAATCACTAAGATCGAATCACTATACAAACAAAAAGTGAGGAGAATTCGAAGTAATGGCACCGAATTCAAAAATACTGCATTGGATTTCTTTTGTTTACAAAAGGGAATTCATCGAGAATACAGTGCCCCATACGTACCACAACAAAATGGTGTAGCTGAACGAAAGAACATAACTTTTATTGAAGCTGCTAGAACTATGGTTGCTGATTCAAATCTTCCTATTCATTTTTGGAATGAGGTAGTGAATACGGCATGTTATACACTTAATCGGATTCTCATTGTTAAGCGACTCAAGAAGACAAGTTATGAGCTTGTTGGTGCATGATGTCAGTAGTTCAGTGTCTAGTGTCTGTAATCGAGTCGTTTGGTTTTGAGTTTGTATGTATGCGAAGTTGCTAACAAGTTCGCTGATATAGGCGAACTTGTTAGACAAGCGAAGTTAGTGACAACTTCGCCTGAACAAGCCAGGCGAAGTTGTCGTGATTATATAAACTAGGTTACGGCTTAGATAGTTAACATATCAGAGTTTTTTCGTATTCGAGTCAAAGAGTTTTGTATCCAGTGATCATTGTATCACGTGTTTACGGTTGGAATACACCGTGTGTTTGGTTATCGTACGTGTGTTAGCTCGAAAAAAAAAATCTATTGGTGCATGTTTTGTGACCGTCGCTATGCAATTCTGTTCAGCGTTGTGGAAGTACGAAGTTAGAGCAACTTCGCCATAGGCGAAGTTGTAACAGCTTCGCCATAGGCGAAGTTGTAACACCTTCTGCCATAGGCGAAGTTAGAACAACTTCGCCATAGGCGAAGTTGTAACAACTTCGCCTACAGGCCCAAGCTCGCGAAGTTTATATATATATATATGTGTGTCGTGTTTAGGGTTAGAAATCCAGAAAATAAGAGTGTTTTTATGATCAGTTTATTAGTCAAGAGAGAAACCGAGAGAGTGAGCCGTGTGGGACGGCCTGAGATATAGCTCACCTCGGGTCGGCCGTGTCATTTGTTTTTATGTTTGGTATGTAAGTGTTTCGGTTATTATATAAAAGATCTGCAGATGTGTTTATCTCGTTCGTGTGTTTGTTCGTGTATGTGTTTGTGTGTAATCGTGTTCTTCGTCTTCTACACCATAAACGAGTCTAGGAGGATTCCGCACTCCTAGACATCGTGCGGATCTCGTATCGATCTGCGACGCCCCGCGGGGGACCTACAAGTGGTATCAGAGCCTTAGGCTCTTATGCTATGGTTCGAGATCTGCGTTTTGGTGTTTCTGGCACGTTTCTGATCGTTTCTGGCCGATCAGCGCCGCAGGCGAAGTTATGGGGTTCAGGCGAAGTTGTCGCTTAAATTTTAGGGTTTAGGCGAAGTTAGCAGCCAGGCGAAGTTTTAGCCAGGCGAAGTTATAGCCAGGCGTAGTTATGGACAGGCGATGTTGACTTTAGGCGAAGTTAACGAGAAAAAAAAAAAAAAAAAAAAAAGTGTTTTGGAGTTTTTGTCTGTATGGCCATGTGTACACGATTATTGTGAGAACGGAGACGTTGTTCCGTCAAAGAGTGAAATTTGTTATCTCTTGGTCTTACGTGTGAACAAATACGTGTCAACTCTGGATATGGAGTTGAGGTTGTGAATGGGATATTGATTGAAACTGGATATTGACACATATTTGGGTGTTTGTGGGCAATAAAATAGTTGTTGTTCGAGGTTGACCAACTGAAGAAAGTCAAATTGAACTGAAGGTTTTCGTCATTACTGGATTGCGGTCAGAGCATATTATTTATGTTATTTTCAAGGCGTTCGAGAATTGGATCCTGAAACGTGATGCTTATTTATTAAAGTGAAAATTTTGGAGCAAGTTGGATTTAATCGGGAATTAAAGTGTTTATATTCTTGATTGTTATCCCTGGTGATTGAAGATGCTTCGGATTAATTAATGGTCATGTGTGTTAGATTCTGTCAAGGTGGTTTTGTGATGAAATTGATCATTTGATGTTGAGTAGTTGAAGATTAAACCTTATCGTATGCCGACTTGTTGGTGAAGTTGTGGAGGGAGCCCAACTTCACGTGTTGGTGAAGTTAGAAGAACTTCACGTGTTGTGAAGTCAGAAGGACTCACGTGATTGGTTGAGATGATTAATTAGGCACGGGGATGCATGCATTTCAAAGACCTCAATCTATTTAGTCGGAGAAGCTTACACTGAAGGGGAGATCTGATATGGAAGACGCTGGGTGATTGGTAGATTTGTGAAGCTACATGACAGTTTCAGACACGGCTGGTTGAAGGGCAAACAGAAGATCATCAGTTAAGAAGGAGTCTGTTGGTGCATGTTTTGTAACAGATGATCTTTTGTGTTTGTTAGAATTGAGAGCAACGGTCAAAGGGGAGTCTATTGGTGCATGTTTTGTGACCGTCGCTATGCAATTATGTTCTGCGTTGTGGAAGTACGAAGTTAGAGCAACTTCGCCATAGGCGAAGTTGTAACAACTTCGCCATAGGCGAAGTTGTAACAACTTCTGCCATAGGCGAAGTTAGAACAACTTCGCCATAGGCGAAGTTGTAACAACTTCGCCTACAAGCCCAAGCCCGCGAAGTTTATATATATATATATATATATATATATATGTGTGTGTGTCGTGTTTAGGGTTAGAAATCAAGAAAATAAGAGTGTTTTTGTGATCAGTTTATTAGTCAAGAGAGAAACCGAGAGAGTGAGCCGTGTGGGACGGCCCGAGGTAGAGCTCACCTCGGGTCGGCCGTGTCATTTGTTTTTATGTTTGGTATGTAAGTGTTTCGGTTATTATATAAAAGATCTGCAGATGTGTTTATCCCGTTCGTGTGTTTGTTCATGTATGTGTTTGTGTGTAATCGTGTTCTTCGTCTTCTACACCATAAACGAGTCTAGGAGGATTCAGCACTCCTAGACATCGTGCGGATCTCGTATCGATCGGCGATGCCCCGCGGGGGACCTACAGAGCTGTTGAATAATCATAAACCTAATTTAAAGTACTTGGAGCCGTTTGGGTGTCCTTGTACAATGTTGAAAAAGGATGTGGGAAAGTTTGATGAAAAAGCCATCGAAGGGTATTTCTTGGGTTATGCTTCTCCTAAGAAACAAGTATTTAACTTCACGTCTGGTTGTGTTGGGGAATGGTCTCATGTGGACTGTCAAAAGTACACCAGACATCCTCAAGGGAAAGGTCCCAACAACTGATCAACCTTATGAAGATTTAGTTCGTGCCTATTTTGAAGAACAACTGGTAATTCCAAAATTTTACAGTTCTAATGATGTAGAAGTTCCAATCGATGCTCCAACAGAAGATCTTGATAATGATTCTCCAGTTCTCTTTGACAACGCGTCTACTTCATCTGATGATACTCCTGTTGTTGATCAAGTTATCGTACTTGATAGTGATGCTTCATCTCACGAGCTGGGTGAACATTACACTAATTTATTTGATAATGTTGTTGTTCCTGAGAATCCTACTCTTCGGATTCATGGTTATCATCCTCAGGAAAACATAATTGGAGAACTTGATGTGGCTGTTCAAACTCGTCATCAAATTGCTTCATCAAGTGAAAATAATGCATTGTGTGCTTATGCCGATTTACATTCCACTGGAATTGTAAATATTGCTAAATTCACTTGCTTTCTATCCCAAGTTGAGCCTACAACTCCTCGTATGGCTCTTCAAGATTCTTCTTGGGTAGAAGCCATGCAAGAAGAATTACAAAAATTTGCACGTTTGGGTGTTTGGGATCTAATCGACAAACCTGCTAGGGTCAAGAAAGCTATTTCGACTAAGTGGGTATTTAAATGTAAGAAAGACGATCGTGGGGTGATCGTGAGAAATAAGGCAAGATTAGTTGTACAAGGTTTTCATCAGCAAGAGGGTATTGATTACACCGAAGTATATGCTCCAGCTGCAAGATTAGAGTCTATTCGAATCTTTCTGGCATATGCTGCTTATAAGAATATCAAGGTGTATCAAATGGATGTTAAAAGTGTTTTTATCAATAATGAACTTCACGAGGAAGTGTTTGTTTTACTGCCTCCTAGCTTTGAAGATCCTGATTTTCTGGACCGACTTTACCGATTAAACAAGGCCCTGTATGGTCTACATCAAGCCCCGAGAGCTTGGCATGGCACGCTCACCGACCATCTAACAGATAATGGTTTTAAATGAGGGACTGTCTACTACACTTTATTTCATAAAACTGTTGGTGATGATATTCTCTTAGTTCAGATTTACGTCGACGACATTATCTTTGGGTCTACAAACGACACGTTATATAAGGAATTCGAGAAGTCAATGAAAACTAAGTTCGAGATGAGCTCGATGGAGAGATGAATATCTTTCTATGGTTGTAAGTTCACAAGTCTGCGACAGGAATTTTCATTCACCAGACCAAGTATGTGAACGATGTCTTGAGCCGATTCAAGATATCTGCCGGAAAAATTCCTTCAACTCCTCTCCCCGTGGGTCACAATTTATCACCGGATGAATTGGAGGATACTGTTGATCCTACCCTCTATCGTGCCATTATCGGTTCTTTAATGTATCTAACGGCTTTTCGTCCCGACATTATGTTTGCTGTTTGTCTTTGTGCTAGGTTTCAAGCAAGTCCCCGAGTAACTCACCTAGCTGCGGTCAAGAGAATTCTTCAATATCTAAGGGGAAATCCAGACATCGGGTTGTGGTACCCCAAGGATGATACTTTCGATCTTACTGCTTATTCAGACTCGGACTATGGAGGTTGCAAGATCACCTTCAAATCAACCATGGTAGGGTGTCAATTTTTAGGAAACCGGCTTGTTTCCTGGCAGTGTAAGAAGCAGACAACGGTCTCCACTTCAACCGCCGAAGCTGAGTATGTTGCAGCCTCGAGTTTATGTTCCCAGGTTTTATAGATTCAACAACATCTTCGAGACTACGGTTTAAAGTTTCTTACTACACCTATTTTGATTGATAACTCTGCTGCTATATCTATCACAAAGTATCCCGTACAACATTCCAAAAATAGACATATCAAAATTCGATATCATTTAATACTGGATTTCTTTGAAAAGAAACTAATCGACCTTGAGAAAGTACATACTGATTTTTAGAAAGCCGATCTCTTTACCAAAGCCTTTGATAAAACGCGTTTTAAATTTTTACTTTGTTTAAATGGATTGAAGACCCTTGTTGATATCCTAAAACACGGATAACTATCTTTCTTTTCTGTTAATTTTAATTTTAAATTTTATTTTAATTTTGGTTTTTAGGGGGTGAAAATGGAAAATACAAAAAGAATGTGATTTTCGTTTGTATAGATAAAATCCAAAAATATTAAAAATTTGGAAAGATAAAAAATAGTGTGTTTTCATGTCCTAAATTTTCAAGTCACTATATTTTCAAAATTTGAAAAATTCAAAAACATTTTAAAATTTGAAAAAATTCAAAAAGATTGTGAAATTTTTAGATTTTTATTTATAAGAAAATTTCAAAAATCAAGAAGATTGTGAATTTCTCGTTTGTACAGAAAAATCCGAAAAAGACAAAAAGATTGTGTTTTAAGTATGTAAAGAGAAAACCCAAAAAGATTTTTGCTTATGTTCGCTGAAAAATATTTCATTTACTTATATTTGAAGGACATATACTTGTATATGTTTGGTCATAATAATTTCTTGTAAATATTCGGGATTGCCATTTACATGACAATTGAAAGTATTTGGCGCGTTCGTTATGCGTTTTATTTTATTTTCTCGCTGAAAATTATGTCGGTTATTTAAATTTGTGGAGCATGCTTGAATGTTTGGGTCCTATTATCTACTTGTGGATTAATAGGATATCCATTAACCTATAGATTAAAAGTAATTGGGGTGATTAAATTCATTTTTGTTTTATGCTCCTCAAAATTTTGAGTTTTTGAAGCAAAAAAGAGAAAATGATAGTACATTGATTGTTTGACCCCAAATCCAACAAGAAATAAGCTTAAAAGACTAAGTGCTTAATAATTGGTGCATTGGTAGGCCTTGAACAAGCTATTAGAGTAATGTATGTGATATAAGCATAAAGTAATGCCAAACTGAAAGAGGTGTTAGTCTCTAGTAAAAATCTCGGTGTGGATGGCAGAAATGTAATAACCGGTCATACTCAAGCCTTATAGTTGTTTGATCACCAAAAATGTAATAAAGCAAATAACAAGCGTTAGGATTCTGGAAACTGTGAGTGTTTATGCGGCTTAATCATCTGGGTATTCATAAGCATGAATATTTCACTCGCTTTTAGAGCAAACTCAAAGTCACTAAACTTGATCAATTCCATACCTCGTACAATCTAAATTACTGACTTGATCAAAATCCGCTGTTAGTCATGAATCTTTTCCTACCTTGTGCGCGTCTCAATACCATTAAGAAGCGGACCCCAGGGGATACAATATATGTAAGCCGACAGATGGACTCGTGCATACTCACTCACAGTAAAGGAAACTTGATGCATTGCTCAAAAGTTATAAAATTCTGTAAATTTTGATCAACACTATAATGGTTTAAGTCAAGTTGGGGTGATTTGGTAAAAATCAAACTAAGTTTGAACCAAGATTAGAGGCTGATAGTTTCTGACATTTTGTGCGCTAATTGAACCGTTAATCGTATCACAAAAATGCTCGAATGTTTGTTATAAGATTTAAGTTGACAACAATACCAATGACTGACTTAACGCCAGTTATAATATCGCTGAAATATAAAAATGTGATGGAAGGGCATTTTGGTCAATATGATTCTCTACTCAAACTCAAAAAAAAATACAAAAGTATGTACTGCTTTTGAAAATCATATAAAACACAAAAAGATTTTATGTTTCAAGACTCAAATATTTTTCTTCTATATACATTCTTTAAAAAATATTTAAAATTTATTTTAAAACGTGAAACGTTTTTAAGTTATTTGATGATCGAGATATGGGATCTCGATATTTTTTTTAATGTAATCGAATATTTATTTATTTAATTATTTAAATATTTAATTTATTCAATTCTTTATTTAATTCGTTGATTTAAAACACTTTTTAAATTATAATTCGTTAAGTTATGGCTAACGAATTAGGCCATATTTAACGAACTACTTTCTAGTTTGTTACCCTAATTGAGCTTCTGCACTCTGTAACGAATGGCTTCCATTCATTAAGCGTAATCTAACTAATTAGACACGAATTGAATCTAGTTCGTCATGACACGTATTAACGAATCATTTGATTCATTAATTCAAATTTCAAGCTAATCAGTTGATTCGTTACCTCAAAATTCGTGCAATGACAGTGTATATAGGACGGCGTGCAAGACGAACCGTCCTATACTATTCACTTTTTATCTTCATCTTACTGTTACGCTGTCAAAATTTCCAATATTTTTCGATCTTCGAATTTCAGACGTTTGACTGTACCACTGTTTTTATAAGGTATAGATGATCACATCTTTGTGATTTTGTGATAGGTTATTTATGAGATTTTGTTATCAGGGTTTTAAGGTCTTTGAAAACCTTCTTTATCTGATTAATACCCTATTAAAGTATTGTATTTTGATATCATTGCAATCAGAATGGATTTCCGAGACCCTTGGTGATCTTTAATCATAGTTTGTTTGTTGATTGTCGGGTTAATGATTGATTGTTATTTTCGGGTTTTTATGCCTTATTCAAATCTTTAAATAACCTAACTTATTTCATGTTATAGAACTTCAAATCGATACCATTTGCTTCGCATTGTGTTTCCGAGATCTTTACGATTGTTGATTCGGTTATCCAACGATAATTATGGTGTAATCAATATTAGATTAGTCTTGTTGACTTTCATTGTTCTTGGTTAATTTTGACCTTCACCAGAGGAGTCAAACATTAAGTTATACCTTGACCATTCGTTAATCTTTGCGAATTGGAACTCATTCGTGTCCAATTCGTTAGTTCTGATTCGTCAAGAATTTACTTGATAGCGAATCAGTTGATTCGTTACATTTTTGTAACGAATCAGATTGATAATTTAACGAATGACATGATTTAATTTAATTTAACTATTGTAAATTATGATAAAAACATTCTAAGAACCTAACCGCGTCGATACATCGATTATACACACGGGATCAAAATTCTAATTAAATATAGAGTTCATTGATAGATTCATCAGTATTCAAATTATATAAAACAAATAGGGTTTATAAATTTTCACTGATAGTTGACATTATTTATACAGTATTATGGCTGATCAAATAGATCAAGATCCACCTGTTGCTCAACAAGAACAAAAAGAACAACAAGAACAGCAAGAACAAGAGGAAGTGCCCTGTTGCCTTTTGACAAGAAACACAAAATTTGTGCTCATGTTGATCCAAATGTTGCTGACGAAGCATTATTTGGGAATATTCTTGCATTTTTATGACGTTCGATGATACACTTTGCTATAACTGCTCGACCCAAAGTCTATCTGAGCATTATTAGACAATTTGGGAATACGGCTGAGTACGTTGAAGTAGAGAATCTCATTCAAGCAACAATCAACCAAACGCCGATCACTGTTGATACTGACGTAATACGACGGGTGCTTCATTTTGACGTTAATGTTGATCACCCTTGTGAATTTGACAAGGAATTGACCAAAGGCTTGTTTCTTCGTGTATTTTATGGTGGTGACATCGGATATTCTCAGTATAACAAGAATGGACTGTGCCCACCCTACAAGTATCATCTACACGTATTGATTCATTGTTTGGGTGGTCGTCGAGGTGGTTTTGATGAATTCCGAATCATGCTGCAATCGGCTTTTATGGCACTTGTTCTCAACAAACTGTTTAACTTCTCAGAAATGATCTTCTATTATTTGAAGGAGCAATGTCAACAAACGGCCCAAAAGAAGATGTTCTTAATGTATCCAAGTTTTCTACAGTTAATTATTCAAGACTTGATTCCCAACTTGGTTATTGATCAATTATTGGTGGATGATGTTCTTCCTTTAGAACACATGAAGGCTGATACTGTGCGAAGAATGGAGATCTATCGGAAAGAAAAACAGAGGACCAAACGCCTGATTGGTCACATTATTAATCCTAATTATGTATGTCCTCCCGAGGATCGCTGGATCCATGATGACTCGGATTCCGAGCATGAGGGAGGAGAAGGTGGGAATGATGGAGATGATGATGGTGGAAATGGTGGTGATGGTGATGCATTTCTTTGAGAACAACAAGCTGCAGTTGAAGTTGCGTTAGCTGCTACTATTGCAGCTCAACGAGAACGTAAACAAAAGGGTAAAGAGATAGCTTCTAAAGGCTCCTCTAGACGTCGAGTGTCGGCTGGTTCTGGCTTCTCGTTTGGAGTTCAGCCTCCACGATCTTCCACTCCTCAACGCCCGGCAGTGCCGCTTACTACTAGCACTCCGGAGCATACTTTGACGACGACGATGGTTGCCCATGACAGGCTTGGTATAATCCCTCAAACTGCTTTAACTGTGAAACCAAGGCCTTCTGTTACCTCTTCAACTGTTCCTCCCACACCGACCATGTTGCCTCCTCAACCTCGTCCATATCCGTTTATGCGGATTACACGACCTCAGGTACCGATTCAGCCAGTTCATCCATCTCTTTATAATCTGCCACCTCAACGTCAAATTGACATGCTTTTGAATCTTCTTCATCTGTGTGAAAATCAAATGGCTGCTGATCGCCAGAATCAAGAACAGTTGATGGAGAACCAAAGGAAGTTGATGGGGTATGTTTCTTATTGTCAGAAGGAAACGAAAGCCCTACGTGATATTGTTACGTCTCAGGGGGTGAAGCTGTAAGAACCAGAAGATCTCATTCTGCAACTCACGTGTAAAGACGATGTGTTGAAAAAGTTGGAGAATGATGATGAGGAGGACCCTGATGCTTCAGGTGTTGTAGGTAGTGAGCCAAAACAATCTCATGGCTCTTCCTCTGGTGCAGGTACTAGTGCAGCTGATGATTCTGATAAACAGATGATGGTTTATCATGATTCGACTGCTGTTCAACCGATTGAGATGATTGAAGTTGATACAATCATATTTGTGGATAGATCGGGGGAGGTCAGGAGTTTGGTGAACCTGAATGAGATTGAAGTTGGTCAGTTTGTGCAATGGTCTCTAACATGAGAGCAAATTTTACTACTACTTGGTTTGAATGATGAACAGTTGACCGTGTTAGAGGCAGAGCCCAATGTTGAGGTAGTGAATGAGGAAGACATCATGAATGATCCGTCCATTCAAATGAATACGGAGTTTGTTTATGAAGATGAGGAAATCGAGGTTGAAGATGTCACTGCAGAGGAGTATCTTGACTTGTTTCATCACACAAATGTTGATCAAGGAGCTCATGTATTTAACAAGCAAACGTTTAAAGCAACTAAGGATAATCTGGAGAAGATGTCTAAGGGTATGAAGGTGGTTGATACGAGATTCGACTCAATTGAAAACCCGACCAATGCTGATATTGCAAAGTGGTTCAGCCACAAGAAAGTGGCTAAACTTATCGAGGCGTATCAGTATGTTGATCAGTGGCAGAAGGAAGAAGCTGCTGCTCGAGCCAAAGCAAACCAAATGACTTCATTCAAGACCGTGTCAAAGGTTCAAGGTGATATCGTCTATTGGCTTTATGATTCTGATCTTAAGGTATGTATCATTAAATGGGAAAAGGGGATTCAATACTAGAAGATGATTGATGTTGAAACTCTACCGCGATGTGTAAGGCCACGTTACCGGTAGCCCTACTTTGGTGTTGGATTTACTCATAAACGCAGTTCTAAACATCAGAGTTAATTAAATCTTTCGTGGAATAATAAAACTTCAACCATAATATATTACATAAATATCAAATCTTGTCTTAACCCACATTCAAAGTTATTTAAACGTAAAACATAGTCTTTAAAACATCACAACATTTCTTCGAGATGCCAGTATCTTTGATTCCATGCCATGTGTCATCAATCACGCGAGCTGCCTAAACCTATTTGCCTCCGTGCATACTAAAAGTCGGCTACGTTGAGTGAGTTCTAGTTAATCACACATTATACAATACATACACCTACCTTCAATTATGCATCCGAAGATACATAATATTTACTTTACTAATTTTACCTTTATTACATACGTTCGTACTTTATTACATTCATACTATATAAATTATTGTCCTTTTCTATCTCGGATATTATTAGGGTCTGATCCCTTCCTTTTCTATCTCAGATATTATTAGTGTCTGATCCCTTTTCCTTTGTCAATCTCAGATATTATTAGGGTCTGATCCCTTTCTTTTCTATCTCAGATATTATTAGGGTCTGATCCCTTTTTACTTCTCAATCTCAGATATTATTAGGGTCTGATCCTTTTCTTCTCTATCTCAGATATTATTAGGGTCTGATCCCTTTTTTTCATCTTCGTGTATACTATCTTTACATACCCATAACATACATACGTTCTTTCATCATTCATACATATTCATATATTGTACATATATCTATCATACTCATACATCTATCATATAAATACTTCCCTTGATAGCACGTGCAATATCGATCGTTCACGTACCGCCAAGCTTACATTCACATTTAAGACATACATACTTAACATATAAACAATTCAAGAAAATGGGGCTAGAAATTCACTTGAATGCGATTACGTTCACCGTTTATAGTTATTCCTTTCTTGAGTTGTGCACGGCTAACTGTATAATATTTACATGTATCAATTAAATACTGCTACTCATATCGTATTTCTATCTTATATAACCCATAACGAACGAGGGTCCGGGGGCAGAGCCCCTGGCTGGGGTTAAGCTGTCAGGTCAGCTTGGAAAAATTTTATTTTCATTAACTGCCTTGACACATTTTCCTTTAACATTTTAAATCATTTTCAAAGTTGGGCTTGTTTGTTAAGCTTAAGATAATGGACTAGTTTGTCTAAATTGGATATGGACTTAGCTGATTTAGGTCCACCTGCCCATTATGATATCTGGGACCAACTGGACTCAGGCCCAAATCCAGACAAATCAGAGTGACCGGGAACGCCCGGCCAAAAACATGTTTTGGCCGAGAACCTGTTCTGGCCGAGAACTATGGTCTAACCGAGAACACCTGGCCGAAAACCTGTTTTGGCCGAGAACAATGGTCTGACCGAGAACTCAGGCTTGATCGAGATCTCGTGTTAACCAAAATCTCCTGCTTGGCCGAGAACCCTCAAACTTAGCCGAGAACACCCACTTAAACGTAAAGAACATAACTTTATATGGTTATTAGGTCACGTCTAGCTTATTATGAAGTATTGATCTTGTATCTAGCTTGTATTCCAAAGATCTATCAATAAAAGGTTTGATTTATGATCTCGGTTTTCTTGTTCTAACTTGCGGCCGAAATTGGTAAGGTTGGGTGTGTGTTTTAGGGTGTAGAGAGAATAAGATGGATAAGTTGGATGGAAATGGAAAGATTTAGGGTTTAAGGGGTATTTATACTCCCTTAAGCCCATGGACCTAAGTCCCATCTTTCCTTTTAGTCTATAATTAATCCATCTAATTAACTTACCTATCTTCCTTTTAATATTTTATTACTTCTTTGCCAAATCAACAAAACTCTATTTATAATATAAAATATTATTACTTGAAATTTTGGGATGTTATAAGTCTTCCCTACTTAAAGTGGTTTCATCCCCGAAACCTAACTTTTACATGAACAGATTAGGGTATAACTTGCGCATCTCATCCTCAGCTTCCCAATTAGCATCTGATCCCTTGCGGTACTTCCATATCACCTTCACCAAGGGTATAATTTTGTGACGAAGTTGCTTTTCGTTGCGATCGACGATCTCTATCGGTTGCTCAATATAGTTCAATTGTTCATCAACCTCAATGTTCATTAATGGCACATGAGACGTGTCACCAGCCAGACATTTCCTCATATAAGAAACATGGAAGGTTGAGTGAATTCCTTCTAGCTCCTTGGGCAAATCCAGCTTATAAGCTACTTCACCCACACTGTCTAAAATCTTAAATGGTCCAATGTACCTTGGACTCAACTTCCCCCTCTTTCTAAAGCGAATGATCCCTTTCCAGGGAGAGACCTTTAGCATCACATTGTCACCAACGTTAAACTCGATCGGTCGTCGTCGCTTATCAGCATACGACTTCTGTCTGTCTTGAGCAGCTTTCATTCTTTCTTTAATCTAATCGAACTTTGAAGACGTCTCTTGAACCACCTCTAAACTTCCCATCTCTTTCTGACCAATCTCACCCCAACATACCTTGGTTCTACATCGTCTACCATAAAGCATTTCAAACGGTGGCATACCAATACTTGAATGGTAACTGTTGTTATAGGAGAACTCCGCCAGATGCAGATGATCATCCCAACTTCCACCAAAATCTAAAACACAAGCACGTAGCACATCCTCAAGGGTTCGGATCGTCCTTTTAGACTGCCCATCTGTTTGAGGATGATACGCTGTACTGATGTTTAACCTCGTTCCCATAGCTTCATGGAACTTCTTCCAAAACCTAGAAGTAAACCGTGTATCTCTATCAGACACGATGCTTAGTTACAACCTCTTTAATGAACAAGCTTGCAAACGTATCATGATGCTTAGCTGTATGAGGTAGCTTAGTTATGAAATCCATGGTGATGTGTTCCCATTTCCATTCAGGTATCTCAAGCGGTTGCATCTTACCATAAGGCTTCTTATGTTCGGCTTTGACTTGTAAACAAGATAGGCACTTAGTAACATAATCCACCACCTCATTATTCTTTCCAGGCCACCAGTAATCTCTTTTCAAATCTTGGTACATCTTTGTAGCTCCAGGATGAATCGAGTATCTTGATTTATGAGCTTCATCTAAAATTCGACCTCTAAGATTACCATGGTGTGGGATCCACATACTGTCAAACCTAGTCTTAACACCATAAGTGTTTTCCATTAACTCATCTTGCTGGCCATAAATCCTTTCTTTCTTTACTAAACCTTCATCTACTAACACCTCTGACTGTAACTTGATAATTTCTTTAAAAAGACTTGAGTTCATAATCAACTAGTATGACTTCACTGTAGCAAGGACTTCTTCATTCTTATGACTTAGCACGTCGGCGACCACATTAGCTTTACCAGGGTAGTATTTAATGTCACAGCCGTAATCCTTAATCAATTCCAACCACCTCCTCTACCTCATGTTCAATTCTATCTGTTCGAAGAAGTACTTTAAACTTTTATGATCAGGATAGATAGTACACTTAGTGCCATACAGGTAATGCCTCCATATATTTAAGGTATGCACTATTGCCGCTAGCTCTAAATCATGCGTCGGGTAAGTACTCTAATGAACTTTCAATTGTATGGACGCATAGGCTATCACTTTTCCTCGTTGCATCAACACACAACCTAACCCGCAATGTGAAGCATCTGTACAGACAACCAAATCCTCGTCACCATCGTGTAAGGCAAGAATTGGAGCTTGCGTGAGTCTCTTCAACTCCTGAAAAGCTTTTCTTGAAACATACCCCAACTGAATACTATCGACTTTCGGGTCATACCGGTTAACGGTGCGGCTATCTTGGAGAAACCTTCGAGGAATCTCCTATAGTAGCCAGCTAACCCTAGGAAGCTTCGTATGTCAGTCAGATTCTGTGGAGTCTTCAAGTTTGTTACCGCTTCAATCTTAGATGGGTCCACCATAATTCGTTCAGGGTTTATCACGTGACCTAGAAATTGCACTTCTTGTAACCAGAACGTGCATTTTGAAATTTCAACTTATCTTTCTTCAGAGTCTCTAATACCTCGTTCAGATGCTTAGCATGATCAGATTCGCTCTTTGAATAAATCAATATATCGTCGATGAAGAAAATAACTGATTTATCCAACATTGGCCGACACACCCTATTCATCATGTCCATAAATGCTGCAGGAGCATTTGTTAGACCGAATGACATCTTGAGGAACTCGTAGTGTCCATATCGTATTCGGAACGCTGTCTTAGGTATGCCTGCCTCCTTCACCTTCAGCTGATGATAGCCTGATCTGAGATCTGTTCGTGAGAACCAACTTGAACCTTGCAGTTGGTCGAATAGATCATCAATTCTTGGCAAGGGATATCTATTCTTTACCGTAAGATTATTCAACTCACGTAATCAATGCACATCCTCATACTTCCGTCTTTTTTCTTTACGAACAACACTGGCGCGCCCCACGTGGAAACACTTGGTCTAATGAAACCCTTGTCTAGGAGTTCTTGCAGTTGGGACATTAATTCCTTCATCTCGGACAGCGCTAAATGGTAAGGTGCTTTTGCTATGCGTTGGGCTCCTGGTACTAAATCTATCTGGAATTCAATCTCTCGCTCCGGTGGCAACCCCGGAAGATCTTCTAGCAATACTTCTGGGTATTCACGCACGATAGGAACATCTTTCATTTCTTTCGTCTCAGCCGTAGCGTTGACAACATACGCCAGGTAGGCACTGCACCCTCACCTTAACAATCCCTCGGCTTTTATCATCGAAATGACATTAAGTCCCGAACTTTCCTTATCACCATAAACTGTCACCACACTACCATCCAAGGACTTCAACCTTATCATCCTACTTTTACACACTATCTGAGCTTTGTACTCAGACAGCCAATCTATTCCCAAAACCACATCGAACCCTCCTAAGGTCATAACGTACAAGGTAACGGGGAACTCATGTCCCTCTAGCTCTGTCCTACAGTCCTTAACCATTTTAATTATTTTAACCGAAGTGTCACTAGCGGTTTCTACTATAAAAGTTTCGGACACTCGGCAACAGTTCATTTTAGCTAATTTACTAAAGGGCGTGGCTACGAAACTTTTGTTCACGCCCGAATCAAATAATACAGAAGCGGAAATACAGTTTACCAGAAACGTACTTGTGACGACATCTGGAATCTGCTTGGCTTGTTCCTTGTTTAACATGTAAGCTCTGGTCTTTGGCCTATTCGGATTAGCAACATTCTTCCCACTTCCTTCAGCTCCACCATTGGTACATTCCTTGGCGAAATGGCCCGGCTTACCGCACTTGTAGAATACGGGTTTTGCAGTACAATCAGGAGCATAATGTCCCACTTTTCCACACTTATAACATGCATTCGATCCTAACCTGCATTCCCCATCCTGAGCCCTTCCACACTTAAGACAAACATAAGATTCCTTACCCCACTTGCACTCACCGCCGTGCATTTAACCACACGTCTTGCACTATCTCTTCTCCAACACTTTCTGCTTCTTATCTTTGGAGTTCCTCAACTGAGTACCGGGTTGTTTGACATTAACCCACTACTTATCTTTCTTCTCTTCGTCTACCACAACATCATCCGCAGCCAGGACTACATAAACCATCTCTGCGAGTTCGACAGCAGAGTCAAAAGAAGCAGGTTTACTCGTCCTGTCTAGCATGCGAACTTTTTGTGGCAATCCTCTCACATAGCACTTGATTCTTTTAGCCTCAGTGTTGACCATATCGGGTACCAACCTAGACATTCGGTTGAAATCGGTGGTATACTCACGTTGTGTCATCGTTCCCGCTTTCAAGTTCAGGAAATTCATCTCCGCCCTCTCAACCTCGGCGTCAGCATAAAATTTCTTCATAACCAGTTCTTTTAGATCCTCCCACTTCATAGCCTTGATTTCCTCCGGACTCTTCCTCTGTTCAACTGATTCCCACCAGTACATTGCTTCTTCACCAAATGACTGAGTAGCGTAACCCACAGCTTGGTCGGGACGGCACTCGCTAATGCGGATAATTTTGTCCATGGCGGTTATCCACTGAAGAGTAGCGATTGCGTCTCCCAAACCAGTCAGCTTCGGTGGGTCACATCCTTTGAAGGACTTATAGTTGCAACCACCTCGGCCTCTTTTCCTGTCACCGTCTTTCACAGATTTAACCCCACTCGAGGTCGCCCTCTCTTCTTCCTCATCTCTCCTACCGTCACCTCCTGCCCCTCCAGCAGTTCTTTCTCGGCTTCTAGCAGACCCTCCAGGAGTAATATTCTTTACAGCAGTGGCTACAGCTTGAACAATAACTGCTTGAATTTAGGGATCGAGTTGAACCCCTTCGTTGTTGTTCGGGTCTCCTCCAGCTGCGCTTCCTTCATCTCCGGTGTTGGAAGCTATTTCGACCGAAGGTCGTTGAGCACGACGAGGCCTACCACGAAGTCCAGCGCGGCCTCCAGCTCTCACGATTCATCCATCTCCCACGTTTCCTCTCGTTCCAGCCATCGTATTCTAAAAGGAAAACATAAACGCCATCACTCAAGGAACTATTTAGTACAAGAATAGTAAGGCTACCAGGTAATAACAGTGGCTAGCTATGATTAGCTGATCACGTTACTTTCCGTGTCCTATACACTTCCCTTTATGAGTCTATTTGTGCTGGTTCTACTTTAACAGTTAGTCAATCAAAACAACCAATTAATCATATCCCTAGTGTTCACATATCCTTTCTTTAACAATTAAGCTAACATTAACATTCATTATTCAACCATACTCTTTACCTTTATTGAGCTTGCTTGAGTGACACATGGCTATCTTGAACTGGCATATTCTTTTTTTTCTTACTTAAATCCCATTCTCTGTTCGAGTCTAAGCATGTAGGATGCTTAAATCTCTCCAACTTTACTCTGATACCAACTTGTAAGGCCCCGTTACCAGTCACCCTACTTTGATGTTGGATTTACACATAAACGCGGTTCTAAACATCAGAGTTAATTAAAAAATTTCGCGGAATATTAAAACTTCAACCATACTATATTACATAACTATCAAATCTTGTCTTAACCCACATTCAAAGTTATTTAAACGTAAAACCTAGTCTTTAAAACATCACAAGATTTCTTCGAGATGCCAGAATCTTTGATTCCATGCCATGTGTCATCAATCACGCGAGCTGCCTCAACCTATTTGCCTGCGTGCATACTAAAAGTCAGCTACGCTGAGTGAGTTCTAGTTAATCACACATTATGCAATATATACACTTACCTTCAATTATGCATCCAAAGATACATAATATTAACTTTACTTATTTTACCTTTATTACATAAGTTCATACCTAAGTTCGTACTTTATTACTTTCATACTATATAAATTACTGTCCTTTTCTATCTCGGATATTATTAGGGCCCGATCCCTTCCTTTTCTATCTCATATATTATTACGGTCTGATCCCTTTTCCTTTGTCAATCTCAGATAGTATTTGGGTCTGATCCATTTCTTGTCTATCTCAGATATTATTAGGGTCTAATCCCTTTTTACTTCTCAATCTCAGATATTATTAGGGTCTGATCCTTTTCTTCTCTATCTCAGATATTATTAAAGTATGATCCCTCTTTCTTCATCTTCGTGTATACTGTCTTTACATACCCATTACATACATACTTTCTTTCATCATTCATACATATTCATATATTGTATATATATCTATCATACTCATACATCTATCATATAAATACCTCCCTTGATAGCACGTGCAATATCCGAAGATCGTTCACGTGCCGCCAAGCTTACATTCACATTTAAGACATACATACATAACATATAAACCATACAAGGTATACACTTACCAGTTAAGGTTAGTGTATTAACTATCACGTCGAGTATGCACACAGCCCCGAAAACATAATCAAGAAAATGGGGCTAGAAACTCATCTGAATGCGATTACGTTCACCGTTTATAGTTATTCCTTTCTAGAGCTGTGCATGGCTAACTGTATAATATTTACATGTATCAGTTAACTACTACTACTCATATCGTATTTCTATCTTATATAACCCACAACGAACGGGGGTCCGGTAGCAGCGGGGTTTTTGGGGCGGCAGCCCCTAGCGGGGTCCAAGGGGCAGAGCCCCAGGCTGGGGTTAAGCTGTCAGGTCAGCTTGGAAAAATTTTATTTTCATTAACTGCCTTGACACATTTTCCATTTACATTTTAAATCATTTTCTAAGTTGGGCTTGTTTGTTAAGCTTAAGATAATGGACTAGTTTGTCTAAATTGGATATGGGCTTAGCTGATTCAGGTCCACCTGTCCATTATGATATCTGGGCCCAACCGGACTCAGGCCCAAATCCAGACAAATCAGAGAGACTGAGAACGCCTGGCCAGAAACCTGTTCTGGCCGAGAACTATGGTCTGACCAAGAACGCCTGGTCGAAAAACTGTTCTGGCCGAGAACCTGTTCTGGCCGAGAACTATGGTCTGACCGAGAACTCAGGCTTGACCAAGATCTCGTGTTAATCGTAATCTCCTGCTTGGCCGAGAACCCTCAAACTTAGCCGAGAACACCCAGTTCAACTCATTTTTCTATCTTATGATTCTGCCTTTCCCAAATTACTTGTTTCATGGTTCAAATCATGAACTTTTAACCCTTTATTATCATCATTCATACCCAATTACACCCATTACTATCATGGCTTCAAGATCTATCCCGTTTTAGGCATAAAGCTTAGACCTTTATAGGTTTAAAACATTCTAGGCTAGATCTAGGGTTCATCTTTTAGCCATATACTATCATTAGACCATTAGGTTCCTTTTAATCTCCAAGTTTGCATTTTTATGATGTGTCTAGACCCGATCTACTCTAGGGTTAAGTTTCATGGAAAAATGTTCATAAAAATGTAACCTTTAAACGTAAAGAACATACCTTTATATGGATATTAGGTCACGGCTAGCTTTTTATGAAGTATTGATCTTGTATCTAGCTTGTATTCCAAAGATCTATCAATAAAAGGTTTGATTTTTGATCTCGGTTTTCTTGCTCTAGCTTGCGGCCGAAATTGGAAAGGTTGGGTGTGTGTTTTAGGGTGTAGAGAAAATAAGATGGATAAGTTGGATGGAAATGGAAAGATTTAGGGTTTAAGGGGTATTTATACTCCCTTAAGCCCATGGACCTAAGGCCCATCTTTCCTTTTAGTCCATAATTAATCCATCAAATTAACTTACCTATCTTCCTTTTAATATTTTATTACTTCTTTTCCTAATCAAGAAAACTCAATTTATGATATAAAATATTATTACTTGAAATTTTGGGATGATACACGATGGTATGTTCGTATCCTCGCGTGTCGTCCATTTATCAACCGAGGGGGTGACTTAATAGCTGATTGGTTTCATCAACAATTGGTGTTCGAAGTCAACTCATGTTTCAAGTTTCTCAAGCTTTAGGTTCCTACCCGAAAGCGTATTAATGAAATTGATCCAAGAACGGGCTGGAGAAAGTTGATTCTCAAGGTGAAACCGCCAAAGACGATGAAGCGTGCGCTGGTAAAGACAATGTACCAACACATGCACTTATCTTTCAACCGCTGGTATTACGACAACTGTACTGGCGAGGCCGTCATTATCCTAGGCAAAGGTTTGAAGACCGAGCTGATCAAGATCATTGATCCGATGTGGCTGGTTAATTTAACAGAGACTGACAATGACGTGCTATACACGAATAAGATATTGATTGAGCGCAATGAAGACTATGATCTGGCTTTGCAGTTCCAACGCGTTGTGCATGTATGTTAAGAGAACGGGATCCATAGCAGCAGAGATTGGCAGTCCAAGCGTTTCTAGTAAGACAAAGACAAAGAGCTCAAGATGAGGGGGTGTCTGTTAGTACACGGTTTTGCGTCTCGAGTCTTTGTATTTATCGTTAACGTATTTGTCGTTTGTTTAATATAATAAACAATTAACTAATCTTTGTAGTTCGTTAATGTAATGTCTAGTTCGCTAAGGATGTTTAGCGAACTAGATCTAAGTTATTATCCCTCCTGATTCGTTAAGGATGTTTACCGAATCATGGGGTGATTCGTTAAGTTATTTCTTTGTTAATGTATGTAACGAAGTGCACCCTAATTCGTTATGTAATGTTAACGAACTAGGTCTATCTTCTATATATAGTGACCTCTGTCACTGTTAATTTTAAGTTTTGAGAAAAATATTAATGTATTTCTGTCCAAACTCTTTCTCTCTCTCAGTCTTCATCTACATATTAATATTATTTATCGCATATATGGAACTAATATATACATATATAACAATATAATCAAACGTATAATGAACTAGATCCGTATTAAGGTTAATCGTATTCATACATGTATCAGATCTGAGATCTGTTTACTGTTTAAGGATTGGCCTAGTTCAAACACTAATCTAGACACTAAGTAATAATTGAAAACTCTTAAACTTAACTAAAACTACTAACCGTCAAGTGTATCGGTTGACTATAGTACAGTTTAGTAAGTCCAAATATTGAACCCATAGACTCTTTAAATTATGTTAGCTAGCTACCTAGACTCAACTGACTGACACGACTAATTAATTTATACTTATTAAGGGGTGGGGGGGTATTACTAATGAACTAAATTAAACTAATTAAAACTAATTAGTAAAACTAAATACGACTTAACTTAGATCTTATATTTAATTCAAATAATGACAAACAACCATCAAGGGTAGAATCCCTAATGCATCAATTATCAAAGGGTAGGATGCTAAATTGTGGAACCAGAATATTGAATTATTCACTTAAGAGAAAACCAAACAAGGCCCTCGAACCTTCTCAAGGAGATACCTATGGAACCTTATTAATCTATTAAAATTATCGGTTTAATTATACTCGCTTACAGTCGCTAATTTATTTTATGACAAGTACATGTATAAGAAATCCTACCTTACAGTGCATATATCAAAGGTAGTTTAAATAATCCACTCCACTAGATAAACAAGGCAATAAACAAAACCTAGATGGACTCCTTACAGAGAACTAAATCTTGCAATTTATCAACCAAGAGCTATCACATAATCTATCACCTTACATCTATTTAGATTAGCAGCATACTTAAGTCTACTTGATTTATTAATATTGTTCATATGGTTTAAATGCATAAAAACCGCATACTAGTCAAAAACACACTATAACCTAACAAAATCCTATTATATGGCATACAGTCACTAAGAAAACTATGAAACAATAAAACTCGTCAAATAATCCTAAGCACACAAATGCATCAAATAAATAACTCTTACTAAATCATAAACCATACAAAAGCAAAGTCGAAACCAAATAAAATGTCAAAAAAAGTTCATCATAAGATTAGGCGGTTTAAGGGTTTAGCCAACAACCATATTCAATAACAAAACAAAAAAATTAAGCTAAAACCGATTAATGATGATGTTTAGATGAGTAGATGTTGAACCTGTGCTTTCTTCTCTCTTGTGTGACTAGGGGTGGTCCCCAAAGCCTCCTAAATCTTGTATCATCCTACTCTTGATAATAATAAATAAAAGACATTTAGGATGTTACAAGATTAAGGAGGCTTTGGGGACCACCCCTAGTCACGCAAGAGAGAAGAAAGCACAGGTTCAACATCTACTCATCCAAACATCACCATTATTCGGTTTGAGTTTAATTATTTTGTTTTGTTCTTGAGTATAGTTGTTGGCTAAACCCTTACACCGCCTAGGCTTATGTTGAATTTTTGTTGACATTGTATTTTGTGTGTTAATAATTAGTTAAGTTAAATAGAATAATAGAATGTGGGCTTGATCAATAAAAGATGGGATAAGAGATGATGATGGGCCTTAGGTCCATGGGCTTAAGGGTATATAAACCCCTTAAACCTCCCTAAATCTCTCATTGACATCTTCTAGCCTCCATACACACTCAAAAACACACACACAAACACTCCTCTTCATTTCAGATCAGATTTGAATCCGAACCGAGAAGGATTTGTGCTAGATCTTCATCGTACAAACAATAAAAATGTCCATAATCACGTATCAAGCCAAACCGTAACTAGAAGTAAAACCACAAAGGTGCGTTTTAGACGAAAGGTTATGTTTTTAAGGTCGGTTTGCCCTATGATTTGATACCAAGGAAAATCGGGCATTTTTATGCAAGAAAAATATGAACTTGGATGTTAACTAGGTGCTTTAGAATGAAATGGGACAAAAGGGTAACGTTTGGACCGATTTATTGGAAGAAAACCATGTTGTTATAGACCAAGGCTCGTTTCTTATGCAAGACGGGCAAAACGAGTCAAAAGGAAAGGTTGGAAAGTGTTAAGAAAGGAAACCATATATGAATCGGGTCCTTAAGAAACCTGATTCAGAAAAGTAATCGAATTGAGTTGATAAGTAATCAAATCTAGTTAATAAAGTAATCAAATCGAGTTGATATGTAGTCGAATCGAATGGGCCAAAAAGTAATCTAATTGATAGAAAAGTAATCGAATCGAATGGGCCAAAAAGTAATCGAATTGATAGAAAAGTAATCGAATCGAATGGCAAAGTAATCGAGTTGAATGACAAAGTATTCGAATCAAATGGTCATTCAATTAGAATTTCCATTCAATTAGAATGGTCATTCGATTAGAATTTCCAGCTCAACCCCAGCCAGAGGCTCTGCCCCTACACCTCGCTGCCAGATGCGCTACCCCCGTAGATAGGGGTTACAATAACAAATAAATATGACATAGTTAGATGTAGTTAATTGATAATTATAATTATTACACAATTAGCCATGCACATCTAAGGAGGGGTATTACTATAAACATAGAAAGGAACATGACACATGTGAGTTTCTAGCACCATTTCCCTTTTATGTTTTCGAAGCTATGTGCATACTCAATGTGATTAGTTAATACACTTACCTTAAGTAATAAGTGTATGTTATATGAATGTGTATGAATGATAGATGAATGAGGTTAAAGGTATTGATTGTTGGTTAATTTGTATGTATTATAGTTTGTTTAATTACTAGTTTTAACTGTTTATTGTGGGAACTTTGATAGTTCATACGTGTTTATTGTATTGCAGTTCATAGACATTAAAGTACTTAATTTGGACCTGTTGATGCACGAGGTGAAGACCTGGGACATCCAGCACGCGAAACAAAAAACAAATATAAAAATCCTGCTGAGAAGGCCCATCACGATACGTGATGGGCAAGACTGAAGCCCTGTCGCGTATCGTGATGGGTTTGAAATGAAGGTTAACCATGGTCCATCGCGATACGTGATGGACCACAAAAGACCCGATTGCGTATCACGATGGTTACGGAAATAGGGATGTTAGGGTTTATTATGTTTTCATCCTATGTTGACCCCATCTTCCATTATCTTTTACCAGGCGATTTCCAGAGCAGACGGAGGGCGATTCTACCATTCCGGATCATACCAAGGCCACGTTTATGTTCTATATCATCACTATTGACGATTCCATGATGTCGAGGCTCGACTAATCTCTCCAATTCATTCCCGGAATGTAGAGTTTGTATTTATTTCAGTTTTTATTGTAACCATGAACATACTATTTGTAATTATCATTGATTAATCTATGAGTATTAATATTTAGTATTGTTGTGCATTCAATTGGTTTAGGTTTACGTTGATCAGAACAATTAGTTTTTCGGTTGCTATAGTAATTGCTCATAGGGTTGTATGACTAGATTGAATTCAACGAAGCACACAATTGTCCTTAGTTGAGTCACACTGGCATGGACCATTTGATAACCAGTGCCATGTGTTAGCGATTGTTGGTGACTAAGGTTTAACTCGTTAATCAGTCTTTAGTCAGTTTGTGATAATTAATCAGTTAGGTTGCATGAGAAACTGTTAAACTACATTCTTGAACCCCGGAGATGATTCATCTTTGTTAATTGTTTTAATTCGTGAATTTTCTTAATCATTATTAAACCAACTTAATTGCTTGTGTGATCAGCATTAAAACATACTACTTCATAATACTGAAACTTGTTTTTTGCGCCATTGTCGGGGGGTGTTTTGTTTGTGCAGCTAACAGGTTTATGCATACCCGCCACTCGGGCAGACAGTCACCACTTGTTTTGGAGCCCGAAATTGAAAGATTAGCTCGGCAGAACCGAGTTCAAAACAGAGCTTCAGAAATGGAGGGTCAACACCATAACAAAAACCAGAACCATAATGACAACCTGAACCAAGACCCGAATCAACTTCTAGAAAACAATTTTTTTAACCCCGACAACAATGACCAACCCGACAATAACCAACTTCCATCATTAAATTCCAACCTGCAAAACAACCCGAATTAATCTAGACGTAGAGTTCGGATTAATCTTGATGATGATCGCCCTCAGTATTCATTCAAAAGATGAAGAAGATGGGGAAGAGAATGATGCGGGTTAAGGTTTTGAGGGTAATGAAGAGGTAAATTGGTGAAGGCAGAATGAGGGTTTTGAGTGGGAGTATGAGGGTGATGAAAACTGGGATGAAGTGGTGGAAGAACCGGTAACTTAGGGACGAGTTGATGCGGTGAACATAAATGGGGAATAAACGGTATGGGGCGAAACCGAGTTAATCGGGCAGAAACGGTCGAGGTATTCAGGTGAACAGAGGAGGTTTAGTGAATCCTGGGGGGCGGGGGGCGAAGGAGGAAATTGGTAGCCCCGGTTCAGGGTGTTAACAATCGGTTAAGACCGGCTATTTCAGACGGAGCATCCCCAATTCTTCTGAAGACCCATATTCTCATTTGTCTGATTTTTTGGCTATTTGCGGGTCGATTGGTGACGGCACGTTTGACTAGGATGAGGTTCGGTTGCGGTTATTCATGTTTTCCCTAAAATATATAGCAAAACATTGGTTTAACTCGCTACCGGCGCACAACATTGGTAATTAGGCTGAGATGCAGCATGTGTTCTTGAATGAGTATTATTCGGAGTCGAAGACAAACGAGGCCCGAATGGAAATTCTCCACTTTTCACAGTTATCGAGAGAATTATTTCACGAGGCATTCATCAAATTCAAAGAAATGATCAGAAAATGCCCACACAACTAGATTGAGTTGTGGCAATTGGTGAAGTGTTTTGTGGATGGGTTAACATATGAGGATAGAAAACATTTGAAAGCCTCGTGTAACGGTCAACTATTGAACCAACCCGAGGAAGATGATTGAGATTTTCTGGAATTCATGTATGAAGACTCTAAAGTAGAGGCAGCAGAAAGCCGAAGACACAATACTTCTTCCAGATTAATGAAGTCAGTCACTAGTGAATCCGAATGAATTGTTGAATTGGATCGTGAACTGGCCGAGTACCTAAAGGGTAAAAAGAAAGAGGTTGGTAAAGTTGGAGTGATATTCTCGGTATGTGAGGAATGTGATGAGCTCGGGCACAAATCAGAAAATTGCCCCAATTTTTACGATGACGAGGAGGATGAGCCCGAGGAGGTTAATTATGCTTATGGGGATTCTAAGGGAAAAGGGTTTAACTCAAACACTTATCACCCGGGCCTGAGGAATCACCCGAACATTCGATACGGGAGCGCGTCTACACAGTTAAACCCGAACTTTCAGGGATCGAACCAGAACAGATCGCAGGGAAATTACCGCCAAGGTGGTCAGTATGGTTCGTATAATCAGAATCTGGGGTATAACAAAGACCGTAACCGGGGTGGAAATTCATCGGGTAGCCAGGACCAGCAGAGGGGGTCCTCGAGAAACGCAGATGAGTCGGTGCACTCAATGTTGGATGCATTTATGAAGATTATGACAGACCATCAGGCTGAGATGAAGAAATAGTTCGAGTTATGGGATAAGTCATCAGAGGCAATGTCAAAGCAAATTGGTCAGCTCGCAGCAGATATGGCAAGATTGCAGAAGAACGCGGGTCAACTCCCGAGCGACACTACGGTCAACCCGAACAACTACAACTCGAGTTCGATAAAGCACGTACCACTATTGGTTGAGGGGGTGGTGGAAGAAATTGATGAAAATCTCGTTAGTGATGACGAGCCAGAACCGGTTAAATTAAATGAATCTAATAAAAGTGAAACTAATATTAATAAACCAGTCCCGAGAGATGACACCAACAACCCAAAGGACAAGGAGAAGGTGAAAACCTTCCCCTATCCTGATGCTTTGTTGGCGCCATCTAAGGCGAAGATGGGATCAAAAAGGGGCCCACAACAAGAAGTAATGTGGGAAACGTTTAAACAAGTTAAAATTAATATTCCCCTTTTAGATGCCATAAAACAAATTTCCGCCTATGCTTGAAAGAGTTGTGCACACAGAAAATGAGTCATAAAATTCCCAAGCAGATTGACTATACTGATAATGTGAGTGCAATTCTTTCGGGTGCTCTTCCACCCAAGCTACAAGATCCGGGAATGCCCATAATACCCATTTAAGTGGGTGTTTTTAACATGACCCAGGCGCTTCTAGACTTTGAAGCTAGTATCAGCATTCTCCCGGGAAGTCTATACGATCAGTATGACTTCGGTCCGCTTCGGGCAACCGCTACCACGGTTGTCTTAGCTGACCAGGCACTGAAACTTCCGTGGGGGATACTGACGTTATCATCAAGGTGGAAGATTTTTACTTTCTAGTTGATTTTTTGGTCCTCGATTATGTTTTGGTGAAAGGACCAAACAACCCACGGTTATCCTTGGTAGGCCATTTTCGGCCACCGCAAATGACAGCATTAACTGTAGAAATGTTAATGTTGACATGGCATTCGGTAACCGTAAGTTGAGGATTAATGTTTTCACACATTGAAATAATTCTCCGATCGATAACGAGTGCTTTATGGCTGATTCCAACTATACGACTTTGTTGTCAACACGAATGGCACAACGAAGGCGTGTTTTTTGTTTAACAGGTTACAGGAGGAAACAGACGAGTTGCTGGAAGAGGAAGAGAGACAACTGGAGATTGCAGCTGTGCGAGGAGACCGTCTACCACGGTCAGTTCAGGTGGAACCACTTCCCGAGAAAATTGATACTAGGCTGAAACCGTCACTGTAAGAGGCACTAAAAGTTGAGCTGAAAGAGCTTCCAAAGCATTTGAAATATGATTTCCTTGGTAAGAATGAAACTTTGCGTGTTATTATAGCCTCTAATTTATCTGTTCAACAGGAAAATGCTTTGATGGCGGTGCTGGTTGAAAACAAGGAAGCAATTGGGTGGACAATAGCGGATTTGAAAGGAATTAGCCCTTCAATTGTGATGAACATATTAAAAGATCTGTATGTCAGAGCCGCACATGATGCTCAGCGGAGGTTGAACCCGAACTTGCGGGAAGTGGTGAAGAAAGAAGTACTAAAATGGTTGGATGTTGGGATTAATTTTGCTATCTCAGACAGCATGTGGGTAAGCTCGACACAAACAATACCGAAAAATGGGGAATTCAAGTCGTCAAGGACAACGCCGGTAACCGGGTGGCGCATTTGCATTGATTATCGAAAACTAAATGAGGCAACATCGAAAGACTACTTTCCGCTTCCGTTTATCGACATGTCGCCTAATAATTTGTTTTGCGGACATTCTATTTGTTTGCACATTAGTCGTGATTATCATTCGGTTCATTTATTTTTTTGCGTCAGTTTATTAATAGTCTTTTGTTCGTTAATAGTTCGAGTCGAGTCTTTTGTGAGTTTGTTAATCGAGTCACGGGTATGCATTGGTAGTTTGGATTTGAATCGAAAATTGATTGACCGCCCGTACTCAATCTCCATTCGGCCGGGACAATATGGTTTTATAAATATTGTACAGGATATCCCCGAATTTTTCGTTTTTATTTTATTTTATTTTATTATTTTATTATTTTAATATATTTTTATTATGGGTGGGACGACCGCGACCGAAATGCTATATATTTGGCGCCACAGGTTATTGTTGACATATCTAACTTCAATGTTTCGATTTTGCATATATGTCTGATATTCCAGGAGCTTCGGATGCCCCCTGGAGTAAGAGGCCGAGTCCTCGGCCTGAGGGTGCTGGCCGCCGTGGCTCTGTTGCTACTCCTCGGCGTAGTCCCGAGCCGCACCGGTTTATTCAGCAGCAGCCACCTCGGGTGATTCAGTATGATGGTCTAGAGTTACCGATTACTCCAGACATCGAGCGGGAGGAGATCATCGGAGATGATAATGCACCCACCACATGGTGCTTAGATTTTGGGATTTTGACTAAGGACTATACCAAGATGACCCCTATTCGAGGTATGCAGTTCCTTAGACATAGGAAGTTTAATTGGGTTTTGATGGGTACCCTAGAGGTGGAGGTTAGATTATGTAACATCGTGAAAGTTTCGAGTTAAAAATACCAAGTTCAAAAGTTAAAGGACCAAAAGTTACAAATTCTAAACTCCAAGGCTTAAAATGAAAATTATGTTTTCTTGACCGATCGCGATACGCGATGGATCAGAAGGAAAACCCATCGCGTATCGCGATGGGTAGTCTGACAGGCTAGACGTCCGCCATGTGTTACCTCGTGGCGTCACGTCGGCCACGTGGCAAGCCTATAGAGCAGGTCACCAACCTATATCGTGATACACGAAGGGTGACCAAGGGGACCATCGCTTATTGTGATGGTCCCAGAAAAATCTATAAATAGCAACTTCGGCCATTTCATTTTTCACACCAAAATTTCATACATCTCTTTCTCTCTAACATCTCTCTAAACCTCGAGAAGCGTGCTCTTGATCACCTCATAAAATGTGCCCAAATTCCTTGATTTCCGTGCCCAAACCAAAGTAATCTCGAAGTACGTGCCGATCGCCGACGACATTATTTTGAAGTACACAGCCATCCCGAGACGACCCGATAACCCGCCTCGATAAGGGTGCTGACGAGTGTGAAGATTTGTGTGTACCATTTTGCGTGCCAAGGAAAAGGGTTGATCAAGAAGTTCAAGGAAACGAAGCAGCGTCTAAGTGTTGCTCGATTGTGTAGGGTTTTTATAAGCCAACCAAGGTAGGCGTATTGCCCGAATAAAATAATAATAAATTATTAAAAGGCTTAAAACCCTAAGTCGATGATATACTCGATACCTTGATAAATAAAAAAAGAAAACATAACAAAGAAAAGAATAGAAAGAAATGTGATTAAATATGAATCTTTGTTATAGATGTTATTTAAGTGTTTTAATATTTTTAAATAATAAGTAAAAGAAAAGTATGTGTTTCTTAAAGAAGAAGAAATGTAGGGTTTTTAAGAAAAGTAAAATAAGTAAATCTAAAAGTTTATCTTATAAAAGAAAAGAAAAATAAATAAGTTAAAAGAAAGAGCTTTAACTTATAAAAGAAAAGAAAGAAAAGATACTTTTAAACTAAAGGTTTAAAGTAAAGAAAGAATGTTTTGAACAGAGGTTCACCAAGAAAATATAATTGATGTAAGATTACAAAAAGAGACTAGAGGTCTTAAGCTGGATTGACTATCTGACTACCAAAAAGTTATACTCGTACTATAGGTGCGAGATGACAAAGAAAAAGGAAAGTCCCTCTAATAGTGTATTGAAGTTGATTCAAAAGAAAAGGTGAATACGCCCCAACCTAATAAATTTGTTTGATCGAGTCAAAAATAAATAAAAAGAATTACATGGGACTATGTGTCTCTAAAACGTTATAAACAAATGTAATCGCTAGCCCTCAGGCTGTCGTGTACGTTTATTTGGATCCTTACATATGTGGTAAATAGTCGGTGGGCACACCACACCACACCTTGTCATGACTTCCGCCACGATGGGCCGAACCTAAGTTACGTCCGAGTGAGACTGACCATGTGTATACGTATGGTACCTAAGTAATGTCGAACGTTGCGGTGTGTGCTGGGGTGTCTAGTGTATAACTTAAGTTTATAATTGTGTTTGTTTTATAAGCTTGATGCCTAAGCCACGATGGGTCGGGCCTAAGTTATGTATCGTGGGGTAATCAAGTAAAATAAAATATTTTATGCGTCAGCTTATTCACCAGCATGTGTTGCTGACGTATTTTCTAAACATTTTGCATGTACTCAAGAATAGGAGCTTGGAGGCTCGAAGTGCGTAAGATATCCGATGGGTCGGATTGTTTTGTTAAACTTTAAATTATAAATGATGGTTTTGTAAAAACAAGTAATCATACTCAAACACTAAACAGGAACTTTTAAAATCCCGTCTTTTGTTAATGTAAATATTATATTAAATCCACATAAAATAGAGACTTCCGCTTTTAAATCTGCTAACTCTGATATATTTACAAATCTAGTACCAACATATGTGTCACACGCCTAGGCCGTGGTCTGGGGTGTGACAAGTGTTGGTATCAGGGCTATCGATCTTAGAGAATTAGGTATTAAAAGATAATACCTAAGCTTCGATCCAAGTGAA
This sequence comes from Bidens hawaiensis, assembly GCF_021521415.1. Taxonomy (NCBI): domain Eukaryota; kingdom Viridiplantae; phylum Streptophyta; class Magnoliopsida; order Asterales; family Asteraceae; genus Bidens; species Bidens hawaiensis. The sequence continues at coordinate 310,610 of NW_027491454.1, forward strand.
TAAGAAAATTTTATTTTTATACTTGTTAATTTAAATAGGGATAAGATAAGCTAGTAAACCTTTTCTATCCCTTCTCAATCTAAACCACCCAACCTATAGATGTCATTTAAGAAGATAATGGGTGGATTCATGAGAGACGTAAGAAGAGCTGGAATTCCCAAACCCTTACCAAAGGATAACATGAGCGAGGACAATTATGAATCCTTCTTCAATCAAGATCAACCAATTGACCGAACCAAACCAATATACTTCCCTGGAACCGAGAAATATCCGATCAACTTACCTGATAGTCCACCAATACAAAGGAACGATCCCCCAAGACACTCCAGTTATCATCCATCAAGCATACCGATGTACCACCCGCCGGAGATCCCGACGTATCATTCATCTATGATCCCGACATATCATCCGTCTGATTTTCCGACTTATCAACCACCCAATCCTCATCCGTCGTGTGCATTCCTCTCCAACAAACAAATCAAGGAGGAGCCCAAGTCAGAATCATCCGACTGGATGCAATGCCACTCCGACCAAAGAATATGGCATACTGGAACCTCTGCCTACAACTCCGTTGAATCTCACCCCAACAACTATGATGGACCTTCTCAAAAGCCGAAGATAAGGATTATGATGTCATATGAGAGTTTTTGTATGCACCATATAGTAAAACAGATTGCCCAATTGATGGAGGAGGACGATCCAGAAGAGGAAGAAGACCCCGAAGAAGAACCCAATGAGGAAACAACTCCATTAGAAGAACCGTCTGATTTTGACTGCTCGCCTGGACAAGGATGTGTGCAACCGTTCTTCCAGAAGAATTCAAGTTATGGCTCCATGGACCCCTATGTGCAACACCTTGAAGAATTAAAGAACAAGTCATCATCAAGCTTCCCACCATATTAAGGAAAGATCCCATCAATTGCGGAACAAGCAGATGAGATACGTCAACAAAATGAAGCCGCTAATGCCTTCTTCAACTATCCTTCTGATGTCACATCATCACCATACCCCAAGAACCACTATGACATCGTTATGATAGGGTACCGTAATCCGCCACCTCGATATGGATACCCGAACGAGATCCCACAATCTGAAGAAGAGCATCTTGATAGGGCCTTGCACGAAACTGATGATTTGAGGAAGAAGGTAGCCGTTGATGGGGCCAAAAAGAAGAAGATATGAGACAAGCTTCTTCTAAAATGTAACAAGATGACCAAGCTTGTGAAGAAATATATGAAGGACTGAAAACATGAAGTGAATCGAGTAGTGATGTGGTTGTAATGTGTGTTAAGTTATGTGATGTTGTGTGTAATAAAGAACGTTGAAACATTCTAAAAATAAGGATAGAGATATATATATCGAGTAACGACATATATAAATGTTTGTAATAGTAATATATATATCATTCTTTGATATATATATATATGTGTGTGAAATAAATAAAATAATTATTTAAGAAAAGAATTTTTTTAAAATTCAGCAATGTCAAAACAAAATGATGCTGAGGCTTCCCGAAAGGAAGTAGAAAACCAGGCAAACAAAAATAAAGAAAAAGAAAAAGAACAAGAAAAAGAATAAGAAGAACAAATCCGTGAATAATACATGAATCAAATTCAAAAGATGATAGAGAAAGCTGTTAGAATTGAATCTCAACTTAGGTCTCAATATAAGCAATCTCAATCTGTTGAACCTTCACGAAAGCCGGTCAAATCCCGTACTAAACCGTCTCATATTGAAGAGAGTGTTCACGAGTCCAATGCTGATGATGATGTTAAGCAAAAATTTAAGAAGTTAAAAATTGATCGTTGTTCGTTTAAAGATTTTAAGTATTTTGGACCCAAAGAATTTTATGGCGATAAAGGCGCCATTGCGACTGTGAATGGGTTGAGGAGATGGAATCCATTGTGATAATAAGTAAGTGAATAGAGCAAGAGAAGATCCAATACTCTACTCAAATATTCAAGGGAGAAGCTCTGGAATGGTGGAACACGCTGATAATGAGCAAGGAAAGGAAAGTTTTGTACAATCTGATGTGGGGAAGAGTTTAGTGAGATGATGATGGCGAAGTTTTTCACGATGCATGAAACCGAAAAAATACAAACAAAGTTCTTAAATCATAGAGTCGTAGGAACCAACCTTTGCGAGTACAACACGAAGTTTCATGAATACTGCCGTTTAGTGCCCTAGCTGGTAACCCCTGAGTCCAGCAAAGTCACGCGATATATTTGGGTATTGCCACAGAAAATCCGCGACATGGTGAGGTCACACCTCCTACAAACCGCCAATTATGGGATGGAATTGGCTGGATATCTAATGGGCGGTATGATCCGCAACAAAGAAGAAGAAAAGAAATTTGTGCCAACTCATGAAAAAAAAATACTGGATGAAACGCCCAATTCAAGTGCAAAAGTGTTGATCAACGCAAGTCGGGATTTAATTCCAACTTCTCACAATGAAAGACTTGCAAGAAATACCACAAAGGTCGTTGCCACTTTTCTCCGTCTTCGACCACAACTGTCTGCGACTCGTGTCACAGACCTGGCCACGCAACGGCCGATTGTTGGAAGAAGACAATGACCTGTTACAACCGCAAAGAAATGGGTCATCTAAGCTTTGAATGCTCTAAAAACAAACCTGTGACTGGTGGTGCGGGTGGAAGTGGCCAACGAAACGAAGCAAAGATACGAAATGCAAGAGTCTTTATATTCGACACCAAAAAGGCGCCCGACATGCCGGAAATCATCACCGGTACGTTCCTACTTAACGACACATATGCGAGAGTTTTGTTTGATTCTGGTGCCAACATAAGTTTCATAGATTATAGCTTTTGTATTCTATTAAACGAACCATTAACGAAAGTAAATAAAACTCTAAGCGTCGAGACCGCTAGTGATGCAATTGTCAAAATCTCTAAAGCCTTAGAAAATTGAAAAATCTTGTTAGCTAGTTATATTCTGCATATTCATTTGCTATCCATGAATCTTGCTTGTTTTGACATTGTACTTGGTATGGACTGTTTATCTAACAACCTTGCTCGTATCATTTGCAATAGAACTTCGAGCCCGTGATAAATGAACCATTCTAATTGAAGGGGACAAAGACACTTGCCAAGTTAGCATAATTTTCATGATTAGGGAATCCAAACCGAAGGAGATAAATGACGTGCCAATTTTTTCCGAGTTCTCTGATGTATTTCCTGATGAACATCCGGGAATCCCTCCTGATCGTGAAGTAGAGTTTAGGATCGATCTCATGCCCGGAACCGCACCAATAGCCAAAGCCCCATATCGTCTAGCTCCAACCAAAATGAAGGAATTAAAGAAACAACTTAACGAGCTACTCAAGAAAGGTTTCATTCGACCAAGTTCATCGCCATGTGGAGCGACAATTCTATTTGTCAAAAACAAAGATGGATCAATGCGCATGTGTATCGACTATCGAGCCTTAAACAAAGTCACTATCAAGAATCGATATCCACTCCCTCGAATCGACGATTTTTTCGACCAACTCCAAGGTGCAAGCTATTTCTCTAAAATCGATCTTCGTTCCAGCTATCACCAACTCAAGGTTCAATATGAAGACTTTTCGAAAACCGCGTTTCGAACAAGATATGGACATTTTGAGTTCACGGTCATGCCATTTGGTCTCACTAATGCTCCAGCCGCGTTTATGGACATGATGAATCGAATCTCTAAACCGTACTTAGATAAATTTGTCATCGTATTCATCGAAGACATACTTATTAACTCTAAGTCTAAGGACGATCATGAAACGCACATTCGAACCTTACTTGAATTACTTAGAATCGAGAAGTTGTATGCCAAGTTCTCGAAATGCGAGTTCTGGCTTCACGAAGTGCAATTTCTTGGTCACATCGTAAACGTGAATGGTATTCAAGTGGACCCCGCTAATATTGAAGTTATCTCTAAGTGGGAAATTCCTAAGTCGCCGATCGAAATCCGAAGTTTCTTAGGTTTGGCCGGCTATTATCGTAGGATCATCGAAAAATTCTCTCAAATAGTCATTCCCCTAACCTCGTTAACTCGTAAAAATAACAAGTATGAATGGGGAAACAAACAACAAGAGGCGTTCGATATACTTAAACAGAAACTCACCCAGGCACCTATACTAGCCTTGCCAGAAGGTACCGAGGATTTTGTAGTTTTTAGTGACGCGTCCCATTCTGGATTAGGATGCGTACTAATGCAACGCAAGAACTAATCGCCTATGCCTCTCGTCAACTCAAGGTGCAAGAAAAGAACTACACAACCCATGATCTAGAGTTAGGCGCCATAATATTTGCTTTAGAAATATGGAGACACTATCTCTATGGAGTAAAATTTATAGTGTATACCGATCATAAAAGCTTGAAACACATATTCGAGCAAAGAGAACTTAACATGCATCAATGACGCTGGATGGAAACACTTAATGACTACGAATGTGAAATCGTTTATCATGAAGGGAAGGCTAACGTTGTAGCCGATGCTCTAAGTCGTAAAGAGCATGAAAAGCCGATGTCACACCCTCAAAATCCACTAACGGAGTTTTACCGTCAGAGGGTGTGAACTAACAGGATCGGAATCATTAGTTATAATCAAACACCGTAAATAAAGTTTTCAAACCACGAAACATTTAAGTTTAAATAAGTGCGGAAGCGTAAATCATAACCAAGTGTTGTGTCACACAGGACGACTTAAAACCAAATAATGAAAAGTTCAAAACAAGTTTATAAAATGATGGTGTTCAAAGAATGCATGATCCTATACCCCGCGCCCGCCTCGGCTACCTGAGAATAACATACTAAAAGTGTCAACACAGGGTTGCTGAGTTCACAGGTTTATATAAATAAAGTGTTTGCGTTTGCATTTACATTTTGCGTCACCAGATAATGTTATGTCAATTATATATCAATAGGTAGCTAGCCTATAAAACAAGTATTACTAAGTGTTCGACACCGAAGCTAACTGTTTATCAATTGCCTTGCCACCATGTCTACCACGACCATGGAAAATGTGTTAGCCAAGATTACACCCACTCGACCTTCCATCGAGTTTAGAGTTGGGTGGGGTTTGTCAAACCCAGTAGTACTACTCAACAGTGACTCGCTGTTATACAAATACTAAATGGTTCGATGTTATGAAGGACTTTAGTTGGTTCGTTTGCCACTTAGCCTTACAAGTGATATATAACTAATAACAAAATCTAAAGCGTTTTGAAGTATGTTATCTCCCCCAAGTAAAAAGCGTTTAAAAGAGTAAAAAGGGAACGTGAAACTCACTGTTTGCGAAGAATTCAAAAACAAGTCAACCAAGAGATGCGCGTCACAGAAAATCCACACTAGCGCTCTAAGACAAGAATGAGATTTTCTAAGTGTTGGAACTATCATTGAGTCTCTAGACTCGGCACATAATACCTATGCATGAGATACGTTTCGTGTTTCGTTTGTGAATTATGTGTGACTCGACAAACACGTTGGTGATACGTTACATGTGTGAACAACTACTTACGTGTCAAGTATTAATATTGTACATTACTAGCAATTATCCCTCAAAAGGGCAATTTGGTCAAAACATAGCAAACATCGATCGGTTATGCACTTTTCATGACAATTTAAATAATACAGCAGCTAAATTATCCATGCAGATTTTCACTCGATAAGATTACTCTTATTAATAAATTATAAAAAGTTAAATAAATCACCAAAAATTATCACAGAAGCACACGTGAGTTAGGTTTCTAAACCTATTTTTATTATATTTTTATCATATACGGTTTTATCACAATGATCAAAACATCACAGCAAACACACCACAATCATTATCATGCGCAACAGAATATTATTTGTTATTCCCGTTAAATGACAAATCCATTTAATACAATACCAATTGGGTTAGGTTCCTAACTCAATATATTTTCTTCCAGAAGTAGAACCAACCCATTTGGTCTTGTAGTTTATGAGATATCTTAGTCGCAAAACAGCCTAACAGCAGGTCTCCCAAATCAGCCTTGCACAACAGTTTTGTAAAATAATAAAAACAGACTTTTATACGTCCAAAAATTACAAACCCAGAATTTTCAGAAACTAGACTCGACCTAGTATACTGTAGAATCAACAATCGCAAAAAACATAACATTAACATCGAGTTACAGTCGTCCAAACACGAATTCAATAATCTGTCCAGCATCAGTTTTCATCAAAACTCAATAAACAATTAACCTATGAACAATTAACCATGCATATATCACTCTAGACTCATAATCTATCAACAATCAATGATTTTAACATCTAGGGTTTATGTTTATTAAGCTAAATCATACAATTAAATCAACAAATAGACTAGATAGAGTATAAACTACCTAGCTAGCACCTTGATTCCTTCAAAGGACCTTGAAAAACACTTGTATGTGTATGTGTGTGTGGAGATTGGCCATGAATGGTGAAGAGGGGAGGGGGAGCAGCCGTGAACAAGGGTGGGGGAATTAGGGTTGGGATAATAATTTTTTTAAGTATTATTTATTAAATGAAATTACACATTGCACCCTAAATTTTCATCTAGTTAAATTCTAGCACAATTAGTTTATATAATTCATAATAAACCTCATACACATAAACACCAAGTAACAAATAATTATCAAATAGTTGTTCATGATAATTATTGTTTGTTCACCAACGGTTTGAGTTGACTCTTGTGTGATTCGGTGAAATTCCGAAAGACTACTTGTGTAGTGATTGCCATGCGTCATTTAAAACCTAATTTAAATGTAATGAGATATGCGTTACAGTTCGTGTGATCTTAAGTTTGAATTAACGGATTTCAGATTAACGGAGTTAACCTGAAATTGACGAGTGTCACAGCCGAGAAGAGTCCGAGCATTAAGACTAAAACTCCAAGTTGATCTCATCGAACAAATCAAATCCGCTCAATCCAAGAGATCAATGAAAACAAGATCTCCGACGAAAAACGTAACGACACAACTGACTCGCTAGTCAAGGGTGACGATGGTATACTTAGAATGGGAAACCAGATTTGGGTACCAATCGTTGGGACCTGCGTGAAAAGATTATGAATGAAGTTCACAAGTCCAAGTACATGATGCACCAAAATCACAAGACACAAGCCGAACTACTGGTGGAATGGGATGAAAAAGGACATCGCTTCACATGTTGTGAAATGTTTAACTAGTTTGAAAGTCAAGGCTTAACATCAAAAGCCATCGGGATTGCTTCAGCGACCCAAACTTCCCATTTGGAAATGGGAGTTAATAACAATGGACTTTATCACAAAACTACCGAAAACAACTCGTCAACATAATTCCATTTGGGTTATCGTCGATAGATTAACGAAATCCGCTCACTTCATTCCAATCAATGAGTAATACTCGATGGATAGATTAGCGCGTATCTATGTGAACAACATCGTTGCTTTGCATGGAGTAACGTTGTCTATTATATTTTATCGAGACAGCCGATTCATGTGACATTCGTCAATATCTGGACCTGTTTGTATTCGTTTTTATTTTCATTTATCATGTAACATGTCCCTATTTATATCCCGAACATTTCAAGTATATAAAATATTGGATTTTATGTTACTAAATTTTTCCCGCTTGTTTAATTTGAAAAACTCCTGTTACGGATTCGAAAACACCTTTAAAACACTTAATTTACATCGAAAAAGAAATACCGAGATGAAAAACAAACCACACAGGATGAGCTGGACCAGCCCACCCCACCACAGACCACGCAGCACCGTGCGGACAGGGCAGGGGGGCTGGTCTCGTGGCTTGGGGAGCAACCTACAGTTTATGTTTGTTGTTTGTGCTTTACATCCTATTATCCAATCCAATTTTTATACATTAGACCTCATGCATGACCCATTCAAGCTTATCCTATTTATAAAAACCCTCATGCTTCATTATTCCCATCTCATACTTCATATTCTCTCTCAAAAGTCAAGATTTTAAAAGTTGTTTTTCATTGTTCTTGGAAGTTTGACTTTCAAAAGTCAAACTGACCATAATGCTTTATTCTAACTAACATATTATTACTTATAACTTGTGGCACAACATATATATAATATAAACCCCTTGTTACCTTTGGTGGTCACTTCCCCGGTCTCGGTCGGTGGAGTGTCGAGCCTCGTAAGGCAAGGCTCATGGAGGACTCACGTGGTTCTTTATATATATCTAATTATATAACTTGTTTATGCTTACTAACCACGCTTAACTTATGTTAATTTTAGTTTGTATTTCATATTTTTGAGTTCCATGGTTATGGGTTTGTAGAGACTAGCCTTGGTTTAACCGTAAATAGCTCAAAACCGTAAACCGAACTTCGTTTACTAGTTTTGTTAAATAGTTGTATAAACATGCTTTATGTTAGATTTAAGTTTCTAAAATCATTTTTATAAGTTCCATGGTTATGGGTTTGTAGAATCTAATTCGATCTTAACCCGAACCATGATCCGAAACGAAAACCGAACTTTTGTTAAAAGACTTTATTGTTGACATTTTGAATGTAAAACTTAAGTATCATCATTATAAATTATTATACAAGTTTTTTGATATTTGGGCATGTGGTAACCATTCTTGACCTTATTTCAAGATAGAAACCAAACCAAATCGAAGTAAACCAATTTCACTCACTTAAGACACACTAGTGTGTTTCTAGCTATCAAGACTAGTATATTTCTTCAAAAAAAATTTATAAACTGATTTTAATTATTTTCTTAAAGTACTTGGAATGTTGAACCCAACTTGATCTTTTAACAAAGTTTGGACCAACAACCCAAACACTCGCTTAACGGGCGTTGTTAGTTCTAAAACAATAGAACTACGTACTTGGTTAAGTCTTCTTAGATTTTATTGAGTTATCTCATAACATATATTATTTGGAAAGTTGACTTTAGGTTTGACCAATTACCAAGACCCGAACCAACAACCCAAACACTCGTTAAAACCCGTTTTAGTATCTATATTATAAATGGACTTTCATTCTTGAATTTTTACCCACCTTATTACTTAACATAGGTTGAGTAAAATTAAGGGCTAGATACTTTAACCCGGTTTCGAGCAAACTTATATTTTTAAAGGACTATTATTATAATTTCTTAAATATTTACATTTTTAAACCTTAAACTTTAATATGTTTGCATTTCTTATCATTTAGTTTATTTAAAGATTTCGTAGATAACTTTTCTAATACAAGACTTCCTTTCATCTAGGCTTTGCTCGTTAAAACTCATCCTTCCGGTTACTCATCATTTTACAAATCAAGTTTACTACTTGAACGCGAGTACTTATATCCCCCGTTTGTTTTCCATCTTTCGTTTTGGGGGTGATATTGCATTCCTATTCAAATTAAATGTTTTATACTTGACTCTTAAACCACACACTTTATTGTATACCATACTTATATAAATGCTCAATTTGGTGTTCTGTGCTTTAATGCTTAATTGCTAATGTGTTTACCGCTTTTTGTTGGTTGCTTTATAAATCCGAGTATATTTGGCATCCCCTTATTGAAAGGCGTCGTTAATATATTCTTATTAACGATTTCGTATAAATCCGAATCTATTTGGCATCCCCTTATAGAAAGGTGTCGTTAATGTATTCTTATTAACGATTTCATTATCTAAATTGTTGCTATTATTTATTGTTTTGTATACAAGTTTTGGAATTTCCTATTATATATTTATTTTTCAAACTATGATATTGCTCACCAACCTTTGTGTTGACAAATTCTATTTTATGAAATGTTACAGGTTTGACTTTAGGTTGACTTGAGAACTTGAAGAAAAACGTTATCAAGACTATTAGGATATTTGCAAAACGAACAATATATTATTTGCTATGATTGAATTCAGTTATTGTATGAACAATTTATGTGACTCTTATGATTTTATGAATTTAATTGAGTTTATTAAATATTGTCACATTTAATAGTGTCTTGTATTCTTGAGCAATCCGTTTGCACCCCGGCAAATTCTGCCGCCTTTGGTCAGGGTGTGACAGATTGGTATCCGAGCCATGACTATAGGATAGGTGGTTAGACGTAACGACCTAGTATAGTTGATATTTTAGGATCCTTATACGTGTCGCCTATACGTGTTTACCCTACTCGATTGTTCATTACACTTATTTATTTATATAATTATTTATTTTATCAAATCGTAAATATACACATACACACACTCTGATAATAATCTAAGGTATCCTTACCTTACCGCAAAAACATTAGTTTTTATTGTGTTTTATGGATCACGAGCTTAACTTGGATCCCGTTGTTTCAAATCTCCTTAAAGACTGTCTCACATGAGACAACCACTTTAAGTTGTCGAATGCAAGCGTTCCGGTTGCCTCCTTATATTTTGATGTTAAGACATAAAAGCCACGGTGGTACGTGGACAAACGTTTTTAACATCTTGTTGTCTCCAAAATTTTATTGGTTGTTATTATCGTGATTTGAGTCGCAAACATGAAAGACACGGTGATACGTGCACATGTTCGACTCCACATTTTATCTCATTTTTATTTAAGATTTATCGTCGGGACATCAAGTCATGGTGATTCATGCACGATTTTTCCGCCTTTAAATCTTAAGACATTATTTACAAATTTCAAGGATTTAAACAATTTTTCCTTTTATTTTGTCATAGTAATTCTCATCACAAGTTCTCATTTATAAATTTTATTTTTCACCGTGAATAATTCTTTTATTTCTTGATTTCACATGGTAAAGTTTCTACACAAATTTACTCATTTTGATTTCACACCACTTTTTTTATTACAAAATTTCATCTATTGTGATCTCTTCATTGTAAGTTAAATAAAATATTTTGAACTATTTATAATGATTTTTAATATGCCATCTTTGTTTATTAAGACTATTTAATAAACAACATTTTATCATATGAATTTCATCGTGTTATTAGTTTTGTGATAATTTTAACCTTAATTTTTCAAGTAAATTCCTATTATATAAATCTTAAATTGTCTTTAAAGTCCTCATACAAGATTTCATAAAAAATTTATTTTTTATAACGATCCCGTTTATGTGAACCATCATTTCACAATATTAATTATTTAAATTTTCATGACGTTTTAATTACACCATATTATATAATATACATGGTAGAATTTTCATTACCCAAATTTATTTACATTACAACTTTCATTATGCAATTTTTGGTTCATTATGAATTTTCACAAATAAAATTTGCATCATACGATTTTCCTTATTTTAAATTTCTTATGATAGTTTTGCCTTAACTTTTCAAGAAATTCACAAATTTATTGCTTGTAATTATCTTGAAATCCTTATGCAAATCTCATAGATATTCTATTTATAAAGACAAAAATCGTTTATTTCGACTCTCGATTCGCAATGCCGGTCATTTTAACTTACCATGATAATTTTCGTTACACGATATTGAATAAGGAACATGATAAAAATTTTCATTACACTTATTTTTATTCTCAAAACAAACTTTCATCATTCATATTGATACCTTATAATAAATTTCGACAATCAAGTCACTTATTTTAATTTCCTCATAAGCAAAATTTTCTTTTGATCTTTATAAATATTTATTTTGCTTCCTCATAACAATCGACTTTTATTTTTACAATAAACTTCAAATTACAAACCTTATTATCTTAGTTTCCCATGATATTTTCCACTACTTAATTTAAAGCATTTCAAGAACGATTTACGCTACACGGGTTGGTTTATTTCAAATTCTCTCGTAAATTATTTTATAACTTAAGCCGGCCCGACGTATCGTGACAACTCTCGTTTTAGTGGAAACTTTTTAGCAAAGAAATTGTTGTGATTCACAAGCTTGAATCTCAATATTTTAATAAAAAAACTTTACGTTTCAAACATTTGTATGAACCTCTTAAATAACTTTTTCTAACTATTATATCAACCTTTTCACGAGCGTGAATTTGCTAAAACACGAACAATCCATGGTGGTTCACGAAAGTTCTGTTTTCGCACAAAATTTTAACTTGTGCTTTTATTAGTAAAGGTTTCACGAATATTTCAATCATTATTTATAAATTATGATGTTTTCAGTTTAAAACTTATTATTAGTCAAAATTTCTCTAAACGCAACCACAAGTTTCCAAACACCCGTGAACCACCTTAATACAAACCATCCTTCCACTTCAAAAGTTTTGCCACACAATCAAATCTTTCCTCAAGATGAACGGAACCTAACATACCAAAATTATACCCTCACCAACTCAAACCCCATACAAATCCAAGATGTACAAAATCAACCCGACAAAAAGCCCTAAATACCGACACTTATATGCCATGGAAACCTATCCAACTCACTATCCTGATACTTCGAAGACACCGAAAAACACATCCACAAATGCCTTGAACATATACAAACCAAAGTTTACCCAACTATGACTCAATCCTTCGACTCATACTATGTCAAATCATAAACCATATCGACACACCGTTTCCATCCAACCATAGAATTTAATATCATAATAGTAACCCAAACACTCCTTGCAAAACACATGTATAAACCGAATCACAATCCAAACTAGTCAAGGTCGACTTATCCAACCCATCAACTTAATCCGAACATAAATAAGCAAACCTCAATCCAAATAGCCCAACCAATACTCACACCAGTCATCTAATCGTAACCCACTCAAACACCTAAACTAAACAAACCCCATCAACCCAACTCAAGAAAATCCAATTTCGCAAGACACCCGAAACACAGTCACACTTCACCAAATTTCCAAACCATTCACCATTCGAAGCCTAAACATCTCTATACACACGCAAGCTTCATTTTTCCCTTAATTTGTTTATTTTATATATACAACTAGTGTATTTATAACGACCTCATGTGCTCAAATATTCATTTTTCTAAAATTATAAACTCCTTCAAGAATAACGATTTACGTATTATGCTCATATTATATAAATCATCTTTATAGAATATAATATTGTCATTGCAACTATACTCACTCAAAATTCTATTACGAGGATTTGTTTTTTTAAACAATTATATACGTGTTTTCAAGATTATAAATATTGTCACCTAAGGTGATAATCCCATAATAACTTTATAAATACGATGTTTCATTTTGAATGTTGGATTCGAGATTCATTCAATGACAAATTACAACTTTCATTATTTTGCATAAACTCAATGATCATGGATCTACAAATCCTTTGTGGGACACACTTATAAATATTTCATACACTAGATATTGAAACATGAATTTTGATCGAAAACGATTTATGCGATTTTTTACTTCTTATTATCACAATAATAATTTGTTTCATGATTTATTATCATCACAATAGCTTTACATATGCAAAACTCCTTTAACAATTTAACTTACAAGATTTTCTTTTGATAGCAATTTAGATGTTTTCTCTAACACGCTTACCGCGATGCTTTGTTATTGTATACATTTTCTTGGAAACGATAGAACGGATTTACTTGAGGCTTCATTTTCGATGTTACTTCTATAATTTCAAAAGAATATATGATACACGATTTACACATTTCGTCATTTCTCCGAGTCTCACTATTATTACGATTTTCTTTTCAATTGATGAGATGTTTCGATGGAAGTTTTATGCACATGAGATTTCATTTTGTGTTTTAACTATTCATAACCGAATTCAAGTTATTTAATAACAGTTGGTGTACTACTTTCAAAACCTCATTTTCGTTAAAAATTTTGTTTACATTTTAAACGTTATTTTCATGACTACGTTGTTCATGCTTGGGTATTATACTTTTAAGGCAAAACACAATTCTATGCATTATTTTTTTTTCTCAATCAACGGCCTATGTGTGGCTTTCCTCAAGTTATGGAGCTATTGGAAACTGTTACTATAATCACGATTATGTAAATGGTTTCAAAATAGAAGCCGTGATCATTTTATTACATTTCTTCAGTGATTTTGCCAAGTTAAGCAATATTTTATTGTGATTTTGTGTTTGATACATGCTTATGTCAACCCATAGAACTCACCTAATTCTCATGTTATCACATTTCACGCAATCGTATAAATACTTATAACCTCAAGTTTGTTTCACGTATGAAACTGATCGTAGGACGTTATTGTTAATTGTATCGTTGTTTATCCCGACAACATGTATTCATTTATTGGATTTCCCATTTTTTTCACTTATCAAAATTTTTTTTATTATCACTCATAGGATTCTCGTTTTCATTTATTGGATTTCTCATTTCCATTATCGGAGTTTTCTTTATCAAAATTTCACTTATCGAATTTTATACTAAATTAGTTTCCCGACATACAACCAGGGAGTTTTTATTTATTTATTAATTCTTGTTAGTACATGTTTTGCGTCTCGAGTCTTTGTATCTATCGTTAATGTATTTGTTGGTTTATTTGTGTAATATTAAGTTATTACTCTAGTTCGTTAAGGTTAATGTCTAGTTCGTTAAATTTGTCTAACGAACTAGACTTAAGTTAAGATTATTTATCTGATTTATGTATGTAACGAAGGGGATGCTAGTTCGTTACGGGTTGTGTAACGAACTAGGTCCATCTTCTATTTATAGTGGCTTCAGTCCACAGTTTATTTAAGTTTTGAGTTATATTATCGTATTGCTGCCTAGACTCACTCTCAAGCTTCAATATAAAGTATTAATATTATACACATACATACATACATACAACTAATATATCATATATACAGCATACAATCAAGAGTAACAATGAACTATATCCTTATTAAGAGGTTAATTATATATACATATCAAATATGTGATATGTGTATCGGATTAATGAGTTCAAACAATTGGTATCAAAGCAGACGGTTGCTCTCGTTGCATCAATTAAGGTATGAATCTGAGTTTTTCGTGTTTTTCGTGTTTTTCTTGTTCTTCGGGTTTTGGTCAGATCTGGAGTAAATTAATGTGTTATTGGTGGATTTGTTGGTGAATTCGTGTTTATTGATGGAAGAGGGAACTTCCTGTGTAATTTGGTGATTAATTATGGTATATTGAAGGATATGCCATGGAAGAGCATGGTCATGGATTGATCAGACCTGGACCAATTCAATGATTGTTAAGTGAAATTGATGGTAGATTCGTGTTAGTTAAGGGAATACGAATCTACTGGTGTAATTTGGTGTTAATTTATGGTGAATTGAGTGATTCACCATGGAAGAGTATGTTATAGTTTGATTCCGATTATGATGATTCAGTGGTTGTTAGGTTATTTGAATGTTAGATTCGTGTACAGGATAAAAAACCGAGTGTTCGGTGTGATTTTGGTGGTTAATTATGGTGTTTTGAGGATTTCACCATGGATGAAGCTTCAAATTTGCAGATTCCGGCCAGATCTGGGTTTTTCGGCCACTGTAACAGATTTTTCTGGCAAATCACGTTTTTCTGGCGAGCTGTTCAGATCTAACAACCTGATTCTTTAAGTTACTGTAGCTGATTCATTATGCTACTCTAGCGGATTCGTTATGGAAATTTAACGAATTAAGTGAATTCGTTAAGTTAATTCATTAAGGTAATGATAACGAATCAATTTAATTCGTTAAGGTAATTTGTTAAGTTAAAGATAACGAATTAAGGTGATTTGTGAAGATAATTTGTTAAGGTATGGGTAACGAATTAAGACTAATTCGTTATGTATGACGAAGTGTGGACATCTTAACGAATGGGAAGCCATTCGTGTAACTGTTAGAACGAATTACAGTTGGTAATTTATAACGAATTGAGCAGATTCGTTAAGCGTGTGACGAAGGGTGATTATGTTAACAAATGGAGAGTAGGAACTAACTTAACGAATTGGAGTTGTTTATAACGAATTAAGAGGTGATTCGTTAAAAAAAAGTTTCTTAAAACGACTTTTTTTAAACGAATTATTTCCTGTATACTCCTCATTAGTGAAATTCATTTTTGAAAATTTTGGCGATAATGTTTATTTTTCGAAAATTTTCGGTGAATTTTTGGCGGGAAAATCGGGAAAATTTTTCTCACTCGAAATTTTTCTTAAACGAATTTTTTCCTGGATACTCCTCATTAGTGAAAATTCATTTTTGAAAATTTTGGCGACAATGTTTATTTTTCGAAAATTTTCGGTGAACTTTTGGCGGGAAAATCGGGAAAAATTTTCTTACTCGAAATTTTTCTTAAACAATTTTTTCCTGGATACTCCTCATTAGCAAAAATTCATTTTTGAAAATTTTGGCGATAATGATTATTTTTCGAAAATTTTCGGTGAATTTTTGGCGGGAAAATTGGGAAAAATTTTCATACTCGAAATTTTTCTTAAACAAGTTTTTCTTGGATACTCCTCATTAGTGAAAATTCATTTTTGAAAATTTTGGCGATAATGTTTATTTTTCGAAAATTTTCGGTGAATTTTTGGCGGGAAAATCGAGAAACTTTTTCCTACTCGAAATTTTTCTAGGATGTTCCTAATGTATTGGGTACTCTTCTCTCAAATTTTTTTAGGATGTTTACGCGTTTCAACTGGCCGATGGGGAGCCCGCGAGTAATTTAAAGAGGAGTTTGTTAGTGATATTTGAAGATTGTTCAAGACCTTGCTGAATTTGTCAAGAAAATAGGGAGATAAAACTTTTATTTGAGTTTATTTGACTTGTATCTTCCTACATTTGCATGGTTTCTTGAATAATTACTGCAATTCGATGGTAATTCATGACAGCAAAGCTACGTTTGACTTAGTTCAAGACTGCAATTGTTTTTCGATTGGTGATTGATTTGTTCAAGATTGAAACCTAACTATGTGGGATACGAGTGTCTGCCCGTTTACTTCTTTCTGAGGGACTTTGATCCTGACTATGTTGGCTACGAGTAAATGGCGGATTACTTCTGTTGAGGGGGACGATTCTCGAACGGATTGATCTTATTGAAGAATATACGAGTCTTGTCATTGGATATTTTTTTGAATTTGATCATTTGGGGTTTATTAACGAAGGTTGGAACTTTGAATACGGAAAGATGTTGAATGATCGAGTTTTTTCATGAAGATGTGTGACTAGGTTAGACATAAAGATATGTTTTCTTTACCGGTGCTGACGGATAGCTGATGACTTGTTGATTGTTGAAAGATTTTTCCATATCATACGCCGATGGATGATCGGGATGATCTCCAAGAGTTGCTCACATTGAGGGGGTGATCTGATATGAAAGTCTACAAGTTGTTGGTTTGCTGAAGAGATTTAAATATTGTCTGTTTGCACAAGCCCGAAAATCATTAGTCAAGGGGGTGCCTGTTAGTGCACGATTTGTGACTGGTGTGATTTGCAGTTAAAGTATTCATGATTAAAGTATTCGATAGCTACGGAAAAGGGGATGTCTGTTAGTGCACTGTTTTGTTTGTCCGTAGTGATCGAATAAATTATAGATAGTCTAGATTCAATATTTATTGTTAATGGCCCATTCTCTATGGTTTGTATAGCGAATGAGGTCCATTCGTTAGTGATCTAGGCTAGTTCGTTAATGTATTACCATTCGTCATGGAATCTTGACGAATGGAGAATAATTCATTATGGAGGCATAACGAATTTGAGTTAACTAAACGAACGTAGCATGTGGCCTATAAATAGGTGGTTCCATGCTCATAAATAAGTGAGATCACACACATGAGAGATGTGAGGTCCTAGATCTAAGTTATATCCTCTCCATAGCTTATTATGTAATTATTTCATTATTTATCAATAAAACCGTATTTAAAGTATTCATGTTCATATTGTATAATCGATGTATCGACGCTGCTAGATCCTTGGTAGGTCTTCACAATTCGTATCAGAGATTTCGGTGCTCGTTTACGCTTGATTTGGATGTTAACTGATTTTATTAGATTGATAATTGATAGTGTTTATGTTAAGTTTCTGTTCAGTTTGATTTTGGATCAAATTGAGTTTTAATTGGATGAGTTATGGATGGTTTGGATTGGATTTGAGTGTGTTATGGTATTGGGAAATTGTAGTGAACTGGAATTAAGATTTGGTTTGGATTGGTGTGGTTATTGGGTTGGATATGTTTTAAGCCGAAATAGGGGATTGGTTTTGGTTAGATCGGATGCGAGGTAATTGGTTATTGATTACGTAATGAGTTGTATTGGATTCGCGATGTGGTTACGAGTGTTTTGGTAGTTTGATTAAGTGATTTGGTTAAGTATAGTGTGAGTAATACAGATTTGGTTTCTGGGTTTGTGTTCATACGTTTTCCAGAAATCTGGAAAATATGAGTTTGAAGGTTTGAAGATTTGAAGATTTATCCTAATTCGTTAACCTTTCAGCGTAATTTGTTAACATTTTAGCTAATTCGTTAAGATTATCAGCAGATTCGTGAACAAATTCGCTAAGTATTCTAATTCGTGTCAACTAGTTCGTGTGACACGTGTCTTACCTTGGTAATTGTTTTATAACAACTTTTGCCACGTGGCATTTGTTGTCAGAGGTTTGTTACAACTGTTGTAACTACCTAATTCGCTATAGGTTGATTCGTCATCAACTATAGCTGATTCGCTACTTAATTCGCTAAGCATACACTTAGTGGTTCGTTAAAGAAAACCATTATGTTTCGTTAATTAATTCGTGGACAAATTCGTTAAAATCATTTCTGATTCGTTACCTGATCAATCTTAACTTCGTTAAGGTGTGATTTGTCAATTACTGTTCACAGTTCGTTACCACTGTTCACAGTTCGCTAATTAAATTTTCAATTTTAACCCTTAGAGTTTGAGAACTTTGTCATTTAGCAAACATGGCTAGTATGTATGCACTAGCTTCCCAAAATATGTTAATGCAACAAATGTTACAACTGGATACCGAGATTGGTTCACATTCAAAGTGTCCAAGTTTGATGAAATTTAGCAATTTTGCTAAACGGGAACGCCGTTTCCGTGCTCATCCAGGGTCAGTTCACCCTAATTGTTCATATTGCTTGGATGAGGTTTACACCGTTCCAATGATTGGGGATGAGACTATTGGTTTTACACCTAAAGCTATCTCACAATATTCGGTTGAAGAGAAGAAAGCATTAGAAATTGAGACAAAGGCTTATTCTACTCTTACTATGGCTTCACCTGAAAACATCTTTCACCAAGTAGGGAGCAAAAAGATTTGTGCCTCTTTATTCCAACATATTCACATGAGAAGTATGGGTAACACTGCTGAAAGCAAAAAGGTTATGCTCAAGTTTCAATTTAGAAACTTTAACCTACTTAAGAGTGAAACTGTTGAAGGGATGATAACAAGATTCAACCATTTAATAGCTGAGATGGATAAGATAAGATTGGAAACTTCTGAGTTTGACAAGATTGATACAATTAAAAGTGCATTACCGAGTTCTTACTCGACTTTCTTGATGGTTCTGAAAGAGAATAATTATTTTAACAATGAAGATTTGACGGCTTCAGAATTTATGCAAAAGATCAAGGCACGCGAATATGATCTTAAATGTCAAAAGTCTTCAAAGATAGTCAAGATCCTGCATTGTATGGTGGAAGTATGCCATTAAGTTCAACCATTTCTCCTATCACTGCATTTCTATCACAAAATGCAAGTGATAAAGCAACAACTATCTATAGTGATCCATGTGCTTGTTTCTACACAGCTGGAAATACTGGATCATTTGGTAATTCTGGTTCATCTGGAGGATCTGGTAATTCATCACCTATATATCAATTCTCATCACAATCAAATGTAAACATTAGGGAGGCTGAAAATTTTTTTTCTTTTTGTCTGCCTTTATGTCTTCATACGAGAATTTTTTTAGTAGCAAGATTGCAACGAGTGATTTGACCGATGAAGATTATGATCAAATTGATCCCGATGATCTAGAACTTATTGTTGGAACTCGATTAAACAATCATTAACAGTAACTATAATAGATCTCAGATATGTGTTTAACCAATTAATACGTTTATATAGATCTAGCTCATAATTACCATAGATTAGGTGTTTATGTGTTTATATATTATCATTATATGTATAATCGTAATTCGTATAAGGTTAGGTTGAAGATCGAGAGAACAATTGGACAGAGGTTCGATAATTAACTCTCAAAACTTAATTAAACAGTGAACAGGGGTTCACTATATATAAAAGAGGATCTGGTTCGCTAACATCCCCTAGCGAACCAGACTCTCCTTCTTTACATACATTAAGTTAACGAAACATCCCCTGATTCGTTAACATCCCCTAACGAATCAGGAGGGAATACAATTAATGTCTTTGTTAGCAAACATACCCTAGCGAACTAGACTTAATCTTAACGAACTAGATAATAAATTAACTAATTATTACATAAATAATAAACAAAACGTTAACGATAATTACAAAGACTCAAGACGCAAAACCGCGCACTAACACTTATGGACCTAAAGTGGAATATGGCTATGATAGTCAGGAAAGTGAAAACGTTTATGCAAAGAACGGGTAATGATCTTCCTTCATTGAACAAAAAATTGGGGTCTAATAAGTTTTTAGGTCAAGTGCTACAACTGTCAAGAGTTTGGGCATTTTGTAAAAGAATGTGATAATCCAAGGAAGGAGTACACTGGTCCTAGAAAGCAAGATCAGAATTCATCTGGAAAAAGTGGAAGGGATACGGGAATATCTTCTAGAACGAAACCGTCATCTTCTGGAGGCCAAGAAATGTTGTATAATTTGGATGGGGATGACTGGTCACAAAGATTGTTGTGCAATAACAATCAAGCAAATCTGGCAATGTTTGGATTTCCTGAGAATTTTAAAGATATGAGTGGAAGTGAACTCTCTTCGGATGCTGATACTGAGTCTGATTCAGATGATTCAAGTGAAAAGCTTCCAACCACTTTTGCTAGTATAGCTAAAATCAATGATTCAACCACGTCGACTTACATGGCTAAGCAAAATGAGGTTAGTACTTCTACTTCAAAATTTTCTGTTAATGTTTCATATGCCGATTGTGAAATCAACAAGCCTAGATAGACTCCTTAAAACTTCAAAATGATAATTTTCTAAAAGGGATTGTTTCTTTAAAGGACACTTATAGGCATTCCTTAAGTGTGATTGTTCAAAGAATTTGTGATTTCTGAAAAAGCTAAAACAGTTAAACTTGAAACTGTTAAAGTCGAATCTACAACTCAGAAACCTCATGTTCAAAGCAACAAAGTTTTTGTTGAAAATGTTGACAAAGTCATCATTGAGGATGTGTTCGAACATGAATTTATACACAAGAACAAGAACATTCCAAGTTCTAATCACATACTGTGTGAACCTCATGAATTTGAGGAGGCTCTGTATGGTTCGCACACAACTCAGGTGAAACAAGATAATCATGTTAAGATCAACCCAGTGAGTGCTAAGAAACCAGAAAAACTCAATATTTCTGATGAGGATTTGATGCATTTCATCAATCCAAATGTTTCCAAGCCATCTAATGGTAGAGTATTTAAATTGAAGGGGATTGACACGATGTTTACTAAGAAAGACATTCCAATAAGTATTATTAAACCTGAACTGATTGAGAGTCTTTTTCACAATGAAACATCCAAGATTCAAGATCTTGAACGTTTGTATGCTCAAGCTAAAACATAAGTTTCATCTGATCCTTTGACTAAAGCCAAGAAAGTTTTAAAACATGCTAAGAAAGTTCAATTTGTCATGTCAACTGGAACAGATACTTTGAAAAGTTTTTTCAAATAGTTCTAACTTAGATTATTATTTGAAAAAAAAAAATTTGAGTTATCTGATGATTTAGCTAAGAGTTTAACCAAATATGTGAGTCATCATCAACCTTCTCTGTCATATATTACTACCAAATCTCAACACAATTATGTGGACATGCGAAGCTGTTTTCTTTGCGGTCAACATGGTCATGTGATGAGAAATTGTAGTCAGAAGAGTTATCAGAATCTTCACCAATTTGTCAAAGATCAATCAAGACCAGTTCCTTTGATAAAAGAAATTCTGAAACGACCTGTGTCGTATGATGATGATACTCACATTATGTTCTCAAACGTGAATCCTCTAAAATTTGTTCATGTGAAGGAAACTCATGGTTTGGTTAAACCAAAGTTTGTTCCGATTGAACCCTTATGTAAAAATGTGATCTCAACTGTAGTTCAAGTTGCTTATATAAGACGAAAGTATAAGAAGCCTGTAACTTATTCTCAAGTTTCTGAACAACAGTTGAATTCAGCTAAGTTTAATATTTCTCAAGAAAACCAAAAGGTGCCCAAGACTGAGGCCTAGGCTGCGTTTTTGAACTAATCATTTTCGTTTGTGTGTAGGGCATATCCAAGACCATTTCTGGTGAAAACTGGATTATGGATAGCGGATGTTCTCGTCATATTACTTGAAATCTCATCCTCTTAACAAATGAGAGAAATATTCAAAGGGTTATGTGGCGTTTGATGGGAATTCTGGGGGTATGATCACACAAGAAGGTGATATTTTGAATGGGCATATTACCTTTGAGAAGGTTAACTACTGTGACAAGGTAGACCATAACTTATTGAGCGTTTCTCAGATCTGTGACAAAAAGTTCACTACTGTATTTTCTGATAAAGAATAACTGATTTTGAAACCGGGTTATGTGATTCCCGAGGACATGGTTGTCATGAGATCACCTCGATCAAATGATATTTATGTCTTGAACATGAGCTCTAAAGTATCAACATCTATCGAAACATGTTTTGTCTCGAAAGCAACCGAGAAAGATTATATTCTATGGCATCGTAGAATAGGTCACATTCATGTTCGTAAGATGAACTATCTAATGGTAAATGACCTAGTTAAAGGTGTGTCTCTGAAGAACTTTAAATTATCCGACCACTGTATTGCTTGCAAAAAGGGAAAACAGAAGAAAAAGGTGCATCCTTCTAAGTTATTAAATTTTATTGATACTTCTCTTGAGCGACTTCATATGGATCTTTTCTCTCCAGTGAATCGTGCGAGTATTTCTGGAGATTGGTATTGCCTGGTAGTTAATGATGATTATTCAAGATACTCATGGGTCTTATTTTTGAGTTCGAAAGATCAAACACCGGTTCTTGTTCAAAATTTAATCACTAAGATCGAATCACTATACAAACAGAAAGTGAGGAGAATTCAAAGTAACAATGGTACTGAATTTAAAAATACTGTGTTGGATTTCTTTTGATTACAAAAGGGAATTCATCGAGATTACAGTGCCCCATACGTACCACAACAAAACGGTGTAACTGAACGAAATAACAGAACTTTGATTGAAGCTGCTAGAACTATGCTTGTTGATTCAAAGCTTCCTGTCCATTTTTGGAATGAAGCGGTGAATATTGCGTGTTATACACTCAATCGGGTTCTTCCTGTTAAGCGACTCAAGAAGACAAGTTATCAACTGTTGAATAATCGAAAACCTAATTTAAAGTACTTGGAACCATTTGGGTGTCCTTGTACGATGTTGAAAAAGGACGTGGGAAAGTTTGATGAAAAAGTCATTGAAGGGTATTTCTTGGGTCATGCTTCTCCTAAGAAACGAGTATTTAACTTCACGTCTGGTTTTGTTGAGGAATGGTATCATGTGTACTGTTAAAAGTACACCACACCTCCTGGATTTGAAGATCCTAATTATCCGGACCGAGTTTACCGATTAAACAAGGCCCTTTATGGTCTACATCAAGCCCCTAGAGCTTGGTATGGCACCCTCGCCGACCATCTGACTGATAATGGTTTCAAGCGAGGGACTGTCGACTGCACTTTATTTCATAAAACTGTTGGTGATGATCTTCTCCTAGTTCAGATTTATGTCGACGACATTATCTTTGGGTCTACGAACGACATGTTATGTAAGGAACTCGATTCAAGATGAGCTTGATGGGAGAGATGAACTTTTTTCTAAGGTTGCAAGTTCACCAGTCAGCAACAGGAATTTTATTCACTAGACCAAGTATGCGAATGATATCTTGAGCCGATTCAAGATATCTTTCAGGAAAATCCCTTCAACTCCTCTCCTCGTGGGTCACAATTTATCACCGGATGAATTGGAGGATACCGTTGATCCTACCCTCTATCATGAAATGATCGGTTCATTAATGTATCTAACGGCTTCTTGCCCTGACATTCTGTTTGCCGTTTGTCTTTGTGCTAGGTTTCAAGCAAGTCCACGAGTGACTCACCTAGATGCGCTTAGACGAATTCTTCAGTATCTGAGGGGAAATCCAGACATCGGGTTGTGGTACCCCAAGGACGATACTTTTGATCTTAATGCTTATTCAGACTCAGATTATGGAGGTTGCAAGATCAACTTCAAATCAACCATGGCAGGGTGTCAATTCTTAGGAAACCGGCTTGTTTCCTGGAAGTGTAAGAAGCAGACGACGGTCTCCACTTCAACAACCGAAGCTGAGTATGTTGCAACCACGAATTGTTGTTCCCAGGTTTGATGGATAGAACAACATCTTCGCGACTACGGTTTGAAGTTTCTTACTACTTCTATTTTGATTTATAACTCTGCTGCCATATGTATCACAAAGAATCCCGTACAACATTCTAAAACAAAACATATCGAAATTCGATGTCATTTTATACGGGATTGCTTTGAAAAGACACTAATCGACTTTGAGAAAGTACATACTGAATTTCAGAATGTCGATCTATTTACCAAAGCCTTTGATAAAACTGGTTTTCATTTTTTACTTGGTTTAAATGGATTGAAGACCCTTGCTGATATCCTGAAACAAGGATAACTATCTTTTTTTTCTGTTAATTTTTAACTTTAAATTTTATATTGGTTTTGGGTTTTAGGGGGTGAAAATGGAAAATACAAATACAAAATTGTTATTTTCATTTGTATAGATAAAACCCAAAAACATTGAAAATTTTATAAGATCCAAAATAGTGTGTTTTAATGTCTTTAGTTTTTCATGTCTTTATGTTTTCAAATTTCAAAAAGATCGAAAATAGTGTGTTTTCATGTCTTTAGTTTTCAGTTCATTATGTTTTCAAAATTTGAAAAATCCAAAAATATCTTAAAATTTGAAAATTCAAAAAGATTGTGAATTTTTTAGTTTTATTTATAAGAAAATTTGAAAAATCAAAAAGATTGTGAATCTCTCGTTTGTATAGAAAAATCCGAAAAAGGCAAAAAGATTGTGTTTTAATTATGTAAATATAAAAACCAAAAAGATTTTTGCTTATGTTTTCTGAAAAATATGTCTATTACTTATATTTGTAGGACATATACTTGTATATGTTTGGTCATGATAATTTCGTGTAAATATTCGGGATAGCCATTTACCTGACAACTGAAAGTATTTGGGGGCGTTCGTTATGCTTTTTATTTTATTTTCTCGCTGAAAATTATGTTGGTTAATTAAGTTTGTGGAGTATGGTTGCATGTTTTGGTCCTGTTGTCTACTTGTAGATTGATATGATAGCCATTAATCTATAAATTGAAAGTAATTGGGGCGTTTAAATTCATTTTGTTCTATGCTCCATAAAATTTTTAGTTTTTGAAGCAAAAAGAGAAAATGATAGTAAATTGATTATTTGACCCCAAATACAGTAAGAAATAAGCTTAAAAGACTGAGTGCTTAATAATTGGTGCATTGATAGGTCTTAAACAAGTTGTTAGAGTAAAGTATGTGATATAAACATAAAGAAAAGCCAAATTGAAAGAGGTTTTAGTCTCTAGCAAAAATCTCGGTAAGGATGGCATAAATGTAATAACCCGTCATACTCAAGCCTTATAAATGTTGATCTCTCAAAAGTATAATAAAGCAAAAAACAAGCGTTAGGATTCTGGACACTGTGAGTCTTTATGCGGCTTATTCATCTGGGTATTCATAAGCATGAATATTTCACTCGCTGTTAGAGCAAACCCAATGTCATTAAACTTGATCATTATTGTACTTCATACAATCCAAATTACTGACTTGATCAAAATCCGTTGTTAGTCATACATCTGTTCCACCCTTGTGTGCGTCTCATTACCAATAAGAAATGGACCCAGGGGACACAATGTATGTAAGCCGACATATGGACTCGTGCATACTCACTCACAGTAAAGGAAACTTTTTGCATTAATCAAAGTTATAAAACTCTCAAAAGTTTTGATCAACACTATAATGGTTTAAGTCAAGTTGGGGTGATTTGGCAAAAATCAAATTAAGCTTGAACCGAGATTAGAGGCTGATAGTTTCAGATATTCTGTGTCATTATTGAACATTTAATCATATCACAAAAATGCTTGAAAGGCTTGTTATAAGATTTAAGTGTACAACAATATCAATGACCGACTTAACGCTAGTCATAATGTCGCTGAAATATAAAACTGATATGGAAGGGCAATTCAGTCAATATGATTATCTGCTCAAACTCAACAAAAATCCAAAAATATGTACTGATTTTGAAAAACCATACAAAAACACAAAAACATTTTTCTGTTCTATGTTTTTGATTTCGGATATTTCTTGTGTATATATTCTAATCAAAAGATCAAAATACAAAAAGAGTTTGCGTTTTCATTTTTTACATATTATTTAACCTTGAAGTTAAGTGTTTCAAAACATGAAACGTATTAAGGTATTTGATTATCGCGGTATGGGATCTCGGTAATTCTTTTAATTTAAATGAGATACTTAATGAATTCTTTTATTTATTAATTTTTATTTAATTCATTATTTATTAATTCATTTATTTATTTTTTTCCATTTAAAATTTTTAAATAATGAGTGATTCGTTAATTATGAATAACTAATTAGGTCATTCTAACGAACTACATCTTAGTTCATTACCCTAATTCGCTTCCGCACTCTGTAACGGATGACTTCAATTCGTTATTCATATGTTAACGAATTAGACAATAATTAAAATATGGCTCGTCATAACACGTGTTAAATTAATCTAACGAATCACCTGATTCATTGATTCAAATTTCAAACGAATCATCTGATTCGTTACATTGAAAAACGTGTAAGTGCCAGACTATATAGGGAAGAGGCGGTTCGTTTCATTATTCGCTATTCATCTTCTTCCTCTTCATACTGTTACGCTGCCAAAATTTTCACTAATTTTTCGATCTTCGAATCTCGTACTTTTGATCATACCACTGTGTTACCAAGGTATAGATGATCACATCTTTGTGGTTTTCATCAAAAATGACACAAATTTGATAGGTTAATTATGATGTTTTGTTATCGAGTGTTTTTAAGTTTATTTGAACCTTAATCTATAAGTTGTATTACATGTAATGGACCATAAATCTGTTATCATTATCATTGGAATGGATTTCCGAGATCAATGGTGATCTTTGATCATGTTTTGATTACTGATTGATGGGTTAATTATTAATGGTTTTTATCGGGTTTTTATACGTTGGTTAAAACCCTAACTTAATTAACTTATTCCATGTTTAGAAACCTCAAATCGATACCATTTGAGTCGCAATGGGTTTCCGAGATCTTTATGGTCATTTATTCGGATATCCATCGATGATTATGGAGTAATCAATATCATATTTGCGCTATTGACTTTTAGTGTTCTTGGAAATTTTGACCTTGACCAGAAAAGTCAAAGATTAAGCCATTTTTGGCCATTCGTTGTACTTAATGAATTGGAACTCATTTGTGTCCAATTTGTTAAGTAAATCACACGAACTAGAATAGCGAATTCATTTTATTAACGAATCATATGTGTATTCGTTAAATTAAAACGAACTAGTTGATTAATTCGTTATCTTTCAATAGTAAGTCGCTACTTCTTATTCGTTAACATATTTACTTGATAGCAAATCAGGCAATTCGTTATAATATTGTAACGAATCAGCTTTTTTTTGTTAATGCATGACATATTAAATTTAATTTTCTCACTAATAGTTTCTTACTAATTTTAAATGATAACTTTAATAGTTTAGAAACTTTATGTTTATTGAATATTACTGATTTTCGATGTCATTTATTTTAGACTTATGGCTGATAACATGGACCAAGATCCACCAGTTGCTGACCAACAACAACAACAACAACAGAAGAATATGCCAGTGCTTCCTTATGATAAGAAACATAATATGTGTGCCATAGTTGGTACAAACTTTGCAGATGAGAACATCTTTGGAGGATTATTGGAGTTTCTACAACAATCACGTATTCACTACGGAATCACAGCAAGTCCTGACGTTCATTTCAATATAGTTCACCAGTTTTGGAGTACGGAAAGGTATATTAAAGTGGAGAATAAAATTGAAGCCACAATCAACAAAATTCAAATCACGGTTGATATTAACGTAATCCGACGTGTGCTTCGTTTTGAAGATACTGTTGATCATCCTTGTGAATTTTACAAGGAACTGATCAATGGTCTATTTAGTCGGGTATTATATGGTGGAAACTTTGAAGACTCTATGTACAACAAGAACGGTTTATGCCCGACCTACAAGTATTTATTACACGTATTGATCCATTGCTTGGGAGGTCTTAAAGGTGTTTATGATGAATGTCGAGTCATGTTACAGTCAACATTCTTTGCATTGGTTCTCAACAAATCATTCAACTTTTCAGAGATGATTTTCTATCATCTTAAAGAACAGTGTCTTCAAACGATTCAGAAGAAGAAGTTTCTAATGTATCCACGTTTCCTCCAATTAATTATTAACGACTTAATTCCTAATTTGGTGATCGATCAAGCGATTGTAAACGACGTGATACCACTAGAGCATATGACATCTGATATTGTTTGGAGGATGAAAGTTTACAGGAAGGATCCTCCTCCGACTAAACATTTGATTGGTCATTGGTGAATCCAAATTATGTATGTCCTGACAATGATCGCTAGATCTATGACGATGATGGTGGTAATGATGGTGATGATGGAGGTGATGGTGGTAATGGCGGTGATGGAGATGCATCCATACGTGAAAAACAAGCTGCAGTTGAAGCGGCTTTAGATGCTATAATTGCCGCTCAACGTAAAAGAAAGGGTAAAGAGTTGGCTTCTGAAGGCTTTTCTAAGCGTCGAGTGTCGGCTGGTGCTGGCATTTCGTTTGGAGTTCAGCCTCCAAGGTCGTCCACACCTCAACGCCCGGCGGTGCCGCTTACTACTAGCACTCCGGAGCTTACCCTACCGACCACACTTACGTCCATTCCTAGGCTTGGTATGATTCCTCAAACCGTTTTATCTCCTATACCAAGGCCTTCAACTGCTACCTCGGTGGTTTCTCCTACACCGACTATGTTGCCTCCATAGCCAATGGCTTTCCCATTGTTGAGGCTTAACCGACCTCAAGGTCCCGTTCAGCCTATCCCAGCTTCGTTTCTTTCTATGACACATGATCAAAAGATGAGCATGGTTCTGAGTCTACTTCACTTATACGAATATCAAATGTCTACTGACCGTATGACTCAAGAACGAATAATGGAGAATCAACGAAGACTGATGGGATATATATCTTTTTATCAAAAGGAAACAAAATATCTTCGTGAGATTGTTAAGTCTCAGGGGGTGAAGATCAAAGAACTGGAGGATCAGATCTTGCAGTTAACGTGCAAGGATGATGTACTGAAAAAGATCAAGAATGATGAAGAAGCTCCGGATGAGTCTGGTGCAAGAGGTGAGCCTAAACAATCTCACGCTTCATCCTCAGGCGCTTGTACTAGTGGATAAGCAGATCATTGTTTATCGAGATTACATAACTACTAAACTGATTGAGATGATTGAAGAAGATACAGTTATTTTTGTTGATGGATGGGGGGTGGTTAGGAGCGTGGTGAATAAAGATGAGATTGAGGAAGGGCAGTTTGTCGAAAGGTCTCTAACACGAGAGCAGATTTCACTCCTGCTTGGATTAAATGACGATGAATTGACCGTGTTAGAGGCTGAGCCCGATATTGAGGTCGAGAATGATGAATAGATCTTAAATGATCCGAACATTCAGATGAATACTGATTTTATTTATGAAGATGAGGAGGTTGAGGTTGAAGATGTTACAGCTGAGGAGTATCCTAATCTGTTTCAACACACCAATGTTGATCAGGGTTCTCCAGTATTTAATGAGGAAACATTTAAAGCATCTGAGGATAACTTGGATAAGTTATCTAAGGGTAAACGTGTGGTTGATACGAGATTCGATCCGATTGAAAACCCAACCGATGCTGATATTGCAAAGTGGTTTAGCTATAAGATGGTGAGTAAAATTATTGAGTGTTTGATCCCCTGGTTTACATTCGTTCTAATCAATAACTGAGATCTGATTCAGATCTATATGTTGATATTGATTATACGGATCTAACTCTTTTATACCTCAGTTTGATTGTTATGTAATATATATATTATCAATATAAGATTAATGTGAAGCTTGAGAGAGAGAGAATACTTTAAATATTTCTGAATAATGTTAATTCTCTCAAAACTTCTCCTTTACAAGTGAACAGTGGTTCACTATTTATAGAAGACGATCTGGTTCGCCAACATCCCCTAGCGAACCAGCTTCCCCTTCGTTAACTTAAATTAACTTAACGAACCACCCCCTGATTCGTTAACATCCCCTAACGAATCAGGAGGGAATACATTATAAAGTCCTAGTTCGCTAACATTCCTAGCGAACTAGACCTAACCTTAACGAACTAGTCTTAGTTCGCTAACATTCCTAGCAAACTAGACATGACATAACGAATTAGATAAACAAACTTTAAATATTACATTAAAATAATCAAATAAAAATTTAACGATAATTACAAAGACTCGAGACACAAAACCGTGCACCAACAGACACCCCCTCATCTTAAGCTCTTTGTCTTTAACTTATTTGAAACGCTTTGTCTGCCAATCTCTGCAACTATGAATCCTGTGCTCATGGCATACACGAACAACACGTTGGAATTGCATAGCCAGGTCGTAATCTTCTTGGCGTTCAAACAAAATTTGCTTCCTGCGTAGCACGTCATTGTCTGTCTCTGATAAATTAACCAACCACATCGAATCGATTAACTTGATGAGCTCTGTCTGTAGTCCTCGACCACGAAAAATAACGGCCTCGCTAGTACGATTGTCATAGTACCAACGGTTGAAAGACAGATAAATATCTTGCGGCATTGTCTTCACAGGAACTCTTTTCATTGTCTTTGGTGGCTTCACTTTCAAAACAAGTTTCTTCCAGCCAGTCCTCGAATCAATCTCATCAGTACGTTTACGTCTTGGGACCTGGGGTTGAAGAACTTGAAGCCATGATTGACCTGGAACAGTAAGTGTTGATGAAACCACTCAGCAGTTCGGTTGCCCTCACGATTGATAAATGAACGTCTCGCGAGGGTGCGTACATCCCAACGCGGTAATGTTAACACATCCATTATCCTCTCGTAATATTGCACACCTTTTTCCCATTTCACAATACATACCTTAAGGTCTGAATCATAGAGCCAGGAGACAATGTCACCATGTACCTTAGAAACTGTCTTGAAGGTAGTCATTTGATTTGCCTCAATCCAAGCAGCAGCAGTATCCTTTCTTTCTTTATCTACATACCGAAAAGCACTGATGATCTTACCCACTTTCTGGCGTTTGAACCATCTTTCAATGTCATCATCAGTCACTTCTTTGAGTGAAGGAACCGTTCGCTGCACAATCTTCTCCAAATCGTCCTCAGTTTCTTTAATTACGTCTTCATGAAATACCGGAGCACCTTGATCAACATTTGCGTGTTGATACAAGTCCGGGTACTCTTCAGCAGTAACATCCTCTATTTCAATCTCTTCGTTCTCATAAATAAACTCCGTATTCATAAATAACGGATCATCTTCCATTTCTTCCTCATTGATCACTTCGACTTCGGGCTCAGTCTCTAATGTAGTCAGCTGATCGTCATTTAGCCCAAGTAGAATAGAGATCTGCTCCCTTGTCAAAGATCTAACCACAAACTCACCAATCTGTATCTCATCTCTGTTCACCATACTTCTAACTATCCCCAATTCATCAATAAATATTACCGTGTTAGCCTCAATCATCTCTATCGGCTTGGCCGCTGTTGGATCTTGAAATGAAATTATCTGTTTGTTTGAATCATCAGCGCCACTCACCCCAGCACCAGAGGATGAACCATGTGATTGTTTAGGCTTACCTCCTGCATCAGACTCGTCAGGATCATCATCATCATTTTTGAGTTTCTTGAGGGCATCATCTTTACAAGTTAATTGTAAAATTAACTCATCTTGTTCTTTTAATTTCACCCCCTGAGACTCAACAATCGCACGCAGCGACTTGGTCTCCTTCTAACAAAACGAACTGTAACTCATTATTCTTCTTTGATTCTCCATGAGTCGTTCTTGATTGAGTCGGTTAGCTGCCATTTGGTTTTCATATAAGTGTAACAGATTAAGCAGCATTTCTGTTTAACGTCCAGGTGACAAATTGTATATAGATGGATGAACTGGTTGAATAGGACCCTGAGGCCGAGTGATTCTCATGAAAGAGACATCACTGGGCAGAGATGGAGGAAATGTAGTTGTTGGTAGAGGAGGAGGTCCCATTGTAGTTGTGGAAGAAACGGTTGACAGCACAGCAGGAGGCCTCGGTATCTCGGTCAACGCCGTTTGAGGAATTAAGCCGAGCCTCTCATGTGACACCATCGTTGTTGTTAATGTGAGCATAGGGGTGCTAGTAGTTAGCGGCACCGCCGAGCTTTGAGTAGTTAATTGACGAGGTGGTGGTGCACCAATAATTACACCAGCCCCAGAGGACACACGGGGCTTCTTAGGTGGCTCATCAGTAGCTACACCCTTACCCTTTCGTTTCCTTTCTTGCTGAGATTTTATGGTGGCAGCTAGAGCAGCATCAACTACATCTTGTTGTTCTTTCAGGGCTCGCTCACCAGCTCCATCATCACCATCTTTACCATCATCATCCCCACCATCATTGTTCCCACCTTCTCCTCCTTCACGCTCGGAATCCGAGTCATCATGGATCCAGCGCTAATTAGGAGGACATACATAATCAGGGTTGATTATATGGCCAATCATCCTTTTGTCCTGTGGCTTATCCTTTCGATAAATTAACATCCGATGCACCGTTTCCGCTTTCATATGTTCCATATCAAGAACATCATTCATCAACGATCGATCAATCACCAAATCCGGTATCAAATCTTGAATAATTAATTGTAGAAAGCGTGGATACATCAAGAACTTCTTTGACGGTAGATTTTGCTGAACTTGCTCTTTCAAATGATCAAAGATGAGTTCTGAATAGTTGAATGGCTTGTTCAGAATTAAAGCAACAAACGCCGATTGTAAGCTCAGTCTACATTCATCGAAACCACCGCGGCGTCCACTCAAGCAATGAAGCAAGACATGCAGCAAATACTTGTAAGGTGGGCATAAACCATTCTTGTTAAACATGGACCGACGAATATCACCCCCATAATTTAATCTTGTAAATAAACCCCTGACCAGCGTTCTGTCAAACTCACTCGGGTAATCGTCACTATCGTCAAATTTAAGTACCCGACGAATGACCTCCACATCAATCGTGATCGGAAGTTGGTTAAGTGTAGCTTTAACCCAATTACTTTCCTCAACATATATCGCCGTGTTCCAGAACTGCCTGATTATACTAAGATACACCTTAGGTTTAGCAGTGATTGCATAATGTATCTTCGAATGGCGTAAGAAATTCAACATCGCTCCGAACGTCCTTAAATCAGCCACATCATGATCGACATAAGCACAGATGTTGTGCTTCTTATCGAACGGTAATAAGACCATTTCAGCCTGTTGAGCTTGTTGTGGTGGTTGTCCTTGTGGTTGTTCCTGTGACGGTTGTTCTTGTGGCGGTTGAATTTGTTGTTCTTGATCAGCCATTGTTACTATATAAATTAAAAACCGTATATAAGAATAAATAACACCATATATATTCTAAAGAGATATGTATTTAATCTAGTTACTCATATTAAACGATTTAAATCCTTTAATTAAAGTAATTGAATATTCAATTTAGTTAATTAATTAGAAAATTAATTTATTTATTTATTTATTTATTTTTTTTTAATGTCATTCGTTAAACAATCACACTGATTCGTTATACAAAGATAACGAATCAGGCAATTCGCTATCAAGTAAATAACTTAACGAACTGGACCTAGCGAATCACTAATTAAGTTAACGAACTAAACTCTAGTTCATTATATTTTAAGCGAATCAAATTCTGATTCGTACTACGTCTTATTTGCTAAGCTAGTTCGTATGAAATCTTAACGAATTGGACATGAAACAGTTCCAATTCGCTAAGACTAACGAATGGTCAAAATTAAGACTTTATCTTTGACTCCACTAAGTCAAAGTCAAAATATCAAGAACAATAATAGTCAACATCGTAACCCAGATTCAATTCGGCCATAACCATCGTTGAACCAACACGATAATCAACTCGTTGAGCTCGGAAACACATTGGTAAATGTAGGTGAATGAGATTGAGACTCATTACCTAAGTGTACTAATGATCAACGAACCAACAGTAACCATCAAGAACACACAATCATAATTAACTCAGCAAACAATAATCAAAAGATGATTAGAGTCCACCAAGGGTATCGGAAAGAGATTCCGATCAAAATTATATCAAAATCAGACAATTAAAAACATAAATTATACACAAAATGGTTTCAGAAGTTCAAAACCCTTAAACCTCTAAAATTACATAATTAAACAATCAAATCAATGTCATTGTTGACGAAAATGATATCGCCAAAGACATGTATACCTTAGACACTCAAATTAATCTTTGAAATGTTCAAACACAAAGATCGAAAATATCAGAGAGAATTTGAACAGTTTCTTAAAAATGAAGAAAGAAGACGAACAGTGAAATGCTTAATCGTTATCTTGTCTTATATAGCGATTCACGAAACCCTATGTACAGCTTGCACGAATCAGACGATTCGTTTAACTTTAAAGTTAGCGAATTAGCCCATTCGCTAACTCAATTCGTTACCTTATGTTAGCTAATCACAATGTGATTCGTTAAATTAAAGATAGCGAATCAAGACACGATTCGTGTCATGATTCGTTAAATATGTATAACGAAGGGATGATTCGTTACAGAGTGCTGAAGCGAATTAGGTTAGCGAACCAGATGCTAGTTCGCTAAGGAATCACCTAGTTCGTTATCCATAAATAACGAATGTATATTAAGAATTAAACCCTTTTTATTTAATTTTAAATTAAATAAATAAAAGAATAAATTAATGAAATAAATCAATTTTAAATTGTACGAGGTACAGCAGTGATCAAGTTTAATGACTTTGGGTTTGCTCTAGAAAGCGAGTGAAATAATCATGCATATGAATACCCAGATGGTTAAACCGCATAAAGACTCACAATATCCAGAAACTTAACGCTTGTTATTTGCTTTATTTGATTTTTGGGTGATCAACAAATATAAGGCTTGAGTATGACTGGTTATTACATTTCTGCCATCCTCACCAAGACTTTTGATAGAGACTAACACCCCTTTCAATTTGGCGTTTCTTTATGTTTATATCACAAACTTTACTCTACTGGGTTGTTTTAAGACCTACCAATGCACCAATGCAATTAAGCACACAGTCTTTTAAGCTTACTTTTTGCTGAACTTTTGGTCAAAATAATCAATGTACTATCATTTTCTCTTTTTGCTTCAGAAACTCAATATTTTCAGGAGCTTAAAAACAAAATAAAGATAAATTTAATCGCCCCAGTTAACTTAAGTTAATAAATAAATGGCTAACCATCAATTCACAAGTGAATCATAGGACCAAGACATGCAAGCACGCTTCACAAACTTTAATAACCGACATAATTTTCAGCGAGAAAATAATCTAAAAATCTTTTTGGTTTTTCTCTGTACAAACTTTAAAACACAATATTTTTGGTTTTTCAGATTTTTCTGTACAAAACATAAAACACATTCTTTTTGGTTTTTCAAAATTTTAAAAAGTTTTTTTTTTCTAGATATTTAAAGGGAAAACATTAAAGAACAGAAATCACAATAGTTTTGAATTTTGAAAATTTTGAAATGTTTTTGGATTTTATCTATACAGATGAAAGCACATTCTTTTTGTATTTTCTATACTTTTCACCCCCTGAAATCTAAAACATAAAAAAATAAGACTAAATTTATAAAGCAATTAAAAGATAATTATCCTAACTTTAGGATCTCAGCAAGGGTCTTCAATCCATTTAAACCAAGCAAAAAAGTAAAACGTGTTTTATCAAACGCTTTGGTAAATAGATCGGCTTTTTGAAAATCAGTGTGTACTTTCTCAAGATCAATTAGTTTCTTTTCATAACAATCCCGTATAAAATGATATCGAATCTCGATATGTTTCGTTTTAGAATGTTGTACGGGATTCTTGGTGATACTTATAGCAGCAGAATTATCAATCAAGATGGGAGTAGTAAGAAACTTCAAACCGTAATCGCGAAGATGTTGTTGTAACCACAGAACCTGGGAACAGAAACTCGAGGCTGCAACATATTCAGCTTCGGCGGTTGAAGTAGAGACCGTTGTCTGCTTCTTACACTGCCAGGAAACAAGCCGGTTTCCTAAAAATTGACATCCTGCAGTCGTTGATTTGAAGTTGATCTTACATCCTCCATAATCTGATTCTGAGTAGGCGGTAAAATCGAATGAATTACCTCTGGGGTACCATAACCCGATGTCAGGATTTCCCCGTAGATATTGCAAAATACGCTTGACCGCTGCCAGGTGAGTCACTCGGGGACTAGCTTGGTACCTAGCACACACACAAACAGCAAACATTATGTCGGGTCGAGAAGCAGTTAAATATATTAGAGAACCAATCATAGCACGATAAAGGGTCGGATCAACAGTATCCTCCAATTTATCCGGTGATAAATTGTGACCCACTGGAAGAGGAGTTGAAGGGATTTTTCCGGCAGTTATCTTGAATCGGCTCAAGACGTCGTTCACATACTTAGTCTGATGAATGAAGATTCCCTTATCAGATTGATGAACCTGCAGCCCTAAAAAGAAATTCATCTCTCCCATCGAGCTCATTTCGAACTTTGTTTACATGGACTTCTCAAACTCCTTACATAAAGTGTCGTTTGTAGACCCAAATATAATATCATCAACATAAATCTGGACTAGAAGAAGATCATCACCAACAGTTTTATGAAATAAAGTGCAGTCAACAGTTCCTCGTTTGAAGTCATTATCCGTCAGATGGTCGGCGAGTGTGCCATACCAAGCTCTCGGGGCTTGATGTAAACCATTCAGGGCCTTGTTTAAACGGTAAACACGGTCAGGATAATCAGGATCTTCAAAACCAGGTGGTTGTTGAACAAACACTTCCTCATGTAGTTCACCATTGACAAAAGCACTTTTGACATCCATTTGATAAACCTAGATATTCTTGTAAGCAGCATAAGCCAGAAAGATTCGAATCGACTCTAATCTTGCAATTGGAGCATATACCTCAGTATAATCAATACCCTCTTGCTGATGAAAACCTTGCACCACTAGACGTGCTTTGTTTCTGACAATCACCACTCGATCGTCCTTTTTACATTTAAATACCTACTTAGTCGGAATAGCTTTCTTGACTATAGCAGGTTTGTCTATTAAATCCCAAACACCCAATCGTGCAAACTGCTGTAATTCCTCTTGCATAGCTTCTACCCAAGAAGGATCCTCAAGTGTCTTACGAGCTGTCGTTGGCTCAACTTGAGATAGAAAGCAATTGAATTTAGCAATATTCACAATTCCCGAAGAGTGTAAATTAGTGTAAGCACACAATACGTTATTGTCGCTTGACGAAGCAACTTGATGACGTGTACGAACGCCCACATCAAGTTCTCCAATGATATTGTCCTGTGGATGATATCCATGAACCCGAAGAGTGGGATTTTCAGGAACAACAACATTGTGAAATAAATTAGTGTAATGTTCACCCTACTCGGGAGATGAGACATTATCACAATCAAGATCAATGACTTGAATCTCAGCTTGATCATCATCGGAAGAGGTAGAGGCACTATCAATAACAACTGGAGGAACAACTTGAGAATCTTCAGTTGTAGCATCGGGTTGAAGATCATCTGCATTAGTATTTGAAGAGCTTGGAATGTTCAATTGTTCTTCAAAGTAAGCTCTAACCAGATCTTCATCGATGTGATCAGTCGAAGGAGTAAATGAGTTAAATAAACTATCGTAGTCAAACATCCAGTCTGGACTTTTCCCTTGTGGAGGAGTTGTATACTTTTGACAGTCCACCTGGTACCATTCTTCAACACAGCCAGATGTAAAATTAAATACCCTTTTCTTTGGAGACGCATAGCCCAAGAAATAACCTTCAATAGCCTTTTCATCAAATTTACCCGAATCCTTCTTCAACATTGTACACGGACACCCAAATGGTTCCAGGTACTTTAAATTAGGTTTTGTGTTATTCAATATTTCATAGCTTGTCTTCTTGAGTCGTTTAACTGTTAGAACCCGATTAAGTGTATAACAAGCTGTGTTCACTGCTTCATTCCAAAATTGAATAGGAAGCTTTGAATCAGCAAGCATTATACGTGCAGCTTCAATCAGAGTTCTATTTTTCCTTTCAGCAACACCGTTTTGTTGTGGTACATAAGGTGCACTATATTCTCGATGAATTCCCTTTTGAATACAAAAGAAATCCAAAATAGTGTTTTTGAATTCAGTACCATTATCACACCGGATTCTCCTCACCTTTTGTTTGTACAGTGATTCGATCTTGGTAATAAGGTTTTGTACCAAAACAGGTGTTTGATCTTTTTAACTCATAAATAACACCCATGAATATCTTGAATAATCATCTGTCACGACAAGACAATACCAGTCTCCAGAAATACTTGCACGATTCACTGGACCAAACAAATCCATATGAATTCGTTCAAAAGGAGTATTAATGGAATTCAATAACTTAGATGGATGTGTCTTCTTCTTCTGCTTGCCCTTCTTGCATGCAACACAGTAATCAGATAACTTAAAGTTCTTTAACGAGACACCCTCAACTAAATTATTTGCCATTAAATAATTCATCTTTCTAACATGAATGTGACCCATTCTTCGATGCCAAAGAATCGAGTCTTTCTCGGTTGCTTTCGAGACAAAACATGTTTCGATTGATGTTGATATCTTAGAACTCATGTTTAAGACATAAATATCATTTGATCGTGGTGATCGCATGGCAACCATGTCCTCGGGAATCACGTAACCCGGTTTCAAGATAAGACACTCTTTGTCAGTAAATATTGTAGTGTACTTTTTATCACAAATATGCGATACACTCAATAAGTTATGATCAACCTTATCACAATAATTTACTTTTTCAAATGTAATATGACCATTTGAAACATCACCTCTTGTGTGATCATACCCCCAGAGTTCCCAGCAAACGCTACATAACCACCTTGAATATTTCTTTCGTTGGTTAATAGGTCGAGATTTCTGGTGATATGACGAGAACATCCGCTATCCATGATCCAGTTTTCACCAGAAATGGTCTTGGATGAACCCTACACATAAACAAAAGTGATTAGTTCAAAAAGGCAGCCCAGGCCTCAGTCTTGGGCACCTTATGGTTTTCTCTTTGATCATTAACATTAACAGTTTTCAACTGTTGTTCAGCCACTTGGGAATAAGTTACTGGCTTCTTAGACTTTCGTCTTAAATAAGCTGCCTGAACAATGTTTGAATTCCTGTTTTGACATAAAGGTTCAGCTGGAATGAATTTTGGTTTCACTTGACCGTGTGTCTCATTGATCTGAAACACCTTCCGAGGATTCACATCAGAGAACAAGATATGAGTATCATCAGCATACGACATTGGTCGTTTCAGAATCTCCTTAACCACTGGAATTGGTTTAGATTTTTCCTTGATAAAAGGATGAAGATTCTGAAAGTTCTATTGATTACAATTTCTCACAACATGACCTTGTTGACCGCATAAGAAACACGTTCGCATGTCCACAAGATAATGTTTAGAAGTAATTGGAATAGATGATTTATGATGACTCACATTCTTAGTCATGCTCTTAGCAAACTCATCAGATAATTCAGATTTCTTCTTTAAATAAAAATCTAAATTAGAATTGTTTGAAAAACTTTGTAGTGTATCTGTTCTAGTTGACTTAACAAAATTAATCTTCTTAGCTTGCTTTAAAAATTGTTTTGCCTTAGTCAATGGATCAGATGAGACTGATGCTTTCGCTTGAGCATACACACGTTCAAGTTCACGAACCTTGGAAGTTTCATTGTAAAACACACTCTCAATTAGCTCAGGCTTAATGATACTAATTGGAATATCTTTTTCAGTGAACATTGTGTCCATTTCTTTTAACTTAAAAACTCTAGCAGCAGATGGCTTAGAACTAGAAGGATTAATGAAACGCATTAAATCCTCATCAGAAATTTTCGGTTTAACTGACTTCTTTGCCTTCATAGAGTTCTCTTTCTTTGAATTTTCCTTTTTCTCTTGAGGTTTGTGTGAACCATACACTGCTTCCTCAAATTCGTGAGGTTCGCACAGAATATGATTAGAACTGGGAATGTTCTTATTCTTGTGTATAATCTCGGGTTCAAACACATCCTCGATAATGACCTCGTCATTGTGTTCAACAAACACCTTTTTGCTTTGGACATGAGATTTTTGAGGAGCAACTTGGGGTTTGACAATTTCAGGTTTAACAATTTTTGGTTTTTCAGAAATTACAGATTCCTTTTGAATCAAATCCTCTTCTTTTCTTGCAAAAGGATTAATTTTTTAATCATTATGAAAAGGTGGTGGAATTTCAACAAAACCAATACCTTTCTTAGAATCTTTTTGTTTTCCAGAAACTTCAATAATTTCATTCAATAAAAACGAAGAATTTCGAAATTTACCCAACTTGTTCTTCAACTCAAGAACCTCATTCTCAAGCTCAGTTATTTTAGAACGATGTTTCAAGATTTCCTAAAACTTTTGGTCATTAATGGTCATTTTCACAGATAACTCGGCTTTGAGATCATGATTACTTGTCGACAATGCTTCAATCTTTTCTCGAGATTTCATTTGAGACTCAAGAGATTGTCGATAAGTGTCCTTAAGAGAAGCAATTTCTCTTATAAGATTATCATTTTGATTTTTCAAAGCTTTTAACTTAGAGTTATTAGATTCACAGTCAACACATGATGCTTTAACAAATGAAGTAGAAGAGATAGAATTACTAACTTCATTGATCTTAGCCATGCAAGCAAACATTGATTCAGAAGACTTGTCGCAAGAATCATCAGAATCAGATCCAGAATCATTATCTGAAGACATCACACTAGCATAGCATCTTGACAATCTTCATGTAACCCAAACATAGCTAAATTTGCTTGAACATCATTGCACAATAGCCTTTGAGACCAATCTGTTCCATCTGCTAACAGCGCTTGTGTTGTAGAAGTAGACGGTTTCTTTTCAGCATCACTTCCTTGTGGTGAAGAAGCGTTTTGACTTTGACCAAGAGGTCCAGTGTATTCTTTTCTTGGTTTGTCGCATTCCTTCGCGAAATGACCGAATTATTGACAATTATAACACTTCACCTTCAATTTGTCAAAACCCAACTTCTTGTTTAACGCTGGAAGATCGTTTTCAGTTCTCTGCATGAATCTTTTAACTTTACGAACGATCATGGCCATATTCCATTTTAAATCCATGATCTCTAAATCATCCGGATCTATTTGATCATAATCCTCATCTGTTAACTCACTCGTGGTAATTTTACTACTCACCAGGTTTTCATATGAAGACATAAATGCCGTCAAAAAAGCAAAGTTTTGCTCAGCTTCCTTCATATTCACACTAGGAGGTGTAGCAAATGGATTAGTACTAGTAGAACTTCCAGAACCACCTGAATTACCAGCAGAATAGAAACAAACTTTTGGATCATTAAATAAAGCAGATTCTTTTTCACCTGCGGCATGAGTAAGAAAAGCAGTGATAGGTGAGATTGTTGAACTCAGAGGCATACTTCCACCATAGAAAGCCGGATCTTGATTTTCTTTTGAAGACTTTTGACACTTAAGATCATATTCTCTTGCTTCGATCTTTTGTAGGAATTCAAGTGCTGTCAAATCTTCATTCAGAAAATAATCATTCTCTTTCAAAACCATGAGAAATGTTGAATAGGAACTAGGAAGCACACTCTTGATAGTGTCAATTTTATCTCTTTCAGAAATTTCTATTCTCATTTTATCCATTTCAGCAGTCAAATGACTAAATCTGGTAGTCATTTCTTCAACTGTTTCTCCTTTTAATAAATTAAAGTTTCGAAATTGAAACTTGAGCATCACTTTCTTACTCTCAGCTGTGTTTCCTATGCTTCTCATACGCAGATGTTGAAACAAAGATGCACATCTCTTGATACTTCCAACTTGATTAGCCACACAAAAAATCCCTAAAAAAAATTTAAAAAAACAATCATAACTCAAAATTAAAAAAAGAAAAAAGTAAAAACACAAAAATGTTTCCACTGTGTTTCTCGCTCTAAAAAAGACACACAATGGTGAGTGAAAAAAGTCGTGTTGTTTGTTTATCATTTTGTTTTTTGTTTATTTTCGTCATTGATTGTGTCATTTTTCCTTCACATTTTGTCTTTTTTTCTTTATATTGTGTTATATTACTCAACATTGTGCTATATTTTGTTCGGCACTGTGTTATATTTTACGATCTATTGTGTCTTTTTTAGTTATAATTGTGTCTTTTGTTCATTTTCTTCATTGTGCCTTTGATCTCGGCATTGTCTTTTCAGCAAATTTTTTTTTTGAACGAAAATGATGGCGGAAACATTTTAGTTTTTTAAAATTTTTCGTTTTTTATTTATAATTTGAGTTATGATTTTTTTATTATTTTTTCTGAATTTATTTTTAAGGGATGTTTTGTATGGTCACGTATCCTTCTCAAACTTCTCATTTTTGTCTCCCTTTGTATTTTAACTTTACCCTATTTATTTATTTGTTACTTTTTCAATCTAGTATAAAAACATATAAATTCATTTGGTTCTTTATTGTTTATATTTTATTTAATTTATCACTATTTCTATTTATTAGACTCAAAAGTATTTTTGATATTTATGTCTATACTAAAAAGCCTTAAAATAATATTGATCGGTATAAAAATCTGCATAGAGTTATCAACTTAAAATCGGTCAAGTGGTTGTATTATCCCCTAGAAAATATGTATTTAATATACATTTATGCACGTAGGAATTAAATTGTGACCCTGGTCATAAAAAATCTGGTTCCGCCTGTGACAAAGTAGATGACATTTTCGGTTATATTTCAAAATTATTAAAAAAATAATTCATAGAGCATTTTAATTATGCATTTATAATTATATTTTGTTGGGTTATATATATATATATATATCACTAGGGTATAAGCCCGTGTTACACATGGGTAGAATAGCATGTCAACAAACATAATAAATTTAAACAACCAATTCAAGCAACACGAAACTTCTTCAACTTTTGGACCAAAACGTTAACCATTAACAATGTCTGGATATTTAAAGTTTAAAGTTACAATAAGTTAGTGTACGCCAAACCTCCAAAAAAACATCCACAAAAGACCTAAACATGCTCTTTCATATTAAACCATCATCAACTTTTTCAAATATTCTAATAAAAGAAACTCATTTGCTTCACCCCCTGAAAATTTAAAAAAACAATATCATCCAAATTAAATATACCATAAAAATAATACATGTTTAATAATGAAAGCCCGTGTTACACATAATATAAAAAGATATATTTAAATATTTGTGACATAAACTTTCAGTTAATCAAGATTTATTAAAACCAATAGCAACTTAGAAAAAAAGAGAAGCAGCACCATGGCCATCACAAGATCATTTATATTTACATATTGACCCACATTTTTCAAAAATGTTGAACAATCGACAAATTAGTCTGCTTTTTTTATTAAACTGGAAACTAAAATATATAAATTACACAAACATACAGGACCAAAATTAAGCTTACCTGAGTAATGAATGATAACAGAACCCCTTTTGACAAATTTAGAGTTTTCAGAAATTTCCAAAATATCCCGTATCCATGTCATAACAATTCTTTCTTTAACCAGTTAGTAGTTTAAAACAAACCATGATGCCCAAAATGCCTTTTTAGAAATTTAACCTGCCTAAAATTTCAAAAATATCCCGTACCCGGGTCAAATATT
Source organism: Bidens hawaiensis (assembly GCF_021521415.1). Classification (NCBI taxonomy): domain Eukaryota; kingdom Viridiplantae; phylum Streptophyta; class Magnoliopsida; order Asterales; family Asteraceae; genus Bidens; species Bidens hawaiensis. Next base: position 354,805 of record NW_027491454.1, read on the forward strand.
AACTTGAAACATATTTTACCAAATTTGAAATAACTAAAATCAGTATACGACTCCCACTTTTAACAACTTAACCTTAATGGTGCGTGGCTAGGTTTTGAGAGCATCAAATTCATTAAGCATGGTGAAAGTTTGAACCTCTATTGAGCTCTGAAAGTAATAAATGAATTAAAAGACATCATTTGTATACACAACATTGAAATAGGTTGGTAAGATAAAATTGTATGAATAACTTACGTTGTAAATGTTTGAACATTCATTGTAAGTTATCTAAAATAAAATGAGAAAATATTTTAGTGAAAATACTACATTTCATATAAAAATATGTAAATAAGGAATGAAGAATAACTTATATCGTAGAAGTTTGAAAGGAATAAAATTGTTATGAATGTGGAGAATGATTATAAACTCTGGTTTTTAAATAGTAAAAACGGACGATGCTATTTTTGTTAAACCTGTTATGTTTAGAAACATTTATTAATAATTAATATAATATAATTTAAATTTTAACTAGGTTATTAACCCGTGTACGACACGAGTGGAAATATTTAAATTTTCGAACAAACACATGTTATTTGAAAGGACAACATAAGTTGTTATATGTTATTCGAGACGACAACATACTTTAAGTTGTAAATAATATTGGTACGAAAACCAATGATTGTGAAATACAAAGATAAACTCAAACAAGATTCAAATTGCAATCTTTGAAAACATAATCAAAAGTTAAAAATGTAAAATTCATAAGCTACTAAAAATACTTCCTTATAAACCATATTTATTCTTTATTTGTAACTTTGTCTTCCTTGTTTAATATAAGAATTTTACACCACTCTTCGCTCTTGATAAAGCTACATAGAGTTGTCTATGTGTAAACACCGGGTCTCTGAGATATATGCCAACTCTTGCTAGAGATTGACCTTCACTTTTGTTAATGGTCATTGCAAAACATAATACAACTGGAAAAAATACATTCTCTTCAGTTTAAACAAAAGTTTCTTATCTGAAGGTGTTAGACCACAACGAATTATATAAGTGTGATAACCGGTATTAGTACCTAAAATAACTTTTACTATAACAAAACGCCTACCCAAATTAATTACTCGCAATCCATCACACAAACCGTTATTCTGATCCATATTCCATAGAAACCCATTATTGGCACACCGACTTTAGAACCAATTTATGAGTCAAAATAATTTCGGTATTTTTTATTTTAATTAGCATAATGTGTTTATGAAAATTTTAGTTCAAATTAAAATATGAAAAAATATTTGGTATGATCTTACTTAAAAACCAAAAAGCTAACTTTTTATATGGACCACAACTAAATTTGTGAATTTTGTTGCAAAGTATGGAAACAATATAAATTGAGTTAACCAAATATAAGTATAATAATGGAGAAATGTCTTTGCGCCTCTAATTAACATAAATTGATTCGTGTACACATCTTAATTAAAACATATATTTTAATTGGTTTTAAAAAAATAAAATAGTATAGGATAACTGAAAATTATGTTTCGTATCATTTTAAAAAAAATAGAAAAAAGAATTATGTAAACATACATTCAATGTTATAAAAAATTTGTTTATCAAAGGGTAAAATATAGTTATTAAATAAATATATTAAAAATCATTTATATTTTTCTGTTATAAGTGCCTAATTTTTAGTTAATAACATATTAATTTTTATTTACTATATTTTAGTTAATAAAAAATTATATTTTAATACAATATAGTGTATTAACGCGTTTAAATAAATGTTACTGTTCAAAATGCTAGTAAGTAGTTCTCTTGGCGTTGAAGCTGCACGTTTACAAAAAAAATGCATTCTTAAAAACATTTAAAGGGTAACTAAAAAAATTAAAATAACTAGCCGTTTGAATTACCCCGCTTATTGGAAGATGTTGATTGACGAAAAATTACGTTTTCTTTAATTTTGAAGACATATATAATAGAATATAATATGGTTAGTATATGAAAAGGATGAACAACATAAATATACAAATAGAATTTTATAGAGCATGATGTTTCAATTTTGCTGACTTAATGAAGGATTTTAATACACAAAACAGAAAAATCAGAAAATCGGAAAACCAAATTGTAAGGCCCCAATCCAGGTACCCTACTTTGGCGTTGGATTTACTCATAAACACAGTTCTAAATATCAAAGTGAATTAAAACTTTCTCTGAATAATATTAAAACTCAACCATTCATTACATAATTCTCAATTTAAAATGATATAAAACATGTTTTTTTAGTTCAAACATTAACAAATGAGTCTTCAGATGCGAGCTTCTTTATTCGTCTGTCATGTGTCCCCCATTCAAGCCAGCTGTCTCATCTTACTCATATGCGTGCATACTAAAAGTTAGCTACGCTGAGTGAGTTCTAGTTAATCAGGCAACATACAATACATTCACATACTTACATATATACTTATCTGTAGATACATATTACATCCTTAGCATGTTACATTTCTTTCATTCGTACATATATACTCTATTCTTTCTTTCATACTTTCATACATTCATTCATACATTCTTTCATACCATCACACTTTCATACTTTCATAATACATACATAACTATCTTTACCATCTCAGGTATTTGTAGGGTCTGGTCTCTTTCTTCTCTATCTCATATATTATTAGGGTCTGGTCCCTTTCTTCTCCATCTCAGATATTATTAGGGTCTGCTCTCTTTATTCACTATCTCAGATATTATTAGGGTCTGATCCCTTTCTATCTCATATATTATTAGGGTCCGGTCCCTTCTTTCCATACAATCATACATACGCTTCTTTACACGTACATTCTATCATTTATATTCATACATGTTCTTAATCATTCATATATCACTTGTAATATCCTGATTTTGATAAGATTAATAAAATAAGTTTTGTAATGTAACGTTTATCAGTTTAGATAAATAAACTGTAAGATGATGGGCTTGGACTTTAAAAGATTGAATAAGAAATGGAATGGGCCTTAGGTCCATGGGCTTAAGGAAGTATAAATACCCCTTAAACCCTAATCCTTTTCATTTTTATCCATCTCTACACCATAGCCTACATTATAAAAAACACACACAAACACCATCCTTAACCCGAACCAAGATCCGAAGGCGAAAACCCAAGCTCATTGGTGCTGGAACGTCGTGACGAGCCAAACCTACATCAAGACTAGTTCAAGTTCGTAAACCAACTCGTTTAAGGTACATTTATAATGAAACTTGTTCGTTTAGACTCGGATTCGTTTAAGAAATTCTAGATCTGTATATAACTGGTAAAAACGAATCAAACGTATTGATTCTCAACCAAATTCGTTAATGTTTGATTTCTTAATTGTTAACCTAAGAACCGGGTATGAAAACGGACCTATCGCACCTTTAAAAACGGACTGATTAACGGATTAGTTGATTGGGGTTTGTAGGCGCTAGGATTACGAGTTCAATGGTACCAATTTCATGTTGTTTCGTTGAGAATCGAGGGTTTAATTGTAGATCTGGTATAGGTTGACTAATCTGTGTTCTTATTGATTTTGACTTTTTACCCAAGAGTCAAAGTGTGGATAAGCACTGTTGGTAATTCGTTAAGATTGATAATTCGTCATGCGGTCATAACGAATGGGACATATTCAATGGACCTTTAATTCGTCATATGTTCATTCATTAAGACAACATAACGAATTAGCTCACCCAGTTCGTTAAGTTAAGATAACGAATCAAGTGATTCGTTACTCACCCAATTCGTGATGATAAGATAACGAATTAGGCTAACGAACTAGGATAGCGAACCAGATAATGAATCAGGATATTCGTTACTCTCCAATTCGTTACAATTAAGATAACAAATTAATTCATGTTCAGATGACGAATTGGAATGACGAATTCGCTATAATGAATGAGTTAACGAATTAGAAAATAATTTAAAATCCTAATGGAAAATGTATTAAGACAGTTAATGAAAATAAAATTTTTCAAGCTGACCTGGCAGCTTAACCCCAGCCAGGGGCTTGGCCCCTTGGACCCCACTAGGGGCTGCCGCCCCTAGAACCCCGCTGCCAGGGGCACTGCCTCCCGCCACCCGTTCGTTGTGGTTTATAATTAAACTAGAAATATGTTATGGAAGGTGATAGTAATCAATACGCGTAATTATTATACAGTCAGCCGTGCACAACTAAAGAAAGGGATTACCATTAACGGTGAATGTAACCGCATTCAGGTGAGTTTCTAGCCCCATTTTCTTGTTATGTTTTTAGGGCTGTGTGCATACTAGATGTGATAGTTAATACACTTACCTTTAATGGTAAGTGTATGCCCTGTATGATTTATGTGATGGATATTATGTTATGATTGTGAATGAAGCTTGTTGGTACGTGAACGATCTTCGGATATTTCACGTATTGACAAGGGAGGTATGTATATGAAAGATGAATGTGTATGATAGATATATGTAAAAAATATGAGTATGTATAAATGATTAAAGAAAGTATATGTATGTTACGAATATGTAAAGACAGTATGCACGAAGATGAAGAAGTACGGGACCATAACCTAATAATATCTGAGATAGAGAAGAATGGGATCAGACCCTAATAATATCAGAGATAGACAAGGAAGGAAAGATCAGACCCTAATAATATTTGTGATAGAATGGACAGTAATTATATAGCACGAAAGTAATAAAGTATGAACGTACGTATTAAATTATGTAATGAAGGTAAATTAGTAAAGTAATTATTATGTATCTTCGGATGCATAATGGAAGGTAAGTAAATGTATTGTATGATGAATGATTAACTAGAACTCACTCAGCGTAGCTGACTTTTAGTATGCACACAGGTGAGTAGGATGAGACAACTGGCTTGAACGGGGACACATGGCAGAAGAATAAGAGTCGGGCATATGAAGACGCAAGTTGTTTTATGTTTAAAGTTTTAATATTGAAAGACAAAGAATGTTTTAAGACATGTTTATGAATTTTATATGTAATGTTTTATGAAAGTTTTATATTCCGCATAAAGTTTTAATTAACTCTGATATTTAAAACTGTGTTTATGAGTAAATCCAACGTCCAAAGTAGGGCACCGGTAACGGGGCCATACATCATTCATGCATCTTATGTATAATGTAACATGTAAGGCCCCGTTACCGGTGCCCTACATTGAATGTTGTATTTACTCATAAACACAGTTATAAATATCAAAGTTAATTAAAATTTTATGCATAATATAAAACTTTCATAAATAGTACATAATAATTCATAACTTGTCATAAAACATCATTGTCTTTCAAATTACAACATTAAATATAAAACATCATGTGTCTCCAGATCCCGGACTCTTATTCTTCAAACATATGTCCCCGCTCAAGCCAGCTGCCTCATCCTACTCACCTGCGTGCATACTAAAAGTCTCCTACGCTGAGTGAGTTCTAGTTAATCGCATATCATACAATACATACACATACCTTCTATTATACATCCAAAGATGCATAATAATTACTTTACTAATTTACCTTCATTACATAATTTCATACGTGTTCATACTTTATTACTTTTGTACTATATAATTACTGTCCATTCTATCTCAGATATTATTAGGGTTTGATCTCTCCTTCGTTGTCTATCTCAAATATTATTAGGGTCTGATCCCTTTCTTGTCTATCTCAGATATTATTAGGGTTTGATCACTTTCTTCTCTATCTCAGATATTGTTAGGGTCTGATCCCTTTCTTCTCTATCTCAGATATTATTAGGGTCTGATCCCTTACTTCTTCATCTTCGTGCATACTGTCTTTACATACTCGTAACATACATATAGTTTCTTTAATCATTTATACATACTCATATGTTTTACATATATCTATCATACACATTCATCTTTCATATACATACCTCCCTTGTCAACACGTGCAATATCCGAAGATCGTTCAAGTACCGACAAGCTTTCATTCACAATCATAACATAATATCCATCACGTAAATCATACATGGCATACGCTTACCATTAAAGGTAAGTGTATTAACTATCACATCGAGTATGCACACAGCCCCAAAAACATAACAAGAAAATGGGGCTAGAAACTCACCTGAATGCGGTTACGTTCACCGTTAATAGTAATCTCTTTCTTTAGTTGTGCATGGCTGACTGTATAATAATTACGCATATTGATTACTATCACCTTCCATAACATATTTCTAGTTTAATTATAACCCGCAACGAACAGGGGTCCGGGGGCAGTGCCCCTGGCAGCGGGATTCTAAGGGCGGTAGCCCCTAGTGGGGTCCAAGGGGCAGAGCCCCTGGTAAGGTTAAGCTGCCAGGTCAGCTTGACAAAAATTTATTTTCATTAACTGTCTTAACACATTTTCCATTAGGATTTTAAATTATTTTCTAATTCGTTAACTCATTCATTATAGCGAATTGCCTCTGATTCGTTATGTAATCCTCCTTAATTCGTTATCCCGTTTCGTCCCTTATCATCATCTGATTCATCATTCCAATTCGTCATCTGAACATGACTTAATTCGTTATCTTAATAATAATGAACTGGAGAGTAACGAATCTCCTGATTCATTATCTGGTTCGCTATCCTAGTTCGTTAGCCTAATTTCATTAACTGAAACGAGAAAACGGGATGTTACATAACATCCCGAAATTTCTAAAAATAAAATTAAATATATTTTTTAATTATGGTGGGAAATTTTACTTGATTTAGTTGAGACTTAATATAATAATAGAGATGGAAGGTTAAGTAGGCTAATTGAATGGTAATTAATATGGACCAAAAAGGAAAGATGGGCCTTAGGTCAATGGGCTTAAGGGAGTATAAATACCCCTTAAACCCTAACCCTTTCCATTATTATCCATCTCTACACCATAGCCTACACCTTGAAAAACACACACAAACATTATCCCATAACCCGAGCCAAGATCCGAAGGTGAAATCCCGAGCCTGTTGGTGCTAGAACGTTGTGACGAACCAAAACAACATCGAGACTAGACCGTGTTCGTAAACCGACTCGTTTAAGGTACGTTTATAGTTAGAAATCGTCCACTTAGGTTCGGATTCTGGTAATAATCCTAGATCTGAGTATACGTGGTAAAAACAAATCCAATGAAACAAAACTTAATGAAATTAGTTTATATTTGATGGATTAATCGGTTGATAAACGAGCCGCACCTATTTACATAAATCGCACCTTTTAAAATGAGATGTTTAAGTATTTGGACGGTCGGGGTTTGTAGGCGCTGGTTAGACGAATCCAATGGTACCAAAATCATGTTGTTTCGTCATGATTTGAGGGATTAATTGCAGATCTAATAGGGTTGACTGCGTCTGTTCTTATCAATTTTGAGTTTGACCTCTTAGTCAAAGCTTGGATAAGAACAGATGCTAATTCGTTATTATGAACAGATTAAGATAACGAATCTGGTAATTTGTTACTCATCCATTCGTTCTGTCAAGATAACGAATTAGCTCACCCAGTTCGTTATGTTAAGATAACGAATCTAGTAATTCGTTACTCATCCAATTCGCTATATTAAGATAACGAATTAGCTCACCCAATTCGTTATGTTAAGATAACGAATCTAGTAATTCGTTACTCATCCAATTCGCTATATTAAGATAACGAATTAAGTGATTCGTTACTACCCAATTAGCTATGTTAAATATAACCAACCAGATGATGACGAATGGGGGAAGATTACATGACGAATAAGATCAGGAAAGCTGACGAATTAAGCTAACGAATCAGGACAACGAAGCAGGATAACGAATCAGATCATGTGCTGATAACGAATTAGGCTGTGTTCTGATAATGAATTAGGCTTAATTCGTTAGAGAGATTGAGATGGCGAATTAGATTATAATTTAAAATCCTAATGAAAAATGTGATAAGACAGTTAAAGAATTACATGTATCAATTAACTATCACTACCCATATCGCGTTTCTAGTCTAATTATAACCCTCAACGAACGGGGGTCCGGGGACAGCTCCCCTTGCAGCGGGGTTCTAGGGGCGCCAACCCCTAGCGGGGTCCAAGGGGCAGAGCCCCTTGCTGGGGTTAAGCTGCTAGATCAGCTTGAAAAAATTTTATTTTCATTAACTGCTCTTAACAAAATTTTCATTAGAATTCTTTAATAATATTTTATTGTTAACTCATTAACCCTTTAAGGTATCTTTCATCAATTAATAAAGTCCAAGGGCTACTATGAAACTAAATCAATTTACTCTAAGTCCTGGGGCCTTTCTGTCATTAGTTCAAACTTCATTCGTTATCCAGTTCATTAACGAATGGGGCTCTTTCGTTGCCTCCTATAGCGTGTGTTCTTTCATAATGAATGGACTCATTCGTTACTTCTTGACGAATGGACAAATGAACTTTTATAACGAATGAATTTCATAGCGAATGGACCTTCTAACGAATGAGGGTTCATTCGCCATCTCCCTGTAACGAATTGGTTAACGAATGTAGCTCATTCGTTACTCATACCTTAACGAATGGGTGTGACCCCATTCGTTACACGCGCCAAGGGTTTAAGGCATCTGACAGAATGTCAGATGTCCTTTCATCGTATTCTAAATCATTGATGCCGCCTTTCCGGCGACGTCATCACGGGAAAACCGAGATCTCGCCTGAAAAGCGAGATCTCACTCGTTTTGCCCCCGTTTTTCAATATTTTTCATCATGTTAGATCTGGATCCGATCTAGGGTTATCCCTAAGCTCGTATTTAAATCAGTGTATACCCAATTCCATCGTGATCTTGTGACTTTAACGGTTGAGGGAGCCAGCTCGTCGTTTCGTGACTCGATCTAGCAGCTTTCGATCCATATAAGATCATAACATCATTACCTCAGATCGATGCTTGGTTTCTTCTTGGGTTTGGCTAGACTAGGAGAGAAAGATGATAGAGAGCTTAAGTGTGTGTTTTGGATGGTGTATGGAATGGGTGGAGATGAATGGATAAATGAATAATTATAGTTTATATATATATATATGGATCATGGGTCATGGGTCTTAGCCCATAGCCTTTATTTTCTTCCTTACTAATCCAAGTCCATTACCCATATTTATTTAACTCAACACAAGCCCAACTCAGAATAATTAATATTATTATTTTATTAACCAAAATTGGAAACCCTTGGCGCGTGTAGCCCATGTTGTGACAACCGAGCTTTTTAAGACTAATACTGGGTTAATGTAATCTGTGTTTCACGTGTAATCTCATGATATGGAAAATAAAATAATAATATTTTAGTCTAAAAGACTCCAAGAATATGAGTATTATATTTTGTTCAAAAAGTTAAGTTTTGGCACGTATTGAATACTGTTCAAAACTGACACTAACAGCGACCCTGTTAAGATTAAAAGTCCAAATAAATTCCTAAATGTCGGGAATGACCTTAAATAATATAAATGCGGTAAATATATTAATATTATTCCATAAGTAAAATTTAAAATGTTCGATTCGTGAAATTTAGAAAATAAGAGAGTAGAAGCCGGTACAGCTCATCGTAAGGACCCGAAACCAACTAACTCCAAAAATTTACATCTTTATATGGTTTCGAAGATAATTTTACAAGGTATTAAGATATGTGATTGGTTTTACATAAAACTAATCCTAACTAGATGTATTTTATAAAATAAGATCAAAGGGGTAAATAAAATGCATGTGTATTAATTAAATAAAAAATAACAGAAAACCACCCCACTACCTCCCTTAGCGTCCACCATCACCTTCACCCTAAACCTAGATGAAGTGTCTTGTAAACCTTTTGTTATTCCAAGTAATCTCATGTGCATGCATCAAGACACATGTCCCTTTGAAATCTCATTATAACCCACTTCATCTCCCAACACAAACCACCACCCACTCTCTTCCTCCCTCCCTCCTTCTTACGGCCAAACACTCCACCCCCTTCTCTCTCTTCCATTTTCATATTAACACATAAAACATAATCAAAACTCTAATATCAAATCAAGAAAGCTGAGTTAGAAGCAAGGATAGGAAGATACAAGCTTTGAGCATACACCAGGAGACCATAAAACTTACTTCTTTGCACCTCTCTCTAAAACCTTAAGGTAAATCTGAAACCCTAGTTTCATTCTTTAATTTTTGGATGCAGAATACTTGTTCTTGCATCTTAAAAGGGTTCACACAAGCAACTAAACCCTTAAACTCCTGTGAAAATGAAAGATTACAAAGTGTAGGTGCGTGCATGTACAACCCGTGGGTTGTGTGTGTGTATGTGGAACCCGAATCCACATATACATACATACATACACACATGCATATCACTTCCATATTCATATTGTTAAGGACGCCCTGCTTGCGGTGCGCGCATATAATGTATATATGCGTGAACCCTCAAGTGGGCAAAAGTAAAATTGCACTAATTTTGACATTATTTTACTAATCTCATGAAAATAACGTTAAAAGTGGCGGAAGGTTAATCAGGCATCATGTGGTGGCGTTGATAGCCGAAAGACAAAGGCACATGCACCAATCAGCCGGTGTCCCGATGATTGAGTGCTACGTGCCTTATGTCCAAGGCTTGATGCAAAACTACTATCGAGCCGGGGGTCTCACCGGAAGTAGTCTCTATATCTCTATGGGATAGAGGTAAGGCTGTCTACATCTTACCCTCCTCAGACCCTACCATAGCATTGCTATTGGTGGGATATACTGAGTTCGATGATGATGATGATGATGATGATGATGATGATGATGATATTCATATTGTTAAGCTTGTTTGGTGATTTTAAGATCTAAAAGATTAAAAATGAGTTTAAAAAGTAAGAATACAAAGACACACAAACACACACACACACACACATATATATATATAGAAAGAGAGAGAGAGAGAGAGAGCCGTGAGTTAGAGAGAGAGTATGAATTTGTATATTTTCAAATGGTTAATGTTACATGCATATGTGTATTTTGATGATTTATGCTTGAATATTGATATGCATGTTTAAAGTTTGATAATACATATATGATTCTTGACAAAAATGAGAATAATATGATAACAATACAACATTGGTAATAATATTAACTTAGACATATGTTCTTGTTGATAGAAACACATAAACTATACATGCATGTAAAGTACTCAAGACTGTTATGTATAAACTTTGAATTGTTACTAGTAAATTTGTTAATATTATTTTGAAAATAGTTGACGAAGATTAATAAAATAATATTGATAAGTTGAAAGACAAGAAAGTAAAAGAATACAAAAAGTTGTCATAAAAAGCTAGGATAAATCTTGGAAAAGTAATACTTTAACATATATAATAAAAACAATAAATAGGATACAAAAGGAATGTAATAAAATCTGATTTTATAAGTTTAATTAAATGTTACAAATCATTAGAATTTAATATCATAAGTATGGTTAATAATGTGTGACATAATAAACTTATGATATGAAATAAATACATGTTTTTAGCTAATAAAATATGATTTATATGACATAATATTAATTCTGGAAATTTATATATTCTTGCATGTTTATAATAATTAGATTTTATGTGTTATATACTACACATGTTGTATTTGCTTTAAAATGAGTATCGATTACTTAACTAGTCTAAAAATCGGCTTTTTAGAGCTAACCGACAAAGATTTTAGGAGATAAAATAAAACAGCCCCTAAAACTTAAATACTCATATACATTACACCATACAATGTGTGTAAAGTGGTCAAGATGATGAAACTTGACAATAAACGAGTCGCGTCGCGAAAGATGACTTGAAAACGTTAAAAATGACCATTTTTGCTAAATTTAAACTAAACCGACAACAAATATATTTTTACAAACTAAATTATAAAACACATTTACTTCAGCTATAAAAACTATATTTCTACTTAAAAATATTAATTTCCAATAAAAACATTATACAATTCACCGTTAAACGCAAAACCGACAAAACCAGTAAAATATCATTAAATAACATAAGTATTGTAAATTTTTGAAAGACTTAAATAATTCAGCAAATAAAAAAATGTTTTACTATAATTACATTTAATTATTTAATTAATTGTTGAGTCAAGATTTGACCCAAAACTAATCAGATTGAAGATTGAAATCTTCTCAACCTCCTCAGAAATGACTAAGTATGGAACCGGGCACACCTTAGACTTCCGAGCAAGCTTTTACTTAGCCGGGCATGATATCTTGCCTTCCGGGCAAGGTTATCTTCTAGAAGTCTTCTTTAGTGGATATCCGGGCAGAGTTCACTCTTTTGTGTATAGCCGGGCAATGTTCACTATATCAAGAAGGTTTGCTCTTCATAGCCGAGTAAGGTTTACTTCAGAGTAAGCTCTTGGCTAACCAAGCTCATGAAGCCAAGTGATTGGAAGACCGGGCAAGGTATTCATTAATAATACAGTGGTCCAAGTATGCGTTGATGTATAATGAATTATCTTAAGTATCATCGGGCAAGGTTCAACTCAAGCAGGGTACAGTGCTACCAAGCACACTTTGCTAAGAAGCTATTTCCAAGCAAAGAGTTGAAAGGATCATTGAAGAACAAGGTTGCTAGTAAGGTTGTGTCGGGCAAAGTCTGATACAATCAGGAAGATTGAAGTCTACCCGGTGAGTATTTTCTCTTGGAAAATACTCTAAGTAAAGCAAACCCGGAAAACTGTTCCCGCGCACACTTCAAGGTTACCAAGTCTTAAAAGGCAGGCAGAGCACAAAGTCTACTCGGAGAAGTTTACTTCTACAAAGCCTACCCGGAAGACTTGTTTTACACTTAGGATTATTTTGAATATGTAATTTGAATATGTACGACATATTTAGGGTTTCTAGAAGGAATGACAGCTGTCCTTAGGTGTCAGGCCTATAAAAATATATTTAGGGTACACCTAAGGAGAGCGGCTGAATACGATAATAGAAAGAATATTTGTCAAGTGACAGCCGTTCTTAGGATTGTACGGACAAACTTTCCCATCAAGAAACCCTAGATTGATTATCATTTGTATGATTAACCTTATATAAATGAAAATCTTTTGAGTGAATCTTGTGTGTTAGTTAACTTTGTTTGATTCCTCAGCAACTAAATCGTTTGTTATTGATTCCGCCTTTATCAAACGGTATTCTTTCTAAATATAGCAACCTGTCATTAACTCACTTGTCAACACGTAATCGTGTGAGTTATGACTTATCTTGTTAACGATCTACCAACAAACGGGACCTGAAAAGTGGTATGAAAGCTACGGTCACTTCTATTTTAGTAAGAAGTTGTTGCTAATTGAAGATTTGAAGAATAATGACGTAAGCAAAGCACTGTTACATTGAACAGTGACGTCAGCTGCTCTGTTCTTCAATTTCAGTCCGGATCTGCATATTATTGGTGTTTTCTTTCACTTATTTTAGTTAAAGTTTACATCTTTATTATTGAATCTTGCTCTATTCTAACAAGATTCATCAGATCTGAAGATCCGGTTCACAGATCTGATTATTTCAAAAAACTTGTTTTTACTGATTAACTTTTTTTTAAACTTCAAAAATGTCTGGTTACGAAGAACAAGAAGTGTCTACTAATAAGATTCCTAGACTCTATGGACAGGAAAATTTCACAAAATGGAAGGTCTTATTTGAAGCAGCACAAATATGCTCATAAGACAAAACTCATCAACTCAATTGATCAAGTACTTGAAATACTTCACATGGATCTCTTTGGTCCTGTAAGTGTGCCAAGTATAGGTAAGAAAAGATATTGTCTTGTGATCATTGATGATTATTCAAGATATACTTGGGTTTATTTCCTAAGTACAAAGGATTATACTGCAGAGTTGATTAAGGTCTGTGTGACAATGATTGAAAACAAACTGAATAAGAAAGTTAAAATGATGGGAAATGATAGTACATTGACTACTTAGCCAATCATATGGATTTATTAAGTTAAAAGGACTCTGAGTACAGTCATTAACATGTATGGTTGCTTTTTCATGATATGTAAAATCTAAGGTGATATAAACATAAAGAAAATGCTAAGATTTATGTGGAGTTACATTGTTGTCTATGCATGTTTCTAGATGAATCTTTTCAAATGATAGGCAGAAAAGTGATTATCCAGTCATACACAAGCCTGTTGGACTTTGGTTACCCAAAATGAAACATCTTTTAAAGAATGACAAAGAACAGCTGTGGACTACTTTAATTTAAAATATTTTGTCAACCAAAAGTTGATACATGTTCACAAATTTTTATTGAGAAAATACAAACATGAGGGTTAATTCCAGAACTACAAGGGTGGAGGCAATCATATAAGTCCTTTAAACATCCTGAATGAAAGGCATGTAAGTCCGAATTGCGTGGCATGTAACTCCAATGTTCAACCTCACATACGTTTGTAAATTTGAAAAGAAAAATCTTATAAATTTCAAAAATATGTTCTGTCATTAAAAGATTTTAACCAAAACCAGGGGGTCAAAGTCAAATTGGGGTGATTTGGAGAAAGCCAAATAAGCCTTGAGGATAGATAAGGAGCATCATAACATAACATGTGTTATCCATTAAATTTTCTGCAAACTTAATTGAAACTTAATAATATCACCAAAGAGATGAAAATCATGTTAAGTGTAGACCTGTTGTTGACCTGTCTTTGTAGTCATAATAATGCTGAGGATGAAGTATTGAAAAATCTACTTAGTCAATATGATCCCATTCTTGAGATCTTTTCAGTTAAAGAAAGAAAATGTTTTGAAAAGAAAAAGACTGAAATTTGATCTCTAAATGCACCATTTTTTCTTAAACTATGATCTGTAATGATATGTAACTGACAAATGTCTTTGAAAAGTGGTTTAAGTCAAAAAGTGTTGCATTTTGCCTTAAATAGGTTGAATATGTAGGTTCGGGCGTGGTTTGTTGTTTTCTAACCTTCCCGGGCACAAAATAGTTGAATATGTATTTTCGGGTAAGGTTTAATGTTTTATAACATTTCCGAGTACACTTAGATACTTTTATCTAAGTTTACCATTTTCGGGCATGCTTTTAAGTATTTGATACTTTTCGGGTAGAGTTTACCAAGATTAGTCACTTTCCGGGCAAGCCTGACTGTTTATAATTGAATACGTTTTTCGGGTAATGGTTTTATGCTTTTTAACCTTTCTGAGCACACTTAGATGTTTTTATCTGAGTTTGTCATTATCGGGTATGATTTGATGATTTGAAGTTTTTCGGGTAGACTAAACTGTTTAGTTTAGTTCCCGGGCATACCTGATGTTTGAATATGATTATCCTAGCAAGCTTTGTGCTAACATAGGATTTCAGGGCAAGCTTTGAAATTTTAGACTATAGCACACTTAGGTGTTTTATGTTTAATTCCAAGCATGCTTTGTGTTATTTGTGAGTATGATTTCTTTGAAATTACAAGTGTTTCCAGGCAGACCTTGTCTGCCAGGCACACTTTATAATTCGGGTACACTTTTGTTTCCCCAATATACTTGGTAATTTCAAAATTTGACTTTCCGGGTACAACGTCTGCTTGATACCTTTTCGGGCACACTTAATACTCTAGGAAGGTTATTCGGGTATACTTTTCTTAAGAAGACTGTTCGGGCACACTAGCAGGGTTGCTCGGGCACACTGTGCATCAAAGTATGCTTGATTGAATGTGTTTCTGATTATGATAGGGTTTATGCTAATTTAGGAATTTTAATTTAAAATTGTGAAATTTATATGGGTATCTTAATTGATTCCTAGAAAGATTGCTTATTTGATGATTTTATACTTGATTGTCTATCTTATGATTTGGTTCTTAAGAAATCTGGTATTTCAGGTAAGCTTTCTTCATTATATCTTGACTTTAAATTACTTTTTTTGACCAAGCAAGGTTTGTAAGTGGAAGGTACCGGGCAAACTTTGTCAATTTAAATAATGAGGATTTTACCAAGCAAAGTTTGGCATTTGGATTGTATCGGGTAAGGTTTAGTTGTTACTGTTTTAAATGGATAAGGTTATTATGTTTGACAGCTAGTTATTCACTACACGACAAATGCATTTAAAACCCACTTTCAAAAGGTATATAAGAGGGAGTTAGAGATATTTTTCAACATTATTTTTCCCTCTCTCTCTCTCCTTCCATTGCAACTGCTTATTCACAAAGAAACCTAAACCGACTTATCACATTCGTTTCTAATCCAAACCCTAACTCTAATAAGCCCTCTAATTCCGAATCAGTAAGCAATAATAATGTGTTTTCCGATCACGATTAGACTATAATGGGCTTTGATTATGTCTTTGTGTACTAACACTCTATTTTTTGTTTAGATTATAAATTTGTCGAAGAACAGGTTCTTGATGATTTTTCTCTCTTTCTTCTTCATTTTTATAACTTGAAATTACTTAAAGTTGTGAACTTTATAACTAATTTCACTTTGAATATGTTTTATTGTGTTGTTCAGATATGGCAGAAGAAGAAGAAGTTCAACCTAAATATGCCTTTGAAAAGAAACACAATATGTGTGAACTGTTGCAAGTCACACCGGATAATAAGCCTGTGTCAAGGATGATTGCTTGGATGGCTAGATCCAATGTGAGTTTTGCTTTCACTGAGTGCCCGATCATCTATAGAAATCATTCACTCGATTTCTGGCGCTCTGCAAGACATGTTGATGACATAAATGGTCGAAGAATCGAAGCAACTGTTGTAAACCATGAAATACATGTGACATGAAGAATGATAAGACGATGCTTGCAGTTACATGATGATGACCATAACTCTATAAACTTCAATACAGCTCACATGATGAGGATTTTTGAACAAACGATGGGATATCAGGGAACTTTGCATGATGGGCAATTTCAAAAGGGAATGTTTCCTATGCTGTATAGATTCTTAATTCACCATGTGATACAGGGATTTGCTCCAAGAAAAGGATCATGGAATCTGATGAGTCGTGATTTAGCAAATGCCACTGTTGGAATTATATATGATCTGTCTTTCAATTTTTCAAAAATTATTTTGAAGGCATGGTGGGAAATTTGAAGAAGGCCGAAGTGGATAGATTCCTACAATACCCCAGATTCTTACAGATAATCTTTAACAGTGAATTACAAGACTTACCCACACTTGGCATTACACATCTGCTGCAGAATCCCAACACATATAGAAGAATTGCAAATCCGGGAAGTGCAAATAGATATAATCCAAACATTCCGTTTGAAATTTTACCATGGTTATTGAACCATGAGTTGGATATTATGCCAGTACCTGAGTTGAGCTCAGAGGAGGAAGAAGGGGAAGATGATGTTGAAGGTGATGATGATGATTCTGATGATGGAAATAATGATGACAATGGGAATGCAGGAGGGGCTGGAGTAGCCCTGAATGTTGATGTATTTGATCAGGGGGAGAACCAAACTCCACCACACCAACCATTACCAACTGACCTACCTATTAAAACACCACCTGAATCACCACAACCTCAATGACCCACCCAAACCTTAACCTTGAGCCATCATGAAACATCAACTCAAACATCCCCAACACCACTAACACCAACAACCATTAGCCCAATTCAAACTGATTCATTTATTCCAAGCCCACCCCATACACAATCACCACCACAACCCTTTATCCAAACTCAAATCCCAAACCTAGAACAATCTTAACCTGAACACTTCACTACATCACCACCTACAACACCACATACTGACACAGACTTACTTCAAAGAAATTTGGACTTGATGTTAGAAAATGCAACATTGAAGAAAAGAAATGAAGAAGTAACACAGGAAAATGTGATGTTGCTAGATCAGTTGGTGCGTCCAAGATTAAGAATTCAAACCCTGGAGCAGAAGGTTGAGAAGACCTCAGCTGCCCCAAAATAGGGGGAGAATGTTAATGTGCCAACTGATGATATGGTGAGTGTTGAAACTGAAAAAGATACAGGTGTGGAGACTGTGAATGGTTTGACATGCATTCTAAATGCCTATGAGGATGAGGAAAGTGATGAAAGAAGGATGGAGGATGCTGATTATGTAAGAAATAAATCTGATGTAGGAGAGGAAAACTATGATGTTAATAACGAAATAATGAATGTTGTATGGAGAGAGGAGGAGTCTAATGAAGCAGAGGATGAAATTGAACAGACTAATGAAGAAGAGAATGTGGATACCTATGATGTGGTCACAAATTCTCTAACAGAAACTCAAAATGATGAAATCAATATGGGAGATACTGCTACTGAGTTAGAAGCACTTGAAAAGAGATTGATGATTATGGGAGCCTGTCACTGAAACTGAACAACCTGAAAGCTCCAAGAGGGTAGAGTTTGATCCTGAGTTAGAAGCACTTGAAAAAGAGATTGATGATTATGAACAATCTGAGAATGAAGAAAATGAACAGAGGAGATTAGAAAAGGGTAAGGCAAAATTGGTTGAAGAAGAGCATGTTGAGGCTAATCATAAAAAAGACATTTTATTTAAAGATAATGAAGAAGCTACTGCTGAAGCAAGAAGAAAGTTTGAGAATGTAATAAGAGAGATATGGGATAGGGAAGTACTAGCCAAAACCATGACAACTGAGGAGATAGCAGCACAAGAAGAGTTGATCAGTCAAGCCAATGTAGCCAAAGTAATTAATGAAGAAGTTGATGATTAAGATGTCATTGAAGCACTGATTAAGTTGAAAAGAGTTGAGGAAGCTGATAACTCCCTAGCTCTGGTAGTAAGTGTGTTTGCTCAAACTACAAGTCAATCTCAAAAGGAACCTGAAAAGGAACCTGAAAAAGAAAACGAAGAATCAATAGAAGAGATGTTGGCTAAAGCCTCAAGGATACATGAGAATGTGGAAGATTTGAGAAGATTTATTCTAGAAAAAGGAAAACCACTGATCAAGGCATGAAAGTTGATTTGAATGTAAAGAAGGGGAAATGGGATGAAAAGAACAAGTGTTATGTGGAAACTCCTGATGATGAAGATAGTCCAATCAGGGCAGTCCCTCTACAAACATTGAAGCCAGGTGAAAAGATGACTGGTGTTCCTGATGTTCCTATTATGAGTGAGCCAAACCCAGAACATCCAACCTCTTATGAGCCCAAAATCGATGTAGTTAACGAATCAACAGAAGAGGAGGATGAGTCTGATGAATCTGATAATAATGATCACAATGATGGAAACGGTGCTGAAGCTGCCAGTGTTGTGTCCCCTCAAGTCACAATGACTGAGGAGCAAATGGCAATAAATGAGATGAGTATGATGGAAGCTAAAAGGAAACATCCATTGGTTGTGAAATTAAGAAGCTTTGGTATAAGCTTTGAAACTTTGGTTGCTATGAATGATGATGAATTGAGGCAGAGATTAGAAAAGGAAAATGACACTATCAAAAGGCTTATGCAACAAAAGAATAGAGATGCTCAGAAACACAGAGATTATCTAAGGAAGCATGGGTATTCTGAAAAAGATTTGAGCCACTTCAAGCATGACAGGATTCTAGATCTCTACAATAGTGAAAGAGAGAAAGTAAAAGAAAAATATGTCAAAGAAAATGAAGAGATTGAAAAGATTGAAGCCTTGAAAAAGAAGTATGGAGGTATGTGTGGATACCTATTGGAAAGAGGGTTGAAGCCTGAGGTAGTAGAAAAGTTATCAAAAGAATTAGTGTTGGATCAATACAACAAACTGAAAAGAAAAGAAAAATTGAAAAGGGTCCAACCTGAACCACCCACTGAGCAATCAAAAAGTGATCAAGAAAAACAACCAGAAAAGAAAAGAAGAATCATGATACTCAGGCATAAGCAGAAGGCACAGATTGAAAAGGAAAGATCAAAAGATGCACCTGATGTGGAAACCCCAATCCCAGAGGAATCAAATTCTGAAACAGCTGATGAACCTATAATTCCTTGGGAGAATGAAGAGATGATTAAGATATTGAGGGTTATAATGATAAATCAGAGGGGAATGGAAGAAGCCACTTTCAATGCCTTAGAAAAGGAAGATTTGAAAGAACTTTTCTATATTCAAAAGGCTGACTGGGAAAAAGCTCTGAGGGAATGTGAGAACCCTAGAAGCTTTGTTGATGGAAGGTTTGTGCCTACAGGATTGTCAAACAATCCTGGGATAGAGAAGATGATGATTATTCTCAATGAACAAGCAGGATATGACTTTGTTGAACTTGCCAACCTCCCACCTAAAATGGTATAGTCAATCTACATCAATACTTTCAAATTAAGGCCTAGAAAACCCATGAAGTCTATTCCATTCAGGCCTCCAATTTCAAGAAGATATCCATAAGCAAGAAGAGGTGGAAGAGGTGAATCTAGTAGGGATGGATCCCAAAGAACAGCAAGACCACAATCCGATGTGGATCTTCCAAGAGAACTCTACTATGATTATGTTTTTGAATATCTTAAAGTGATTATGGAAAGTAGGCAACTGAGAGACATTGTTGTGGGAAGTGATTTTAATGATTATACTCAAGAACAACTAGAAAGGATGGCCAATCTCAATTTGTATGATTATAGAGATAGAAAAGAGAAGCTGGAAAACAATTCAACTCCATAAATCAAGAAGGACAGCAAAGTTAAAGAAAATGGATAGTGCTGAAACGTATTACAGGTTGAATGTTAAAGATAAACATCCATTGTCAAACATGAATTCATATATCAGCTTAGAAAGAAGAATGACACGCCCCAATTACACAGTTCAAAAGAATGGTGTAATAGCTGAGATAGAATATAAAGAAAATGGTCATTATGTGCTAAGGAACTCTGATGGGAAACTACTGGGGATCATCAAAAGAGATGAAGATCTGACTTACCTGCACACTAAAGATCTGATGGATATAAGGGACATGGTCATTCCTGAAAGTCACACTCATTACCATGTCCTTAATATCTTTAAGCAAAGAGCAGGAAGTGTTATTGCAAATAGAAGACAAGCCTACTACAATGCAAGAAAAAGACAAGATTCTTAGAGTAGGTTTCTACTTTGTAATGTTTTCGGACAGTTTTCTTTGAATATGTAATTTGTTTATGCTCTTTGAATATGTAATTTGACTTTGAATTTGATGTGTATTTTAATCCTGTGTAAGTAACTGAAGAAGTGTTTTGGGACAGCTGAGGTGTTCCAATCTAGGGGAGATTGTTGAGTCAAGCTTTGACCCAAAACTGATCAGATTGAAGATTGGAATCTTCTCAACCTCCTCATAAATGACTAAGTATGGAACCGGTTCCGAGCAAGCTTTTACTTAGCCGGGCATGATATCTAGCCTTCCGGGCAAGGTTATCTTCTAGAAGTCTTCTTTAGTGGATATCCGGGCAGAGTTCACTCTTTTGTGTATAGCCGGGCAAGGTTCACTATATCAAGCAGGTTTGTTCTTCATAGCCGAGAAAGGTTTACATCAGAGTAAGCTCTTGGCTAACCAAGCTCATGAAGCCAAGTGATTGGAAGACCGGGTAAGGTATTCGTTAATAATACATGGTCCAAGTATGCTTTGATGTATAATGAATTATCTTAAGTATCATCGGGCAAGGTTCAACTCAAGCAGGGTACAGTGCTACCAAGCACACTTTGCTAATAAGCTATTTCCAAGCAAAGAGTTGAAAGGATCATTGAAGAACAAGGTTGCTAGTAAGGTTGTGTCGGGCAAAGTCTGATACAATCAGGAAGATTGAAGTCTACCCGGTGAGTATTTTCTCTTGGAAAATACTCTAAGTAAAGCATACCCGGAAAACTGTTCCCGGGCACACTTCAAGTTTACCAAGTCTAACAAGGCAGGCAGAGCACAAAGTCTACTCGGAGAAGTTTACTTCTACAAAGCCTACCCGGAAGACTTTTTTTACACTTAGGATTATTTTGAATATGTAATTTGAATATGTATATATTTATGGTTTCTAGAAGGAATGATAGTTGTCCTTAGGTGTCAGGCCTATAAAAGGAATATTTAGGGCATACCTAAAGAGAGCGGGTGAATACGATAATAGAAAGAATATTTATCAAGTGACAGCCGTTCTTAGGATTGTACGGACAAACTTTCCCATCAAGAAACACTAGATTGATTATCATTTGTATGATTAACCTTATATAAATGGAAATCTTTTGAGTGAATCTTGTGTGTTTGTTAACTTTGTTTGATTCCTCAGCAACTAAATCGTTTTTTATTGATTCCGCCTTTATCGAATGGTTTTCTTTCTAAATATAGCAACCTGTCATTAACTCTCTTATCAACACCTAATCGTGTGAGTTATGACTTAATTTGTTAACGATCTACCTACAAACGGGGACCTGACATTAACAATTAATAAATATTGTAAGAAATTACCTAAGTGTTTTGTTTGCATAATTAATGATAATGTGTATATATAAATAAATATATAATATACATGTGTATGAATATATATGTATATATATATATATGCTTATGATATTGTGTTGTGTGCTTGAGTAAATATATAATATGGACTTAACTAAACCAATGCCGTCAGTGAGTCGTTGAACACTAAAACTAATAAACAAGTTAAACATTTTTGAAAGACTAAAATAGTGGTGTGAACACTTTAAGTTGAAAGAACAACTTAAGATTATTGTGGGAATAAATCATTAAAAACGTGTACTAAATTAATAGGACACGATACGTGAACGAAAACCGACAGTAACAGTCAAGGTGAGTTTCTCAGAAATCCCCACCATTTTAAATGTTTTAAATGATTTATAAATGTTTTTTTTTTGGGGGGGGGGAACACGTTTGGGTCTAAAATGCGTTTTATTTTAATAATTGTGGTATTGGAATGACTTTAAATTTGACCGACGTTGGCAAACGTGGTCGGGCTGTCGAGGGAAAATAAGAAGAAAATTACCACAGCCTTATAATCATTAACGGTTAACAGGCATAGAAATATTGGTAGATCTATCGGGGTGACGCCTATCACCATCGGTCGCGCCGATGGGATAAATGATAAATATTTTGAATTATTGTACGCTTTGATTATAGATTTAAGGGAGTCATACATTTGTTATACTCTTAGCTAGTTTATAACTATCACCGTTATTATAAAATAAAAAAAGGAAATTTCTGACGCTTTTATTGGTATAACGAAATAAGGGGCCAAATGGGTCTTTTGTGGTAAGCAAAGATCATGGCAATATTATATGATGATAAACCCTTTTAAAATTTTACTGACGACTCACCAACCATTGTGTTGACATATATTTTAAACGTGTTTTTCAGGTAAAGGAAAACCTGGAGCTTCGTGAAGAGAACATGGGAAAATGGGGGATTCTAGATCCTGACAGTTGGACATAATGTTTTAAAATAATATGTACTCTAATGACTTGGAACTTGTGTTGTCAATAATAAATTTCCAACTTGTACATTAATGGTGTGTGTTTAAATATTGTATGGCTAATCGGCGCCTGTCACTACTCGAACGTCTTAATTAAGACTTCCGCTGCTAAATTAAGTTTTCGGGGTGTGACACATGTTACACATGGGTTGAAAACATAGAAACAACCATATAAATATAGACAACCATAAAATTTCATAACTAACATATTAAACCAACACAAATATTTAAAATAAGTTTGTATCCAAAAATTAAACATTTAGATTGTGTGCATAAAAAGTTAATACTTATACAAACTTACTATACACCAACATTAAAAAAAACGAAGATATGAATATGTTATCATCATATTAGCCCACCATCAACTTCTTCGACATTTCACAAAAAAAAAATTTTGCTTCACAATATAAAAAAAATAATCATAGCAACCTGAGTAAATATACAACTAATGTATTAAGGTATTATGAGTTTCATTTCAACATTAATAAATAAATAAAGGTATATTTTATTATAAATTATTTTATAATTAAACTTTTTTTTATTTCGATTCAAATACCTTTTAGTTAAATGTATTAAGTTAAATCAAACCAATAAAGTTTTATTCTACTAATTTCACTAATTAAGTATAATTAAAATAATATAGATATAATTAAAATTAAACCGGTTAATTTAATTTTATTACATAGAAGTCATTCCCTAACTAAAATTTTATTAAAGTGACTCTAATCTGCAGTAAATTATGTTTCAAACTCTTTAACATCATTACTTTATTTAAAATTTGTCACACCCCACCTTAGGGCTAGGCGTGTGACCAATAGTTGGTACATGTTTTGTAAATATATCAGAGTTGCGGGTTTGTTTTAGCGGAAGTCTTTAATATACAATATTCATTTGTAAAATATCGGGTTATATTTACAAGGCTTTATTTAATAAAATATATTCTTTTCATCAGAAGACTTTGAATAATATATTATTATATAGAAAACTCGGGTTTGATACCCGTTTGGCCGTTTGATAATTCAAATACTTATCTTTTAGAAAACATAATTCTTTATAGTATTTTAATATAAAATATATGAGCTACCAAATAGCATCTAATGACTATATCTCCAATCTTCTATCATGTCTTGCTTGTCTGTTATAGCCTTTCTGATTTCCTGTAAAATGGTTTAGAAAATACGTCAGCACACAGCTGGTGAATGACGCCGACTCTTTGTAAAAATCTTTTCAATACCTTTGTGAAACCAACAATAATACCTTTGCGACTACTCATTAGGCACCCAAATCAATTGGGATAAAATTATCCTAAGTACATGTACAATTAATTATATACATAATATTATTTCTCTGAACAATCCTATAGACTTTCAGAGGCATGTTGATGATACGCGAGGCCTCGGGGAACTCCGAGTCACCATGTATGAATGAATCCAGACACATGTATACTTTTAATCAAGGTGTCTGTTTCTTATTATTGTAACACAAGCTTTTAAGGATTCGTAAATCCTATGCAAACATTCTGACTCTAAAACATTCTGACACACGATTTTGGGGACAATAATCTTAAATGATAAAATTAAATATTATTAATGTCACATAATAAATAAATTACAAATTATGGAAGATTTGAATCATGTGAAAATATGTAAAATTGATGTTATAAATTACAACCGGAAAATTTGAATCGCGTTACCGGAAAAAGGAAATAGTGAAGATCTCCATTGAATCTTCGATTTTAATATATAACCTAAAGAGATTATAAGAAAAAATCATATAATTATTAACATAAATACAAACACAAACAGAAAACAAAAATAATTGTAATTGATATAAAATCTAACCAGAATACTATGATAAGGGTATCAAATAGAGTAGGAAATATAATTACCAGAATAACATTAGGAATAATATGATAGAGTATCAAATAAACCTTACTGGAAAACCTTAATAACTTCAACATATAAATTAAATCTTGGATTTTGATGTACAATCTAAAGAGATTATAACAAAATCATATAACAATTAAAATAAATATAAAACTCTACCGGAAAACCATAATAACTTCAACGTATCAATTTATGACAAACTGAAATTTTTCTTCTTACTCTTTCAGACTCTCATCACGACTTGACTCAAATTTTCGGGACGAAAATTCTTTAACAAGGGAATGATGTGACAATCGTCAATTCCAGGTTAACTCCGTTAACTCAACTCCGTCAATTCAAACTTTAAGATCGTTGAATCTATAACGCACACTTCATTACATTTAAACTAGGGTTTAAATGACGCTTAACACTCACTACATGGGTAGTCTTTCGGGATTTGCACCGAAACGCAAACGAGTTGACGCAAACGATTGATAAATAAACGACAAACGTAAAAACAATAATTATATGATTATTATGTGTTAGGATTATGTGCTATGTGATAATACTATGGTCATGTTAACTTATTGTCCAAGTATGATGGAATGTTCTAGAAAAACAACACTTGAAAGTAGAAGGACTAGAGTGTAACTTGTTTGCTTATAAATATATCCTAAACTAAACCCTAACCTATTATTATTATTCCTTCCAAATCCCGATCGGAGCTCTCACCTCCCCTCTCCAAGGCTGCCGTCACTTTCATACACACATACAAACCCTAATCAAGTGTTTAATCCAAGAACTAGGTGCTAGGAAGGTATAA
Organism: Bidens hawaiensis; assembly: GCF_021521415.1. Taxonomy (NCBI): domain Eukaryota; kingdom Viridiplantae; phylum Streptophyta; class Magnoliopsida; order Asterales; family Asteraceae; genus Bidens; species Bidens hawaiensis. Next base: position 380,800 of record NW_027491454.1, read on the forward strand.
TTGATCATCCTTTACCTTCTTGTTGTTTAATTTTGATGTTTAATGGGTTAATTAAGAACCCTAGGCAGCCGATTTTGATAAGTATGTATGAGTTAACATGATGGTTGTTGAATTCATGATGATTGATAAACTAGATTGATATTGATACATGATTGATTGTTGTTCTTGATTTGAATTAAAACACAAACCCTAATCTTGTATGTATGGTGTGATTGATATGCATGGATAGTAGTTATAGTGTCTAGAGGGTTATATGGATGCATAATAGTTCATAGATTGTTATTTTGTTGAGTTTTGATGTGAACAGATTCTGGACAGAATGAATATACGATGTTTAACTGACTGTAACGAAGTGTAAACGTGAAAATTGATTGAGATTGTGGGTACTGCAGTAAACTAGGTTGAGTTTAGTTTCTATGAAGTATAAATTCGTAATTTTTGGATAAGTGGAAGTATACTTTTATGATTTTACAAAAACGTGATGCAAAGCTGAGCTGTTAGACCTGCTGTTAGGTTATGTTGTAAATGTTATATCTCATGAACCACGAGACCAATTGGGTTGGTTCCACTTCTGGAAGTTGACTCACTGAGTTAGGAACCAAACCCAAGTGGTCTTGCATTTATTGGATTTTTCGTTTAACGGGAATTTCAAATAACATTCTGTTGCGCGTGAATCTGACTGATATGAGTTTACTGTAGTGTTTTGATCATTATGAGCAATCTATATGGAATAAAAATAAGATAAAACATGTTCTGGAAACCTAAGATATGTATGCTTCTGTGGTAATTTTTGGTAAATTAATTGAGACGTTATAATCGGTGAACTAGTGCAATCTTTCAAGTAGAAATTCTGTCATAACGAAACTAGCTGCTGAGTTGTATAGGAATGCATGAAATATGATAGTTTTTATATAATTGTTGTATTTTGACCAAAATACCCTTGCGGGGAATAGTTGCTAGTTGATTGCCATGAATTGACCAAATTGCCCTTATGGGGAATAATGGTTAGTTAGTCTTTGTTTGTTGACCAAAATGCCCTTACGGGAATAATTGCTAATAAGTATGTTATTAATACGTGACACGAAAGTAATTGCTCACTCATGTATCGTATCACAATTGTACTTGTTCAAGTCACACACGATTCACAAACGAAACACGAAATATGTTACGTGCATAGGTATTATGTGCCGAGTCTAGAGACTCGTTAAATGTTCCGCTACTTAGAAAATCTCTTTGTTATTTTAGAACGCTAGAGAGTTTTCTACGACGCGCATCAGTTGGTGATCTAGATCGGATATTCTTCGCAAACAGTGAGTTCACTTACCCCACTCTTAAACTGTTTTCAAACGTTTTTCACTTGGGGGAGATAACATACTCCGATAAACATATTTTCTGAGATAAACGCATATGAAAGATTTTGTTATAAATTATATATCACTTGTAAAGGCTAAGCGGCATACATAACATTTGAAGTCCCACACATCGGACCGGTTAATATTTGGAATAGCGAGTCACTTTTGGGTAGTACTACTGGGTTTGACAAACCCCACCCGACGCTAAGCTCAACTGGAGGTTGAGTGGGTGTAAATTTTGGCTAACACTTACCATGGTCTGGAGGACCTGGTGACGGGCACTTGATAAACAGTCAGCTTCGGTCGCGAACCACTTAGCGATACTTGTTGTATAGATTAGCTACCTATCGATATATAATTTGACATAACACTATCTGGTAATGCAAAACACTTAAACGCTGTAACGTGGTTACACACTCAAACGCCGTAACGGGGTTATGCAACACTTAAACGCTGTAACGTGGTTACACACTCAAACGTCGTAACGGGGTTACGCAACATTTAAACATCGTAACGAGGTTACGCAAAACGCTAAACAATTTACCTTATTTAACTTGTGAACTCACCAACCTTGTGTTGACACTTTTAGTATGTTATTCTCAGGTAGCCGAGGCGGGCGCGCGGTTTAGGAGCATGCATTAATGAAAACACTTTTATTCTGCAAACTTAATTTTAACAGTTACATTTGGTTTTAAGTCGTCCTGCGTGACGCAACTTTTGAATTAAGGTTTTACGCTTCCGCATTTACTTTCATTTAAACGTTTTTCTTTGGTTTAGTTATAACTAATGAATCCGATCCTGCCAGTTCACACCCTCTGACGGTAAAACTCCGTTAGTGGATTTTGAGGGTGTGACAGATTGGTATCAGATCCATTGGTTATAGCGAACTAGAAACTGCATGCATACTAGACTATAACCGCGACGACCCATTAGTTATAATGATACGCACTGCATAGGTTTGTGTAGTCTTGAAATCTTATTCCCTTACCTCCTTTACTCATACGCGCGCATATACACGGCTTACCTGTAGAAATGTCGACGCCACCCTCATCATCATCCGATGACGCATGCTCACGGGAAGGAACCGCAGTTACCTACTGCCTCGCCACCCCACGTAGTCCCGGAACTCGAAGCTCCTGCACCAAAGAGGTACCGCCTATCCGGAGGCTTGTATGACAACGACGTTAGCTGGGAGTGGTACCCCAACATGATCAGACGTATGGTCTACCGTGAACAAGTTCCCCCATTGCCTCACCCGAACCACCCTGCTTACCCTAACACTCTACCACCTATACCCGAACCTGTAGAGCGAGTTCTCGCAGCTGTCGTTTCTTGTTTGGAGCGTGATGTGGGTTACATGCGCTACACTAGAGAAAATGTTGCCAGACTGTTTAAAGATGGAACCGAGACTCAGGAGGAGATCTCCCGCATGGCAGCGGCAATGAAAGATATGCAAGGGGCTAGTGATCAACAAATGAAGGTTATGATGAAGAAGATCCCGAAGAGGAGCCTGAGGAGAAACCTGAGGAAGATCCCGAGGAGGAACCCGAAGAGGAACCGGAGGAAGAACCGGCTGAGCCAGAGGCACACTCGGATGTGTCCTCAGGCGACGACATCTCGGGATGATAATACCTAGATGGCTGGAAGAAACGCTGGACACGGACGTGGTAACATCAGCATGACTGCAGCTGAACTCCAAACCCTGCTGAATGACCATGTTGCTGCCGCTTTAGCTGCACACGTTCAAAATCAAACAGGAGGTCCGAATGGAACATGTACCTTCAAGAACTACCTTGACTGCAAGCCCAGTACGTTTAAGGGCACTGAGGGAGCTATAGGCTTCCTGCGTTGGGCTGAGAAGGTCGAGTCGGCCTTTGAGATGTGTAACTGTCCCCCTGCCAGTAGGGTCAAATTCGCTGCTGGGACACTTGAGGATTCCGCCCTCACTTGGTGGAATTCGAACGTCCAGATCCTTGGATTAGAACTGGCTAACGCGATGAACTGGGAGGAGTTCAAAAACATGATGCGAGAAGAGTACTGTCCGAGGGAAGAAATTTCGAAGTTAGAGTCGGAGTTTTGGTCATTGAAAATGGTGGGTTCAGAGATTGAAGCCTACACTACTCGTTCGCACGAGTTGGCGGTGATGTGTCCGCGGATGGTGGATCCGCCGAGCAAGAGAATAGAGATGTACATTGATGGGTTAGCACCACAGATTCAGGGTATGGTGACGTCTTCCAGACCAGCCACGATCCAACAAGCGATCCGTTTGGCTCACAAACTGACGGATCAGGCTGTGACCCAGGGTGCGTTACCACCGAGGGGTTCGACTGCTAAAGCCCGTGACAACCCGAGTAATGACCACGTCAGCAACAGTAACAACAACAGCAACCCGAACAGCGGGAAGAGAAAGTTTGACAACACCAGATCTTCATCCTCAAACCTCCCACCGCAACACCACTACCGTAAGCCCGAATTTACTCAGAGTTTCAACACTCAGAATCACAACAACAACAACAACGGTAGCGGGCAGGTTTCGAGCGGATATGTTGGGAAATATCCAAAGTGCAACAGGTGCAACTTTCATCATGTTGGTCAGTGTGACCGTGTCAAGTGTCAAAGATGCGGAAAGATAGGTCACCAAGCGAAGGAATGTAGAGGAGACCTTGCGGCGAAGGGTGCTCCTAAACAACCGATGACGACTAAGGGATGTTTTGAATGTGGACAGGAAGGTCATTTCCGGAAGGATTGCCCCAAGCTGAATCATAATGACAACAATGGGGGCAATGGAAGTGGCAGTAACGGTGGAGGAAATGGCAAAGGAAGAGCGTTTGTGATTGGATCGGGTCAAGCCCGCAGAGATCCGCATGTGGTGTCTGGTAAGTTCCCTGTAAACGATTGTTTTGCTTCTGTTTTGTTTGACACTGGAGCTGATAGGAGTTTTGTGTCAAAGGCCTTTAGCCAACTTTTAAACCTTACTCCAACCCCGTTAGACGCTGAGTTTCCTGTCGAATTAGCTAACGGTAAAACTGTAATAACAACTCATATACTTGCGGGATGTAAGTTGAAACTGTCAGGTCATGTCTTTGACATCGACCTTATTCCTTTTACGCTTAGTAGTTTCGATGTCGTTGTCGGCATGGACTGGTTATCCGAGAACCGAGCGGAGATTATATGCCATGATAAGATAGTCCATATTACCACCCCTTCCGGCGAGATCATTTCGGTCCGAGGCGAGAGAAGCGGCATGACCACCAGCGTCATTACCCTTATGAAGGCACAGAAGTATTTACGAAAGGGTCATCCGGCAATTTTGGCGCAGATTGTTGAGAAACCCGCGGAGGAGAAACGAATTGAAGACATACCGGTTGTGCGAGACTTCCCGGAAGTTTTCCCGGAGGATTTGCCTGGACTCCCTCCTATTCGTCAAGTCGAATTCCAAATCGAGTTGACACCCGGTGCAGCACCCATAGCACGAGCCCTGTATCGGCTCGCACCGGCGGAACTTCAGGAGTTGTCCACTCAGTTGCAAGAATTGTTGGATAAAGGTTTTATCCGACCTAGCTCATCGCCATGGGGAGCCCCTGTCTGGTTTGTCCGAAAGAAAGACGGGACTTTCCGAATGTGCATCGACTACCGGGAGTTGAACAAAGTAACGGTCAAGAACCGTTATCCTTTACCCCGAATTGATGATTTGTTTGACCAGCTTCAGGGATCGAGTTACTACTCGAAGATCGATCTACGATCCGGTTATCACCAGCTGAGAGTGCGCGAAGAAGATATTTCAAAAACGGCTTTCAGAACACGGTATGGTCACTACGAGTTTTCGGTTATGCCTTTTGGCCTAACCAACGCACCAGCCGTATTTATGGATCTCATGAATCGAGTATGCAAGGCGTACCTCGACAAGTTTGTGATTGTTTTCATTGATGATATTCTCGTCTACTCCAAGAACGAGACTGACCACGAAGAGCATTTAAGGATAATCCTGGAACTACTGAAGAAGGAACAACTGTATGCTAAACTCTCGAAATGTGAATTTTGGCTTCGCGAGGTTCACTTCTTAGGACATGTGATCAACGAGAATGGCATCCATGTCGATCCCGGTAAGGTAGAGGCCATCAAAAACTGGGAAGCACCTAAGACTCCGACTGAGGTGCGACAATTCCTAGGATTGGCCGGCTACTATCGGCGTTTCATCGAGGGATTTTCAAAGATTGCTCAACCCCTCACCGCTTTGACTCACAAGGGCACTAAGTACAACTGGGGTGACGCGCAAGAAACCGCTTTTCAACTGTTGAAAACCAAGCTTTGTAGCGCCCCTATTTTAGCTCTCCCCGAGGGAACGGAGAACTTTGAGGTACACTGTGACGCATCTATACAAGGTCTCGGTTGTGTGCTGATGCAACTCGAGAAGGTTATAGCCTACGCCTCTAGACAACTACGGGTTCACGAGAAGAACTACACGACCCACGATTTGGAACTCGGAGCTGTAGTGTTTGCTCTAAAGATATGGAGGCATTACTTGTACGGTACCAAGTTTACCATTTACACCGACCACAAGAGTCTCCAACATATCTACGATCAGAAAGAGCTGAACATGCGACAGCGTCGTTGGGTCGAGCTGCTTAAAGATTATGATTGTGCCATCAAGTACCACCCTGGCAAGGCCAATGTGGTGGCCGACGCCCTCAGCAGGAAAGAAACAGATAAACCCAGACGAGTGAGAGCATTGCAACTCACGATTCATGCCAGCTTACCCGATCAGATTCGCGATGCGCAACTGGAAGCTTTGAAAGATGATAATCTTCCATCGGAACTCATGCGGGGCATGAGCAAGCAACTTGAAACCAGATCGGACGGGGTCCGATATTTTGAGAACCGGATTTGGGTTCCACGATACGGAGAGTTGAGAACTCTAGTGATGGACGAAGCTCACAAGTCCCGATATTCTATCCACCCTGGCTCAGATAAAATGTATCATGATTTAAAGGAACTTTACTGGTGGCCGAACATGAAAGCCGACATCGCCACCTACGTGAGCAAATGCTTGACTTGTGCCAGAGTCAAGATAGAATACCAGAAACCATCTGGTCTACTGCAACAACCGGAACTCCCAATGTGGAAATGGGAACAAATCTCAATGGACTTTATTACGGGTTTGCCTAAGACACCGACGGGATGCGATACCATCTGGGTGATCGTTGACCGATTGACTAAATCGGCACACTTCTTAGCAATTAAAGAAACAGACAAAATGGAAAGACTGACTCGTGTCTACATGAAGGAAGTAGTGTCGAGACACGGAGTGCCTGTCTCGATCATTTCCGATCGAGATTCTCGTTTTACCTCACACTTTTGGAAGTCGCTGCAAAGCGCACTGGGCACACGTCTTGATATGAGTACCGCATACCATCCTCAGACGGATGGGCAAAGTGAACGGACTATCCAGACCCTGGAGGATATGTTGCGTGCATGCGTCTTAGATTTCGGAAAGAGTTGGGAACCCCACTTACCCTTGGTAGAGTTTTCGTATAATAACAGCTACCACGCAAGTATTAAGGCAGCACCGTTTGAAGCGCTGTACGGACGGAAGTGTCGATCACCACTCTGCTGGGCAGAGGTGGGTGATAGCCAAATCACTGGTCCGGAACTGGTACTCGAAACCTCGGAAAAGATCGTTCAAATCCGAAATCGCATGGCAGCAGCACGAGATCGCCAAAAGAGTTACGCCGACAAGCGCCGAAAACCTCTCGAATTTCAAGTAAACGATCGGGTGTTACTCAAAGTCTCACCTTGGAAAGGTGTGGTTCGCTTTGGTAAGCGAAACAAACTCAACCCACGGTATGTTGGTCCGTACCGGATAACTGAGCGCATTGGTCCGGTGGCGTACCGACTGGACCTACCAACAGAACTCAGTGGCGTACACGATGTATTCCACGTTTCAAATTTGAAGAAATGCCTATCTGATGAAACCCAAGTAGTCCCTTTGGAGGAACTACAAGTCGATGAACAGTTACGGTTCATTGAGGAACCAGTTGAGGTTTTGGATTGGGAAACCAAAACGCTCAAACACAGCAAAATTTCAATAGTTAAAGTTCGTTGGAACTCGAGACGTGGACCGGAGTTCACGTGGGAACGCGAGGATCAAATGATGAAAAAGTATCCCCACCTTTTTGAAGGGCTAACCAAACACCGAAAACCGCGAAACCCGGCAAACCGTCAAACATCACCGGAGGTATGAATTAAATTTCGGGACGAAATTTCTTTTTACTAGGGGATGATATGACAAACTGAAATTTTTCTTCTTACTCTTTCAGACTCTCATCACGACTTGACTCAAATTTTCGGGACGAAAATTCTTTAACAAGGGAATGATGTGACAATCGTCAATTCCAGGTTAACTCCGTTAACTCAACTCCGTCAATTCAAACTTTAAGATCGTTGAATCTATAACGCACACTTCATTACATTTAAACTAGGGTTTAAATGACGCTTAACACTCACTACATGGGTAGTCTTTCGGGATTTGCACCGAAACGCAAACGAGTTGACGCAAACGATTGATAAATAAACGACAAACGTAAAAACAATAATTATATGATTATTATGTGTTAGGATTATGTGCTATGTGATAATACTATGGTCATGTTAACTTATTGTCCAAGTATGATGGAATGTTCTAGAAAAACAACACTTGAAAGTAGAAGGACTAGAGTGTAACTTGTTTGCTTATAAATATATCCTAAACTAAACCCTAACCTATTATTATTATTCCTTCCAAATCCCGATCGGAGCTCTCACCTCCCCTCTCCAAGGCTGCCGTCACTTTCATACACACATACAAACCCTAATCAAGTGTTTAATCCAAGAACTAGGTGCTAGGAAGGTATAATTGATCATCCTTTACCTTCTTGTTGTTTAATTTTGATGTTTAATGGGTTAATTAAGAACCCTAGGCAGCCGATTTTGATAAGTATGTATGAGTTAACATGATGGTTGTTGAATTCATGATGATTGATAAACTAGATTGATATTGATACATGATTGATTGTTGTTCTTGATTTGAATTAAAACACAAACCCTAATCTTGTATGTATGGTGTGATTGATATGCATGGATAGTAGTTATAGTGTCTAGAGGGTTATATGGATGCATAATAGTTCATAGATTGTTATTTTGTTGAGTTTTGATGTGAACAGATTCTGGACAGAATGAATATACGATGTTTAACTGACTGTAACGAAGTGTAAACGTGAAAATTGATTGAGATTGTGGGTACTGCAGTAAACTAGGTTGAGTTTAGTTTCTATGAAGTATAAATTCGTAATTTTTGGATAAGTGGAAGTATACTTTTATGATTTTACAAAAACGTGATGCAAAGCTGAGCTGTTAGACCTGCTGTTAGGTTATGTTGTAAATGTTATATCTCATGAACCACGAGACCAATTGGGTTGGTTCCACTTCTGGAAGTTGACTCACTGAGTTAGGAACCAAACCCAAGTGGTCTTGCATTTATTGGATTTTTCGTTTAACGGGAATTTCAAATAACATTCTGTTGCGCGTGAATCTGACTGATATGAGTTTACTGTAGTGTTTTGATCATTATGAGCAATCTATATGGAATAAAAATAAGATAAAACATGTTCTGGAAACCTAAGATATGTATGCTTCTGTGGTAATTTTTGGTAAATTAATTGAGACGTTATAATCGGTGAACTAGTGCAATCTTTCAAGTAGAAATTCTGTCATAACGAAACTAGCTGCTGAGTTGTATAGGAATGCATGAAATATGATAGTTTTTATATAATTGTTGTATTTTGACCAAAATACCCTTGCGGGGAATAGTTGCTAGTTGATTGCCATGAATTGACCAAATTGCCCTTATGGGGAATAATGGTTAGTTAGTCTTTGTTTGTTGACCAAAATGCCCTTACGGGAATAATTGCTAATAAGTATGTTATTAATACGTGACACGAAAGTAATTGCTCACTCATGTATCGTATCACAATTGTACTTGTTCAAGTCACACACGATTCACAAACGAAACACGAAATATGTTACGTGCATAGGTATTATGTGCCGAGTCTAGAGACTCGTTAAATGTTCCGCTACTTAGAAAATCTCTTTGATATTTTAGAACGCTAGAGAGTTTTCTACGACGCGCATCACTTGGTGATCTAGATCGGATATTCTTCGCAAACAGTGAGTTCACTTACCCCACTCTTAAACTGTTTTCAAACGTTTTTCACTTGGGGGAGATAACATACTCCGATAAACATATTTTCTGAGATAAACGCATATGAAAGATTTTGTTATAAATTATATATCACTTGTAAAGGCTAAGCGGCATACATAACATTTGAAGTCCCACACATCGGACCGGTTAATATTTGGAATAGCGAGTCACTTTTGGGTAGTACTACTGGGTTTGACAAACCCCACCCGACGCTAAGCTCAACTGGAGGTTGAGTGGGTGTAAATTTTGGCTAACACTTACCATGGTCTGGAGGACCTGGTGACGGGCACTTGATAAACAGTCAGCTTCGGTCGCGAACCACTTAGCGATACTTGTTGTATAGATTAGCTACCTATCGATATATAATTTGACATAACACTATCTGGTAATGCAAAACACTTAAACGCTGTAACGTGGTTACACACTCAAACGCCGTAACGGGGTTATGCAACACTTAAACGCTGTAACGTGGTTACACACTCAAACGTCGTAACGAGGTTACGCAACATTTAAACATCGTAACGAGGTTACGCAAAACGCTAAACAATTTACCTTATTTAACTTGTGAACTCACCAACCTTGTGTTGACACTTTTAGTATGTTATTCTCAGGTAGCCGAGGCGGGCGCGCGGTTTAGGAGCATGCATTAATGAAAACACTTTTATTCTGCAAACTTAATTTTAACAGTTACATTTGGTTTTAAGTCGTCCTGCGTGACGCAACTTTTGAATTAAGGTTTTACGCTTCCGCATTTACTTTCATTTAAACGTTTTTCTTTGGTTTAGTTATAACTAATGAATCCGATCCTGCCAGTTCACACCCTCTGACGGTAAAACTCCGTTAGTGGATTTTGAGGGTGTGACACAATTCAATCTTGGATTTTGATACAGAATCTAAATATATTATAACAAAGCAATATAAATATTAAAATAAATATAAAGCCATACCGGAAAACCGTAATAACTTCATCATATCAATTCATTCTTGGATTTTGATTTACAACCTAAAGAGATTATAAAAAAATCATATAACAATTAAAATAAATATAAAACATTACCGGAAAACAATAGAAGCTTACTGGAAAAAATTATATAACAAAATCGGCCATTACCGGAATATAGGAGACAGTGGAGGAATAAGCCGAAAGAGAGAGGAAACCAAGAGAGAGAGAGATTAAAATGGTTAGGATTTTAAATCTTGAGATTTATATAATGTAAATTAGATGATATAGTAAGTTTTTGAATTCTTATAATAATTAAAATAATTAATATCATAATTACATTAATAGGTTAATTATGATGTTTCACCTGATTTTAAAAATATACATAATTATTAATAATCATTGATTGTCTAGTATTTTAATTTATTTTAGAATTTTTTTATTCACATGAAAAATAGAGAAGTGGTAAATAAAAATGGAAAGTTTAATAATACATCAATAGGAAGAGGCCATGTTAAGTTAAAGTCTATTGTTTTAATAGTATATTTAGATTTAGATTTAGATATAGATAATAAGAAGCATAAATTTTGGAACTACAAAAAATTACACTTGCTTAATAACCACCATAATTATAGACAATTCCTAAAATATTTCTAGTCAAATTAAAGATTCGAGTAAAGTTATGAATTATATGCATTTCCTAACCAACAGATGTTGACTATTCTTAATAATTTAAAATAATAAAGTAAAAAATCAATCATCATAGTAAACATATAAGAATCATAGTTAATAAAACAATATATTTTAGGAAAAAATAAGGAATTTTCTTAATCAACTATATGAAATTTCTTACTAATTTGAAATAACCAATAAGGTTAATGTTAAAAAATAAAGTCATAATCAATTGTCAAGCTCATATAGTTGAATGTCATATGAAGCGTTGTATTGCTCTAATAGTATTGTAAGATATAAAGAAGGTTATTTTTGTTAAACCTCGTAAATTTAGAAATAATTTTACAAAATAATCAAATTGAATAAAGCCTATACAATAAAATATTATATTTAGTATATAAAAAGATTCTAAATAGCCTATGATACAAATATATATATATACCATATAATATAACCTGTATAACCTATACATGTATACAAAACAGTTACACTGTATATATATATAAAATCCGTGTATAATTATAAAATCTAAAATTAGAATCAAAATCGGGGCCATAATTTTTGGAACTACCAAAAATTACAAGCGCCTTAAATTTGAATTTGAATTGCAGTCAAAGGTTAATTAAGGCAGAAAACTGTTATTAAATTAAATTGAATAATCATCACATTTTAAAAACCAAATCGATAAAATTAAATGGTGATCAAATTATAAGAGGAAACAACATCATAAATACAGTTATTTTAAATTTAAAATTTCTAAAAATAATTAAATTCTAAAAAAACATATAATAGGTTTTAATTTACAATCTTTTAATATAATTGACTAACATAATTGACTAAATTAAAATTGAAGTAAAACAAATAGGTTTTATTTACAAATATTCTGAAATTCCAATTAGATTATATTATTTTATATTAAATAAATAATTAACACAAATTTCAAACAAATATTAGGTAAATAAAAATGAATAAAATACAGAAAAAAAGAAAAATCAAGAATTAATATACCTGCGAACACATATTTGATGGAGAAGATGGACATTTTGAAAATGGAGAAGACGGTGATCGTATCTGCATCAATTGGTCGGAATAACAAATTAGGCTTGTTTATGTATTAAATACAAATTCCGTCCTTTAACAAATTAGGTTTTTTTAATAAATCAGTTTGAAATTTCATAAATAAAATGAATATTCCATCAATTATATAATTAAAATATACGAAAATAATCTTATAAACAAATATTATGGTAACAGCATAAATAATTTCCTTGATTATCGTTTCTATAGTCAAAGCTTTAAATATAATTTGTAATTCAAATTATGAACCACTGGTCATATAATAAATTAGATTTGACGAACCATTATAGTCAAACTTCCAATTATAACCGATTACCTTAATTTACAGTCAAATAACAAATTATATTTGAAACTATATAAAATTTTTGTAAAAAATTATAATTCCGGAATACTAAAGGTCAATATTATATATGTATATAATATATGAATTAATAAATTTTCACAATATTTATTAAAAACTATAATTAAAAAAATCTAAAATTGAAGTTTCAGATTTTTGATACAAACGAATCAGAAATTGGCCGGAAATTGCCTTGTTTAGATTTAAGAAAGAAAACAATAAGAAATTGGCCGGAAAAATTATAATAAATATGAAATTCTATGTGCAACATATGATGGAAAATTACCTTAACTATATTAACCGGAAAACAATTCGATATTCGATCTGGTCTGATCAACCATTAATTGAACTAGAAATATTCTTATTGCATTGTCTCTGATGAACAATCAATTTAACGGAAACAATGGTATTGGAGAAATCCATAAACATTGAACTGAAGAAGTATAAATAGATTAATCAATTGTTGATACATATTGTAGATATCGGATATGAGCGGCCAAAAATTAGGGTTGTTATGTTTGTGAGGTTGTTAGAGAAAATAATGAGTTTAGGAATTGAGTGAGGATTATGAATGTTGGACCGAGTTTAATTTTTTATAATATAAATGGAATAAAATAAAAGAAAAATATGAGGAAAAAATCAAAGGGAAAGATGGTGAGTTGGCAGCCTAGGTGGACAGCCTTGTTGATTGTCATGTGGACAATTATAACGCTTTAATAGTATTGTTAGATGTGAACCGACCCGACCAGAACGGCTGAATCGGACCAAACCAAAAAACTTTTGTAGCGATTTGACCCGACCCGAATGGCCGAACCAGAACAAATTCTTTTTGATATAATTGAATACCTGTAAGGCCCCATTACCGGTGCCTCACATTTGGACGTTGGATTTACTCATTAACATAGTTCTAATAATCAGATTTAATAAAAACATTCGCGGAACATTAAACTTTCAATAAAACATACGTATTAATTCATAACTTGTCTTAATAAACATACTGTCTTTAAAACATAACTAATAAACGTCTTGGGTCTTCCGATGCCAGCCTCTTATTCAATGCCATGTGTTCCCCTCAAGCGAGCTACCTTATCCTCCTCACCTGCGTGCATACCAAAAGTCAGCTACGCTGAGTGAGTTCTAGTTAATCATACAATACAATTCATTCATACTTACATACTTTCATTTATACTTTCATACTTTCATTCATTCTTTCATACTTTCATATCTTACGTTATAAAGAGCATTACGCCACGGCTTCAAGGTCTAACTCGTTTTAGTCGCAAAGCTTGAACCTTTAATCATAAAAACGCTCTTTAAGCTAGATCTAGGGTTTCCTTGATGAACCTTTTATAACCATAAGTTGTTAAGTCCATTCTAATCATCAAGTTTGCAACTTTATAATTTATCTAGACCCGATCTACTCTAGGGTTAAGTTTCATGGCAAGTGTTCATAAAAATGTAACCTTTAATCATAGAGAACATACCTTTACGTGTTCTTAGGTTATGGCTTGACTTGTTTGTAAATCCTGATCATGTACTAAGCTTGGGTAATCGATAACTGAAAGTATTAGACTTGTATTTGGTCTTGGACCTCTTTTTCTCTCACGACCATAAAAAGGTAAGATATGTGTGTGTTTTAAGGTGTAGAATGGATGGAAATGGAAAGGATTAGGGTTTAAGGGGGTATTTATACTCCCTTAAGCCCATGGACCTAAAGCCCATCTTTCCTTTTTGGTCCATGCTTAATTCCCTTTAATTAGCCAACTTATCTTCCCTTTAATATTTTATTATTTCTTTGCCAATTCAAGTAAACTCGTTTATCATAAGAAATAATATAAAATATTATGACTTGAAATTTTGGGATGTTACAAGTCTTCCCTCCTTAAAGAGGTTTCGTCCCCGAAACCTAACTATTACATGAAAAGGTTAGGGTAAAACTTGCGCATCTCTTCCTCGACTTCCCAAGTGGCATCCGACCCCTTGCGGTGCTTCCATATCACTTTCACTAAAGGTATAAACTTATGACGAAGTTGCTTCTCCTTGCGGTCAATTATCTTTATCGGTTGTTCAATGTAGTTCAGCTGTTCATCAACCTCAATGTCCACCAGTGGCACGTGAGACGTGTCATCAGCTAGACATTTTCTCAGATGAGAAACATGGAAGGTTGAATGAATTCCTTCTAACTCATCGGATAAATCCAGCTTATAGGCTACTTCACCCACACGATCTAAAATCTTAAACGGACCAATGTACCTTGGACTCAACTTTCCTCTTTTTCTGAATCGAATGATTCCCTTCCAAGGAGAGACCTTGAGCATCACATTCTCGCCAACTCTAAACTCAATCGGTCATCGCCGCTTATCAGCCTATGACTTCTGTCTGCCTTGTGAAGCCTTCATCCTAGCCTTAATCTAATCAAACTTTGTAGACGTTTCTTGAACCACTTCTAGGCTTCCCATTTCCTTCTGTCCAATCTCTCCCCAACATACCGGGGTTCTACATCGTCTACCAAAAAGCATTTCAAACGATGGCATACCAATACTTGAATGGTAACTGTTGTTATAGGAGAACTCTGCCAGATGCAGATGATCATCCCAACTTCCACCAAAGTCTAAAACACAAGAACATAGCATATCCTCATGGGTTTGGATCGTCCTTTCCGACTGTCCGTCTGTTTGAAGATGATACGTCGTACTGATGTTTATTCTCGTTCCCATAGTTTCATGGAACTTCTTCCAAAACCTCGATGTAAATCGAGTATCCCTATCAGACACGATCGATAACGGTACTCCAAGCTTGGATACAACCTCTTTGATGAATAAACTTGCGAACGTTTCTGACGAGATAGTCTCTTGTATATGCAGAAAGTGAGCACTTTTTGTCAAACGGTACACAACCACCCATATGGTATCATGATGCTTAGCTATACGGGGTAGCTTAGTTATGAAATCCATGGTGATGTGTTCCCATTTCCATTCAGGTATCTCAAGAGGTTGCATTTTTCCATAAGGCTTCTGATGTTCGGCTTTGACTTGCAAGCAAGTTAAGCACTTACTAACATAATCCACTACATCGTTTTTCATTCCTGGCCACCAGTAATCTCTTTTCAAATCTTGGTACATCTTTGTAGCTCCAGGATGAATTGAGTATCTTGACTTACGAGCTTCATCTAAGTTTTGACCTTTAAGATCTCCATGGCGTGGAATCCACATACGATCAAATCTAGTCTTAATCCCATGAGTGTTTTCCATCAACTCATCTTGCTGGCCGTAAACTCTCTATTTCTTCACTAACCCTTCATCTACCAGCACTTCTGACTGCACTTTGAAGATTTCTTCAAAAAGACTATAATTCATAATCAACTGGTATGACTTCACTGTTGCAATGACTTCCTCATTATTACGACATAGTGCGTCAGCAACCACATTAGCTTTACCAAGATAGTACTTGATGTCGCAGTCGTAATCCTTTATCAACTCCAACCATCTCCTCTGTCTCATATTCAGTTCCTTCTGCTCGAAGAAATACTTCAAACTCTTATGATCGGTGTAGATGGTACACTTCGTACCATATAGGTAGTGCCTCCATATCTTAAGAGCGTGAACTACTGCTTCTAGCTCTAAATCATGCGTCGGATAAGTACTCTCATGGACTTTCAACTATCTAGACGCGTAAGCTATCACCTTTACTCGTTGCATCAACACGCAACCTAACCCACGATATGAAGCATCAGTACAAACAACCAAATCCTCGTCACCATAGGGTAAAGCAAGGATTGGAGCTTGCGTGAGTCTTATCTTTAATTCCTAAACGCTTCTTCTTGGAACTTTCCCTAACTGAACGTTACCGTCTTTCGGGTCATACAGGTCAACGGCGCGGCTATCTTGGAGAAACCTTCGATGAATCTCCTATAGTAGCCTGCTAACCCTAAGAAGCTTCGTATATCAGTCGAATTCTGTGGATTCTTCCAGTTCGTTATAGCTTCAATCTTAGCTGGGTCCACGGTAATCCCTTCAGGATTTATCACGTGACCTAGAAATTGCACTTCTTGCAACCATAACCCGCATTTTGAAAACTTAGCGTACAACTTCTCTTTCTTCAGAGTCTCCAATACTTCTCTCAGATGCTCTGCATGATCAGACTCGCTTCTAGAATAAATTAATATATCGTCGATGAAAACGATGACTGACTTATCCAACATCGCCTGACACACCCTATTCATCATGTCCATAAATGATGCAGGAGCATTTGTTAGACAGAATGACATTACGAGGAACTCGTATTGTCCATACCGCGTCCGAAACGCTATTTTAGGGATGTCTGCCTCTTTCACCTTCAGCTGATGATAGCTCGATCTGAGATCTATCCGTGAAAACAACTTGAACCTTGCAGTTGGTCAAACAGATAATCAATCTTTGGTAAAGGATATCTATTCTTCACCGTAAGCTTATTCAACTCGCGATATTCTATGTACATTCTCATACTTCCATCATTCTTCTTCACAAATAACACTGGTGAGCCCCACGGGAAAACCCTTGGTCTAATAAAATCCTTATTGAGGAGTTCTTGCAGTTGGGACATGAATTCTTTCATTTCGGACGGCGCTAGACGGTAAGGCGCTTTTGCGACGAGTTGGGCTCCTGGTACTAAATCTATCTGGAACTCTATCTCTCGCTCTGGTGGCAACCCCGGAAGATCCTCAGGGAATACTTCTGGGTAGTTGCGCACGATAGGAACATCTTTCAATTTTTTCGTCTCGGCCGTAGCGTTGACAACATACTCCAGGTAGGCACCGCACCCTCGCCTTAACAAGCCCTCGGCTTTTATCATCGAAATGACATTAAGCCCAGAACTTTCCTTATCACCATAAACTGTCACCGCACTACCATCCAAGGACTTTAACCTTATCATCCTACTCTTACACACTATCTGAGCTTCATACTCAGACAACCAATCCATTCCCAAAACCACATCGAATCCTCATAAGGTCATAACGTACAAGGTAAAAGGGAACTCGTGTCCCTCTAACTCTATCTTACAGTCCTTAACCATTTTCATTATTTTAACCGAGGCGTCACTAGCGGTTTCTACTATAAAAGTTGCAGACACTCGGCAACATTTTATTTTAGATGATTTACTAAATGGCGTGGCTACATAACTTTTGTTCGCACCCAAATCAAATAATACCGAAGCGGAAATACCGTTTACTAGAAACGTACCTGTCTCAACATCTGGGATCTTCTTGGCTTATTCTTGGGTCAGCATATAGGCACTGGTCTTTGGCCTATATGGTTCAGGATCCTTCTTCCCACTTCCTCTAGCTTAATTCTCAATACATTCTCTTGCAAAGTGACCCGTCTTACCGCACTTGTAACATGCGGGCTTAGCACTACACTCATGAGCGTAATGACCGGCCTTTCCACATTTATAGCAAACATTCGACCCAACTCTGCACTCCCCTGCATGCATCTTTCCACACTTATAACAAACGTCAAAACCCTTACCCCACCTGCACTCACCACCGTGTGCTTTGCCACAAGTCTTGCATGACCTGTTCTCCCATACCTTCTGTTTCTTATCTTTTGAGTTCCACAACTGAGTATCGGGTCGTTTGACATGATTGACCCACTTCTTATCTTTCCTTTCTTCTTCCACCACAACATCATCTGCAGCCAAGTTTGCATAAACCATCTCTCCAAGCTCGACCGCAGAGTCAAAAGTAGCAGGCTTTCTCGTCCTGACTAGCGTACGGACTTTCTGTGGAAATCCCCTCACATAGCACTTAATTCTCTTAGCTTCAGTGTTGACCATATCGGGCACCAACCTAGACATTCGTTTGAACTTGGTGGTGTACTCCCGATGTGTCATCGTTCCAGCTTTCAAGTTCAGGAACTTCATCTCCGCCTTCTCAACCTCGGCGTCAGCACAAAATTTCTTCATAACCACTTCATAGCCTTGATTTCCTCTTGACTCTTCCTCTGCTCAATCGATTCCCACCAGTACATCACCTCATCACCAAATGATTGGGTGGCATAACCGACAGCTTGATCGGGACGGCACTGGCTAATGCGGATAACCTTGTCCATAGTAGTTATCCATTGGATAGTAGCGATTGCGTCTCCCAAACTAGTCAGCTTCGGCGGGTCGCATCCCTTGAAGGACTTATAGTTGCACCCACCTCGGCCTCTTTTCCTGCCATCAACTTTCACAGACTTATCTTCACTCGAGGCCTCCCTCTATCCTTCCTCCTCTCTCCTACCATCACCACCTGCTCCTCTTGTAGTTCTTTCACGGCTTCCAGAAGACCCTCCAGGAGTCATATTCTTCACAGCAGTGGCTACAGCTTGAACAATAGCTGCTTGAATAGCGGGATCCAGTTGAACCCTTTCGTTGTTGTTCGGGTATCTTCCAGCTGCGCTTCCTTCATCTCCGGTGTTGGAAGCTGTCTCAACCAATGGTTGTTGGGCAAGACGAGGCCTGCCACGACGTCCAGTGCGACCTTCAGTTCTCACAATTCTTCCAGCTCCTACATTTCCTCACATTCCAGCCATCGTATTCTAAAAGGGAAAACACAAACGTCATCACTCAAGGAACTATTTAGAACAAGGATAGTAAGGCTAACAGGTAATAACAGTGGCCAGCCAAGATTAGCTGACCACGTTACTTTCCGTGTCCTATACACTTCCTTTTATGAGTCTATTTGTGTTGGTTCTACTTTAAACCATTAATCAATCAAGGAAATCAGTTAATCCTATCTCCAATATTACACAATTATTCAATCATACCTTTACCTTTACTGGGATTGCTTGAGTGACACATGGCATTCTTGAACTGGCATCTTCTTTCTTTTCTTACTTAAATCCCATTCTCAGTTCGAGTCTAAGCATGTAGGATGCTTAAATCTCTCAAACTTTGCTCTGATACAAACTTGTAAGGCCCCGTTACCGGTGCCTCACATTTGGACGTTGGATTTACTCATTAACATAGTTCTAATAATCAGAGTTAATAAAAACATTCGCGGAACATTAAACTTTCAATAAAACATACGTATTAATTCATAACTTGTCTTAATAAACATACTGGCTTTAAAACATAACTAATAAACGTCTTGGGTCTTCCGATGCCAGCCTCTTATTCAATGCCATGTGTTCCCCTCAAGCGAGCTGCCTCATCCTACTCACCTGCGTGCATACTAAAAGTCAGCTACGCTGAGTGAGTTCTAGTTAATCATAAAATACAATTCATTCATACTTACATACTTTCATTTATACTTTCATTCATTCTTTAATACTTTCATATATTACGTTACAAAGAGCATTATGCCCTACTTCCTTGAGTATTATTAGGGCCCGGTTCCTCTTTCCACGGGTATTATTAGGGCCCGATCCCCTTTTCCTCGAGTATTATTAGGACCCGGTTCCCTCTTTCCTCGATTATTAGTAGGGTTCGGTTCCCTAGTTCTCGAATATTAGTAGGGTTCGATTCCCTCTTTCCTGGGGTATTATTAGGGCCTGGTTCCCTCTTCGTACCATACAACCATACATTAACCTTCTTTTATAAACTTTATAACATTCATATATATAAGCATAAATACTTTACCTTCATTAAACATAGCATTAAAACTTGTCAGCACGTGCAATATACAAAGATCGTTCAATCATTCCTAACCTTCACATAATCACATAAGACATACACTTATTACTTAGGATAAATGTATTAACAAACACATCGATTATGCACACAGCCCCGAAAACATAACACAGAAATGGGGCTAGAAACTCACCTGAATCCTGTTGCGTTCACCTTTAGTCGTTATCCCCTTCTTTAACTGAGCCCGGCTAACTGTTAAATATGTATATATGATATTTAACCATATAATTAACTTAGTTTGTATTTAGTTAACCAACGTATTTTTCTAAGTTGGGCTTGTTTGTCTAATTCTTACATATCGGTCCATTAAGATCAGGCCCACTGTCCAATGTAGCTTCTGGGCCCAACTAACCAGGGCCAATGTCAACAGAGAAACATGTTGGCCGAGAACTCCGGTCTGACCGAGAACTTGTCCTGACCGAACCCTCAGTTACCGAGAACCCTCGTTGACCGAGTTCTCGCATTGACCGAGAACCCAGACGGAGGCTCAGGTCACCGAGAACCCTGGCCTGATGCTTCCAGCTCAGATCTTAACTTTAAATCCATTCTATATTGGCTAACGGTTCAAAATGGCTCTTTTAACCACCTTTCACAACCATTCCTAACCGTTTAACACCCATTAACCCCATGGCTTCAAGGTCTAACTTGTTTTAGTCGTAAATCTTGAACCTTTAATCGTAAAAACGTTCTTTAAGCTAGATCAAGGGTTTCCTTGATGAACCTTTCATAACCTTAAGTTGTTAAGTCCATTCTAATCATCAAGTTTGCAACTTTATGATTTATCTAGACCTGATCTACTCTAGGGTTAAGTTTCATGGCAAACTGTTCATAAAAATGTAACCTTTAATCATAGAGAACATACCTTTACGTGTTCTTAGGTTACGGCTTGACTTGTTTGTAAATCTTGATCTTGTACTAAGCTTGGGTAATTGATAACTGAAAGTATTTGACTTGTATTTGGTCTTGGACCTCTTTTTCTCTCACGACCTTAAAAAGGTAAGATATGTGTGTGTTTTAAGGTGTAGAATGGATGGAAATGGAAAGGATTAGGGTTTAAGGGGGTATTTATACTCCCTTAAGCCCATGGACCTAAAGCCCATCTTTCCTTTTTGGTCCATGCTTAATTCCCTTTAATTAGCCAACTTATCTTCCCTTTAATATTTTATTATTTCTTTGCCAATTCAAGTAAACTCGTTTATCATAAGAAATAATATAAAATATTATGACTTGAAATTTTGGGATGTTACAATACCGATCCAAAAAACAAATTCTGACCCCTGTGAAAAAATTTCCTGAATCCACCACCAGCAATAGTAATAGTGGTTTGGTGTTTATCTAATATTATGTTGTGTTGTGAGGATCAAACATCGGTTGGCATACTTTAATTACTACCAAAGAAGTAAAGTGTTATAAATTATGTACTTGTGATTTTGTGCTTGGGGTCACTGTTATGTATTGTAAGGCCCCGTTCCCGGTAGCCCTAGATTAACATTGGATTTACTCATAAACACAGTTCTACAAATCAGAGTTCATTAAAACTTTCACGGAAACGTTAACTTTAATCATTCAATACAAAACATTAATATTTTCTTTAACGTCATAACATAAAACGTTATATTTAAAACATCGTTTCTTCAATCTTCAGATGCCAGCCGTTCAATCCATGCCATGTGCCTCCTCAAGCTAGCTCATTAAACATATTCACCAGCGTGCATACTAAAAGTCAGCTACGCTGAGTGAGTTCTAGTTAATCGCACATCATACAATACATACACTTACCACCAATTATGCATCCGAAGATACATAATAATTACTATACTAATTTACTATCATTACATAATGTCGTACATACTTTCATACTTTATTATTTTCATACTATATATTTACTGGCCTATCTATCCTCAGATATCATTAGGGTCCGGTCACCCTCCATCCTCGGATATTATTAGGGTCCGGTCACCTTCCATCCTCGGATATTATTAGGGTCCGATCACCCTCCATCCCCGGATATTATTAGGGTCCGGTCACCCTCCATTTCGTGTCACTGTACCATACTTGTCTTTACATACTATCCTTGACGATACGTGCAATACCCGAAGATCGTTCATGTATTGTCAGCATATCTTACGTACATCATTCATACATCATAAATATACATCATACATACGTCATTCATACATCATATATACCAATCATATCTTTAACTACTACCTGGCGGTACATGCAATATCTGAAGATCGTTCACGCACCGTCAAGAAATCATCATGCATAAATCATACGAGTCATACACTTACCACTTAAGGTAAGTGTGTTAACTATCACATCGAGTATGCACACAGCCCCGAAAACATAACAAGGAATGGGGCTAGAAACTCACCTGATCTCGGTTGCGTCCACCGTTTAAAGTTATTTTCTTCCTTTGCTGTGCGCAACTAACTGTTTGATATATACAATTTTAAATATTATTCTAGCCCTTCTTTCTGCTTACTTAACTAATCTTAAGTGTCTAAGCCGATGTTACTCCATTGGACTCTTTATAACGAACTAATCTTTTATAACGAACTGGCTTTAACGAATTGAAGCTAGTTCGTTGTTCTTCCTTAACGAATCATTATAACGAATTATTTAACCAATCGGAGCTAGTTCGTCAATCCTTCATTAACGAATCAGTTCACGAATTAAGGCTAGTTCGTTAACGAATTACCTTTATTTCGTTAGTTTCGCATAACGAATTAGGGTTAGGGTTCTAATATTCTTTTCATCCTTGTATACGCTTTTCCGGCGCCGTCATCGACGGAAAACCGGGATCTTACCCCATTTACCCGTTTTTCATTCAAAACAACTTATATAGGTTAAATTTTACATCTTTCTCACATAATAGGTTCCGATTTACTATCCTACCAAGTTTCAAGCAAAACCGTCTTCGTTTACCCGTCCTTTTCATAAACCGAACGATACTCGTTTTTCCCGAAACGAACCAACTAACCCGTTTACTATCAAGTTCATTACTTTATCAATAATCATGACCCGATATATCATCTTACCAATTTTCATGTAAATCCGTTCATGAAAAGTAAGCCTTTTTAACAAAAACGTACCTTTAAGGTTTTTGTATGAAATCACTCGAGATGCTCAAAACCATATCAAACGAACTCCAATTTGAGTGATTCAAGCGGCCACGGAACCTTCTTGTCCCGATCTATAAACCCATCAGCTCATCTTCACCGGAAACCACCGCTACAGTCGACGGAACACCTGATTAGTTTCTGGAATCTTCACTTTTGAGCTGCTATGGTTTTACTAATAAAAATAGGACTTCCCTACCTCTAATCGAAGATCTAATCGGTGTAAATCTTCATTTATATACCATGAACACTCAGTTAAAATTTGAGACAGATACGACGGCTAGATCTCCGGGAATCTTTGTGTCTTTATGGGTGGTTTTCTCAAAAACGGGAACTGGGTTAGGTGTGTGTTTTGATGGTGTAGGCTATGGTGTGAAGATGTATGAAAATGAAAAGGATTAGGGTTTTAAGGGGTATTTATACTCCCTTAAGCCCATGGACCTTAGGCCCATCTTTCCTTTTTGGTCCATAATTAATTACATCTAATTAGCCTACTTATCCTTCCATCTTTATTATTTTGCTATTTTTCTATTAACTCAAGTAAACTTTTCCATCTTAAATAAATAATATATTAATTATTTATTCTAAGAAATTTCGGGATGTTACAAATCTACCCTCCTTATAAAAGGTTTCTTCTTCGAAACGTGCTTAGTCCTTGTAAAAGAAATACTTCTTGTATTCACATTCTTTATTGAACCGACTTAGCTTCCTAACTTACCGGTTTATCCTTTGTCTCACAATCATCGAGTGATGTTAATTAGTTTTAGCTTTCTAGGTAGCTTGTCCATGAAGTCCTTGATGATACGTTTCCTTTTCCAGACTTTGCTAGTGCATATCACTTCCACAAGCATACTCTTCTTTCTTGTCCTTTAAATAGAAACATTGCACTTACTATCATTACACTGAGCACTGAATGACCATTCTATCCAATTGCAACCTTTAGCCAATATACTGTTTGCAATGCGTTCAAAACGTAAGGAAGCACTCCCGGTTCCTCCTTAATGATTATTTCTCGAAATCCCTTTGTCCATCCCTTAAGGTAGAACACTTCTTGCAATCCTTGAGTACATCCATTGCATAACTTATTGGAGAACTCCTTAAGTTACCACTTAAACCTTCTTTCATTCTCAGCTCTGTATCAACACGTAGGGTTCATGAGTTATAGCTGTCTAAGGTAGCTTGATCATGAAATCCATGGTGATACATCTTCCTTTTCTTGACTAATCTAGTCTCACCTTGTCCGATGAATCCATTGTTGTTTGATGCTGCATATCAGGCCATCTCATATATCAAAACCAATCGTCTTATTCGACTTCCTTTCCGAGCATGTCTTTCCATCTTTTGTTCTCAGTTTCTAGCATCCTCTTGCGGTGTGACTTTGGCTCCACATTCGTAATACTTGTGGTTGTTCTTATCAGTGTAGGCAACGTATCCTGTCTATCCACAGCTGTCACATACCCTGAACTCATCTTCATTTGAATTCTACTTAAGCGTTTCACTTTCATTAGTATCTACCTTCATTGTAATCGGCATCTTTCCTTTTTGATGCTTCGATGTAAACCGAGTATCTAGACTTATAACCTTCATCTAGGATTTGGTCTCGAAGATATCCATGACGTGAAATCCTCAGCCGACCAAATCTGATTTTCACATCATAGGTATTATCTTTCAACTCTATGTGTAACTAGAAAATTCATTTCATTTTTTTTTTGTTTTCATCTTGCTCTCATCCTTTATAACTTTTAACTGTGTCTCATGGATCTCGCTAATGCAATCTGAAGTACTAAATAATTTATACTACTTAAATGTCGTGGTATCTTCTCCACAATTTGGCCGTCAGCAACCATATTAACCTCACCAGGATAATACTTGATTTCACAATCCTAATCCTTTATCAGCCTCACTCATCTTCTTGCCTCGTATTCCGTTCCTTCTTATGACATGTGTCAATGGTACACCTTGGAAACCTAGCATACAGTTACTCTTTCTTTAACATCTCCAACACTTCTCTCGAGTGTTTATCATGGTCGGGCCTATTCCTTGAATATTTCAAGATTATCATCAACAAATGCGATGTCAGATTTGTCCACGTTCGGATGACACACCCAATTCATCATAACCATATATGTTGCTTGAGCATTCATCTATCCATGATATCACGAGAAACTCGTAGTATTCATATCGTGTCTGATATGTTGTCACAGGGATGTCTACCTCTTTCACTTTCAACATATGATAGCCTGCTCTGAGGTCTATTTGCGAGGACCAACTCGCACCTTGAATTTGATAAAACAAATTATACATTTGTGGCAATGAATATCTATTCTTCACAGTCAGCTTGTTCAACTCATGGAAATCTATACACGTTCTAATAATTCCGTCTTTTTTTTCATGAACATTGCCTATACACCACGTAGGGAAATACTCGGCATAGAACACCTTCGTCGAGGAGTTGTTGTAGTTGGGACATTAACTCTTTCATCTTGGACGACACCAGGCAATAATGTGCTTTCGCGAAGGGTCGTGCTCCTGGTATTAAATCTATCTGGAATTCTACCTCTCGTTCCAGTGGTAACCTCGGCAGGTCCTCTAAGAACACTTATGGATAGTTACACACTATAGGAACATCTTTCACTTCCTTCGCTTCCGTAGCTTTGACAACATACGCCAGAAGCACTACACCCTCGTCTTAAAAAACCTTCAGCTTTTGTCATCGGGGTGACTTTAAGCCTTGAACTTTCCTTAATACTATAAATCGTCACTGTACCTCCATCCAAATACATAAACCTTATAAACTTTATCTTACATGTTATATGAGCCTTAGGCTCAAACAGCAAATCCATTCCCAAACGACATCGAACTCTTAACATAAAGTGTAGCAAGGAACTCACGTCCATCTAGTTCTGCCTTACAATTCTTAAGCAGTCTCATACTTTCACGAAAGTATCTCTAGTGGTCTCTTCCATAAAGTCTCAGGTACACAACTACATTCTTCTTAGCTTCTTCTTTCACATTCGCTACACTGTGTAGTCTCATCCTTGCATTCCTTTTCAAATAGGATGCCTCGACATTCACCAGTCCTTCTCGATCATCTCTAATTTCTCGTCATTCGCTTCGTTACTCATGATCCTAGCAAGTTCCTTTATGGAGTTAACTATTCAGACATACTACCTGTCTTGACTCATTCTAGTTGGCTTATCTCTGTTTCTTTCATGTTACTTCCATTTGGACTTCACAGTTCAGGCTACCTTTGATGCTTCAGCGAACATTGTTGGCATTGTAGTGCGAAACATTTGAGCAACTCCCTTGGTGTATATGATTACAAGCTCCAAGTTGGATCCTTTTTCATTACTTCCTAAATTCGAAGTCCTACTGCTTTCGTATATCGCTTTGTCACACCTTCTTCAACAGGTGTTTGGTTGGCACGTGTCTTACCACAGCGCCCAGTACGATCTCCTCACGCTCGCCCCATTGTAAGTCATCTATCTTATCTCTAAGGAAACACAAACTTTATCACTCTAGGAATTATTTAGCACATGATTCGTAAGGTAAGTAGTTAATGACAGTGGCCAAGTGTAATTAACTATTTGCATTACTCCTCAGGTTCTACATACTTCCCTTTATGATTTCACTTGTGCTAGTTTCTACTTTTAAATAGTTAATCAATGAAACAATCAATTAATCCTATCCCTACATACACATATTCTTCCTTTAACAGTTAAGCTAACATCCTTACACATTATTTAACCTTATACTTTACCTTTACTAAGCTTGCTTGAGTGACACGTGGCTATCTTGAACTGTCATCTTCTTTCTTTTCTTACTTGAATCCCATTCTCTGTTCGAGTTTAAGCATGTAGGATGCTTAAATCTCTCGAACTTTGCTCTGATACCAAATTGTAAGGCCCCGTTCCCGTAGCCCTACTTTAACATTGGATTTACTCATAAACACATTACTACAAATCAGAGTTCATTAAAAACTTTCGCAAAACGTTAACTTTAATCATTCAATACAAAACATTAATATTTTCTTTAACGTCATGACATAAAACGTTATATTTAAAACATCGTTTCTTCCATCTTCAGATGCCAGCCGTTCAATCCATGTCATGTGCCCTCCTCAAGCTAGCTCATTAAACATATTCACCTGTGTGCATAATAAAAGTCAGCTACGCTGAGTGAGTTCTAGTTAATCGCACATCATACAATACATACACTTACCACCAATTATGCATCCAAAGATACATAATAAGTAGTATACTCATTTACTATTACATAATGTCGTACATATTTTCATACTTTATTATTTTCATACTATATATTTACTGGCCTATCTATCCTCGGATATTATTAGGGTCCGGTCACCCTCCATCCTCATATATTATTAGGGTCCGGTGACCCTCCATCATCGGATATTATTAGGGTCCGGTCACCCTCCATCCTCGGATATTATTAGGGTCCGGTCACCCTCCATTTCGTGCCACTGTACCTTACTTGTCTTTACATACTATCCTTGACGATAAGTGCAATACCCGAAGATCGTTCACGTATTGTCAACATATCTTACGTACATCATTCATACATCATAAATATATATCATACATACGTCATTCATACATCATATATACCAATCATATCTTTAACTACTACCTGGCAGTACATGCAATATCTGAAGATCGTTCACGCACCGTCAAACAATCATCATGCATAAATCATACGAGACATACACTTACCACTTAAGGTAAGTGTATTAACTATCACATCGAGTATGCACACAGCCCCGAAAACATAACAAGGAATGGGGCTAGAAACTCACCTGATCTCGGTTGCGTCCACCGTTTAAGGTTATTTTCTTCCTTTGCTGTGCGCGACTAACTGTTTGATAGATACAATATTAAATATTATTCTAGCCCTTCTTACTGCTTACTTAACTAATCTTAAGTGTCTAAGCCGATGTTACTCCATTGAGTCATTACCCGGTTAGTTAATCGTTACACGTTAACCTTTAAAGGTATCTTTCATAAATTAATAAAGTCTAGTGGCTAATATGTAATTAAGCCATTTATTCTAAGTCCAAGGACCTTTTTGTCATTCTTTCAAACTTCTAATTCATGATTTAGAATATAGCGAACTGGACTCTTTATAACGAACTAATCTTTTATAACGAACTGGCTTTAACGAATTGAAGCTAGTTCGTTGTTCTTCCTTAACGAATTATTTAACCAATCGGAGCTAGTTCGTCAATCCTTCATTAACGAATCAGTTCACGAATTAAGGCTAGTTCGTTAACGAATTACCTTTATTTCGTTAGTTTCGCATAACGAATTAGAGTTAGGGTTCTAATATTCTTTTCATCCTTGTATACGCTTTTCCGGCGCCGTCATCGACGGAAAACCGGGATCTTACCCCATTTACACGTTTTTCATTCAAAACAACTTATATAGGTTAAATTTTACATCTTTCTCACGTAATAGGTTCCGATTTACTATCCTACCAAGTTTCAAGCAAAACCGTCTTCGTTTACCCGTCCTTTTCATAAACCGAACGATACTCGTTTTTCCCAAAACGAACCAACTAACCCGTTTACTATCAAGTTCATTACTTTATCAATAATCATGACCCGATCTATCATCCTACCAATTTTCATGTAAATCTGTAACACCCCGTAACCGCAGCGGAAACGTACACGGGATGCGACAGACTCCTCTGATATCAACCACATTGTTTATAAAGAAAACCGAATGCATTAATATACTTCAAAATTACATTATCTCATCTTTCATTACCGTCTAGGTGATACACACATCATACAATACGGTTCATAATTCTATCTATTATAATGTATCCTAACGTCCAGCACGCAAACCTTACACACATCAAGCACTTAGCACGTAATCAATCACTTTATCTTAGTTGTACCTGAAAAGCATGTGAGAAAACGGGTCAACCACGAATAGTTGGTGAGTTTCACAATTTTAGTAAACCATGATAAATCCATATCATAATATAATATTATCTGGGGATACTGTTAACCCATAAATACATTTAATAACCTCTGGGGACACTGTTAACCCAGAACTTCCAATAACCTCTGGGGACACTGTTAACCCAGAACACTTCCACTAACCTCTGGGGACACTGTTAACCCAGAAACTTCCAATAACCTCTGGGGACACTGTTAACCCAGAACACTGTTGCGGGGCCTTACAATATTAGCAACTCAGACAATTACCATCTTAATACATTACCGTACGATTCCCGTAAAATAAACATTATATAAATACATTCATTTCCATGCGATCGGCATGTACTTAAATACTTTGATAAAAACATGATTTCCGCCCCGGGAAAATATTTAAAACAGTTCAATAAAAAGGGGCTCGTGAAACTCACCTTAGCACATGCAAGCAGGTAACGACAATCATTATCAATTAACACGTCCAATCTGTAATATGATCCCTACGATCGTTATTATACAATTATTGTTTATATAATCTTTAACCTTATCAATCGGTACATCTGGGGACACTGTTAACCCAGTACTGTACCTGTTCCGGGGGAAATGTTAACCCAGAAATACTTCTCCGAACTCAGATTGTGATGTCGTTTAGAGTTCCATGGTCACAATTTCTATTAGTCGTTTTCTCGTTTTGCGTGCCTAGCACGAATATCCGTTTTATATTTCAAAAATGAGTTTGGTCACACACGACCCGAAAATAGTGGTTGTCTGATAATTTAATTTAAAATGTAAAATTATAGCTCGGTTTAGACGTCCCGATTGGCCGCGGGACTCGTTTCCGTCTTTGGCGTACCGGAAACCGTTAAAATTGGTTAAAAATACCCAAATCATCCGGCTTATTTTCGGATGATTCATTTTTACTTGTTTAACTCAATTATATGAAAATAGTCCATTTTTAAGGTTTTTATACACCAGTCAGCTCGCTTAAGCGAACTTCACCGGTTTACGCGTTTTAACTTTAAAAGTTTGATAATCAGCACGATTAATTATCCGTTTATTCTCGGATCTTGAAATTTTGTACAAATCACTTTTTAATAGTGGGGAATTTTATAAAAATATTTCCAGAATTAATTCTTATATTTAAAATTTATTTATCTATTTTTAAACACCATTTAAACACTAAATATGTCGTAAATACCAAACAACCTTAGAAAAATCCCAAATTTTTCCTGGATGTCCCCTGCCATCTACATAGTCCCCTGTAATTTTTCCAGAACCAAAGTCTTCTTTTACATGCCCTTTTTCCAAAACCGAGCTAGAAATCCCTAGAATTCGTTTAACCGAAAAGCCTACTTAGACTTCTCCAACGGACCTCAAATTTTGTGTGTGACTTATACATGATATGAAAAGCTTATCTGAAATTTTCCAGAATTTTTCATGATATTTAACTATTTTTCACCATTTTTGGCCAAAACCGAGCATTAAATTCACCAAATATTCATCCTTTATCCAAAAATTACCAAAAATTCACAGAATTCATATTTTCATGTGTTTAACACCTCTGTAAAATTTCATGACCTAACTCTAAACGGCCAACAATCTGTCCAAAAACACATACACCGACATAAACCGAATATACCTTTCGTTTTCCGCCACTACAAGCTACAAACTCGTCTTTCCGCCTTATCTACCACTAAACACAGATCCTACAAACAACATACCACAATACCAAGCAAGTCACACTCACGATCAAGCCATTTCTTTCATGGTTACGGTTATGATACTAAAAACAAAGATTTAACCGTAAAAATTCGTTTTTTGATTCGTTTAACTCATTTCTTGGACCAAGATCCCTTGTATAACCCGTATACATCACTTGATCATGCAAGAATCGGTTTTCATCTTTGAAACCTCATTTTCTTGCAAACAAACTCAAGAAACGAAGATGGAAACGTATATAATTCGATCTTTACCTTGGTTTTTCTTGTTAAAAGTCTCAGTTTTTGATCAAGGAGTTGAGAGGATTTGATTAAGTTTGTGGATTGTTGATTGAAAAAAGAAAAAAAAAAGAAAATGAGGACCTTGGGAGGCCGATCGGAATCCATAAGGGTGGGGTGGGACCCACAAAATTCATTCTTGGCCACTCATTTGGATTTCCGTAATCTGGATAATGTTTTGGATAATCTGATTCAGTTCATTTCTCGGTTAAACGTTTAATTCGGCTTAAAACGAGGCCAAAACGGTTGTTTTTCGGCTAAAAAATGAAATTTATATAAAATCGATTTAAAAACTTAAACCATGACATTTATTAACTTAAAACGTCATATTATTAGTTATTACGCATCTTTTTCGGCTTGATCGATCGTCTCTTGCTCGGTTTGGTGTTAAAGGTTTCGTTTAACGTACCGACGTATTATTAAATCGAAATCCTTTTTCTGTGCTTTAATCCACTTATCCCGAAGCTTTAATACTTCGTAACATCACTAAATATCATATATCTCGTCTATAATTGAACCCTCGATTCATTCGGGTTTCAATAACTATCGATCGTTTGATCGCATATTCAATACGGTGAATTATATATTCACGTACAATCAATACTATGAACCATGTATTCTCGTATAATTACCATGGTAACTCATGTACCCGCCATTACATATGACGTAACTAACGTCTACCGGTCAGGGTATACCTGGTTTCGTCGGAATCGTTACATTCTCCCCCCGTTAAGAAATTTCGTCCTCGAAATTTTACACGCCCACTATCTCCTTTCGGGAGAAAGGTGGGGGGTTTTTCCTTCAGAATTCATCCTCGCGTTACCAAGTATAATCTGGTCTTCGCTGTGAATTTCCACTTAATCTTAATTAATAACGCTTGGTATGTCCAAACTGTTTAGCTTTCCCGTCTACTATCTCTACGGAATTAGTTATGATATCAAACATGTCTTCTATGAGTACCTCTATTACTAGTACTTTCGTTGCCTCATCGCTTAGGCACTTTTCAATCCGTATACATGGCAAAATATCATGTATAGTACTTAGCCCCTGGAGTACTTTAATTGATAAACTAAGTGACCAACCATGGAGATAGTTCTCATGGGGTCCAATATATTAAGAAGCTATTTTCGGTTTTGGCAAACCTCATATCACCTTTCTAAGGTGATGCCTAAAAAAAATGCCTTGTCACCTCTTTTCAATGACAATGGTTTCCTATGAATGTTGGCATAAATCCTTTGCCAATCTCGCGATGCTTTCAACTCATCTTAAATATTATAAATCCGATTGGTTGTTTCTCGAATCAATTCAATTTTTATGGCTTGATTGACGCCCATTTTCAATTTACAAATTGGTGATAATTACTTCACCCATAGAAAGCTTCAAGCTCTCGATGCTTCCTTCCCCGCCTTCCAATAATGGAAGTAGGATGACTATTTTGATCTGAGATCATTGAAAATGGTACTCCACGACGAGATACCATTTCACCATCAGGAATTTGGGCAAGAATTCATTGTAATATATTCCCACTAGCATTGGCGAATTTTCTGTCATCGTGGCGTTCCCTAGGGTTTTCGGTGTGCAGCCTTATCTCTGGCATAACTCAATATTCTCCAACACACGTAACCATATCTTTCTCCAAACTCGGCCATTAATAAAAATCATTTCAGATATCCGTATCATCAATAGTCAAATCCGATCACGGATGTATGGATCATTTCGATCTATGCACTTCGTCAATGATTAATTCACGAAGGTCATGGAGGGTCGGGATCCAAACCCGATTTTTGAAGTAGAGAATTTAGTCCACGCGTTGATCGAAATTCTTCTCATTGCCGTAAAGTTCCTCCTTTTCCAATTGTTCCTCCTTCAACGTCTCACGTTGAGCGACTCGAATCAGGTCCGAAAAGTTCGACTGGTCTATCATCCCTAGCGCTCCACTCGCAATGGCTTAACCCGATCTTTCCTACTCAAGGCATCGGTTACGACGTTAGCCTTGCCGGGTGGTAACGGATGTCACAGCCATAAATTTTATTTTTTTTTTACAACTCAACCCATCTTCGTTGCCTCATATTTAGTTCTTTCTGATCGAATATGTGACGCAAACTTTTATGATCGGTGAAGATGGTGCACTTCGTATCGTAGAGGCAATGTCTCCACATTTTAAGTGCATAGATAACCCCTCCCGGTTCTAAGTCGTGAGGAGTGTAATTTTACTCGTGTACTTTTAACTGTCGGGAAGCATAGTCTATAACCTTAATATACAGCGTCAATACGCATCCTAACCCTTTACGCGATGCGTCACAATATGCGACAAAACCATCGTCTCCATCGGGGAGACTTAAAATCGGCGCTTGGCACAACTTTAATGGTTTCTATCTTATTTGGATCTTTGTGAAATCCTTGTTGTTTTACACCTGACCAAGGGATTATGCATTCTTTACTCACAATCACCTTTTGAAAACTTCGCGTACAACTCCCCTTGCTTTAACACTTCCATAATTTTCCTTAACCGTCGATCGTGCTCTTCCTTACGTTGCAAATATATCAAAATATTATCAATGAATGATATGACAAATTTGTCAAAATACAGTTACAGACTCGGTTCATGAGTTCCATGAATGCTGCCGGCGCATTTGTTAGCCCGGAAGGCATAACTAAGAATTCATAATGGCCGTAGCGAGTCCGAAATACTGTTGTTGCAACGTCTTCCTCTTGGATCTCTCATTTGGTGATAACTATATCTAAGATCAATTTTTCTAAAAATAAATCGTCCCTTGCAGTTGGTTAAACAGATCATTCACTTCGAAGAAGTGAGCACCTACTCTTGATCGTCACTTTGTTCAATTCTCCCTAATCAAAACATATCCTAACACTTCCGTCCTTCATTTCCCAATTAAAACTGGTGCACCCCATGGTGACTAACTAGGTCGTATAAAATCTTATCCAACAATTCTTGTAACTGATTGGATAATTCTTGCATCTCGGACGGTGTAAGTCGGCAGGATGCTTTAGCAACAGGGCCAGCTTGAGACATTAAATCGATTCTGAATTCGACCTGTCGGGTTGGCGGTAATCCAGGGAGTTCTTCTGGGAAAACTTGTGGAAATTTGCGCACCACCGGGATGTCTTATATATGTTTTCTTTTAAGTACTTTGGCAATCACGTTTGTTAAATACACCATGTCTTCTTGTCGTAAATATTATAACATCTCAAGATGAGATTTGAGTGGCATCATAATACCGTACACTTTTCTCTGTATTTAATCGCTTCATCGTTCGAAAGAGAGCTTCTAATCATCTTCTTTTCATATTTGATTCCTGCCTCATGTTGAGTTAGCCAATCCCTGCTAACTATTACGTCAAAACTTCTTTGCTTTACTGGTCGTAGGTCAATAAGGAAAGGTTAATCGTTCAGAATAATAGGACAATTCCGTACAATGTAGTTAACCATTAGGGATTTACCGTTAGTGATTCTACAGTATAGGGTTCTATAGTTTCACTAATCGGTATCTTTCCAAAGGGTAGGAGGTTAGCAGGAACTAACTTCTATCGACGACCGTAAAAGTATCACTGAAGCCAATTGATTTAAAACTACAACGTACTTAATACCCCTTTTTGGACCATGACGTGCTTTATTTGAATTACTCACAAAAGCACGGTTCCTTGCTTGATCAGAGGTTGATGCTTGTCATGAGGTTCATCATCCACAACACCTTGGTTCAACTTTGGGCAATCTCTCTTGAAACGTTCTGTACTGCTACATTCATAGCAAGTACAACTGTTTGGCATGATTTGATTTCTTCGGATGGATTGTTATTGAAGTTGTTGGGTTCGGAGTGGTTGTACATGAATGGGTTGGGGTTGCCGGTTCTCATGATTTCAGTTGGTTCTACGAATGAGGCATTACGTCCATCTTTACCATATCTGTGGCCTACTATCACCCGACATTCTTCTTCCTGCCGATAACTATATTTTCCACATTTAAGGAAGGACCCTTTATGCGGTTCATGTTTTCGCACCAGAACTAGTCTTAGTATAATTCTGGGTTGTAGGACCTACCTACTTATTCGCATGTCTATCTTGCACTATACCTTTATCATTTCCCTTCTTTAACACTCGACGTTTCACCTAACGTCCTTCCATTCCGCTTCCCATGGAATCAAGTATATCAATGCTGCTTATGACACAACCCTTCCAAAGATTGCATATTTTACAGGGTTGACTATATTCCTTATCGATGGAGTTCGTTCCCAATTTAGCGCTCACTTCGCTTAATTTCAGGAGTAATTAGCCAAGTTACCAGACATGACAATTCCTTCAAACGATTAGCGTGTTCTAAGTGATCCGCACACAACATTTCTATCTTTCATAGCTCGTTTTCCAATCTCTGAGTTTAATTACTCGAATAAAAGTGCTCTGGCACAAGAATTTTAAATCCTGTCCATATTATCTGAGCAATAGTTTTTCTAACTATAATTTTGTACCATCGTGTTCCAACACGATACAACATAATTTGCCAACATATCTGTAGCATAATTCACTACACAATGTTCTAGACTCATACCAATATCCTTAACCATTTCGATCTTTTCTATCCACTCGCTAATCTATTCCTCCATTTACCATCAGTAACTATTAATAATTTCCCTAACACAATCAACAGACACATCCTTCATACCGGATCTAATTCATTACGACTACTATTCATGTTTAGTTTATAACTAATACTTGTAGTCATAATAGTATTCGGTGGAACATTATCACTTTTAGTAATACCACCAAGAATTGAAATATTCATATTCATGTGATTGCTCGATCTACAATCTTGCGATCACATTTGCATCAACACTAGCAGTGATCTATGATACGACATTCGGTATCATCATCTGCTATCTTTGAGCAATCAACTGAATCATATCTATCTCCATCATTGGAGTTACTCTTTTTATGTCATTCTGCCGTACTCATCTCGTACGCAGTAATCAATACTAATCTCACCGTATAACTTGTTACCAGCTAAATCATAACAGCAGGTACACATACACACCAAATATTATCATATATATTACACATACCGGCATCTAGTATAAATATATGTCCCACAAATATAATAACATACGGACTTAACCTGACGTCGGTTAACTTTTAAATACGTTTCTTAACCCTTGTCACTAACTGACATAGAGATCTTCTCAACAAAGATCAATGTTTAATATGCTTGATTTCAATATCCGTCTGCATGTCAGCGTAACCGATACATGCTCACCATGAGCACCAAACGATTACATACCACGGAGTTATAATATCCGTGTTTATTCGTATATCCGGCATACACAGTATACCTCCTACGAACGAACAACCAACTATGCTATAATGATTCTAACACTTCTTTGTGTATAGGTAATCATTCTATTCGAGCATACATGGGTGTAAACATCTAATGGATGTAAGGACAACATCGGGA
This sequence comes from Bidens hawaiensis, assembly GCF_021521415.1. Classification (NCBI taxonomy): domain Eukaryota; kingdom Viridiplantae; phylum Streptophyta; class Magnoliopsida; order Asterales; family Asteraceae; genus Bidens; species Bidens hawaiensis. The sequence goes on from NW_027491454.1 coordinate 417,611, forward strand.
GTTGCAAGGTTCAAGGTAATTGCGCAACATGGGTTGCCTTCAAATATTATTAATTACTATTATGGGAAACTCTACACTCGCTCAGTCAATGTCCTTTAGGCGTTCTAGGTTTGCTAAAATCGGTAATTCTCGATCTGAAGTTGGTCTGTCTCATATGTTTGAGAGTGAGAAATACATATATATACTTCTATATATTATTTTTATCTGCGGATTAATTATCAATTTTATTATTATCATTATTTTATTTATTTATTTACCTTAATGGAATAAGAACGGGTTCAGGTACAGGTCCATCCGTACGTGAGGGTCGACGGTTCGGGTGAACATAGGGGGTTATTAGAATATACGGTACCGGTGTTGGTAGGGTATGAGATTTATCAATTTTGGTTGGGAGTGACGGTTGCTAGATATTTCTGGTTAATGTCACACGGGAGGTCTAACTTGGTGCTATCATAGCTGTGACCCGATAAGTCAGACTTATCATCACCCGATGCTCTAAGAATTCCAGCATCCTCGGTACTTTTATTATTTCATCCCCCGGTTCCTTATCCGGGTCCCATTTCTCAATACATGTACCCACAAGATATGTACATACATATATGTACACATTAGCACGTATAAATAATATCATATACTTTACACATATGTTGCCATTTTTACCTATTAATGTACCCCGTGACTTCCCCTGAATTCCCTCGTGCAGAAAAGTCTGTTATTATGTTCCGGACCATAATAACTCACTTGTCCACTCAAGTTCATCCAGCTCTCGTCACTATATATTATTAGTTGATATTCAGATCCTATAATACTTGAGCTACTGGTTATATTTTAGGTATCTTTTAAAGACATCCTAATTCTTTTATAACCAATGGCTCAGATACCAAGTTCTGTAACACCCCGTAACCGCAGCGGAAACGTACACGGGATGCGACAGACACCACTGATATCAACCACATTGTTTATAAAGAAAACCGAATGCATTAATATACTTCAAAATTACATTATCTCATCTTTCATTACCGTCTAGGTGATACACACATCATACAATACGGTTCATAATTCTATCTATTATAATGTATCCTAACGTCCAGCACGCAAACCTTACACACATCAAGCACTTAGCACGTAATCAATCACTTTATCTTAGTTGTACCTGAAAAGCATGTGAGAAAACGGGTCAACCACGAATAGTTGGTGAGTTTCACAATTTTAGTAAACCATGATAAATCCATATCATAATATAATATTATCTGGGGACACTGTTAACCCATAAATACATTTAATAACCTCTGGGGACACTGTTAACCCAGAACTTCCAATAACCTCTGGGGACACTGTTAACCCAGAACACTTCCACTAACCTCTGGGGACACTATTAACCCAGAAACTTCCAATAACCTCTGGGGACACTGTTAACCCAGAACACTGTTGCGGGGCCTTACAATATTAGCAACTCAGACAATTACCATCTTAATACATTACCGTACGATTCCCGTACAATAAACATTATATAAATACATTCATTTCCATGCGATCGGCATGTACTTAAACACTTTGATAAAAACATGCTTTCCGCCCCGGGAAAATATTTAAAACAGTTCAATAAAAAGGGGCTCGTGAAACTCACCTTAGCACATGCAAGCAGGTAACGACAATCATTATCAATTAACACGTCCAATCTGTAATATGATCCCTACGATCGTTATTATACAATTATTGTTTATATAATCTTTAACCTTATCAATCGGTACATCTGGGGACACTGTTAACCCAGTACTGTACCTGTTCCGGGGGCAATGTTAACCCAGAAATACTTCTCCGGACTCAGATTGTGATGTCGTTTAGAGTTCCATGGTCACAATTTCTATTAGTCGTTTTCTCGTTTTGCGTGCCTAGCACGAATATCCGTTTTATATTTCAAAAATGAGTTTGGTCACACACGACCCGAAAATAGTGGTTGTCTGATAATTTAATTTAAAAAGTAAAATTATAGCTCGGTTTAGACGTCCCGATTGGCCGCGGGACTCGTTTCCGTCTTTGGCGTACCGGAAACCGTTAAAATTGGTTAAAAATACCCAAATCATCCGGCTTATTTTCGGATGATTCATTTTTACTTGTTTAACTCAATTATATGAAAATAGTCCATTTTTAAGGTTTTTATACACCAGTCAGCTCGCTTAAGCGAACTTCACCGGTTTACGCGTTTTAACTTTAAAAGTTTGATAATCGGCACGATTAATTATCCGTTTATTCTCGGATCTTGAAATTTTGCACAAATCACTTTTTAATAGTGGGGAATTTTATAAAAATATTTCCAGAATTAATTCTTATATTTAAAATTTATTTATCTATTTTTAAACACCATTTAAACACTAAATATGTCGTAAATACCAAACAACCTTAGAAAAGTCCCAAATTTTTCCTGGATGTCCCCTGCCATCCACATAGTCCCCTGTAATTTTTCCAGAACCAAAGTCTTCTTTTACATGCCCTTTTTCCAAAACCGAGCTAGAAATCCCTAGAATTCGTTTAACCGAAAAGCCTACTTAGAGTTCTCCAACGGACCTCAAATTTTGTGTGTGACTTATACATGATATGAAAAGCTTATCTGAAATTTTCCAGAATTTTTCATAATATTTAACTATTTTTCACCATTTTTGGCCAAAACCGAGCATTAAATTCACCAAATATTCATCCTTTATCCAAAAATTACCAAAAATTCACAGAATTCATATTTTCATGTGTTTAACACCTCTGTAAAATTTCATGACCTAAATCTAAACGGCCAACAATCTGTCCAAAAACACATACACCGACATAAACCGAATATACCTTTCGTTTTCCGCCACTACAAGCTACAAACTCGTCTTTCCGCCTTATCTACCACTAAACACAGATCCTACAAACAACATACCACAATACCAAGCAAGTCACAATCGCGATCAAGCCATTTCTTTCATGGTTACGGTTATGATACTAAAAACAAAGATTTACCGTAAAAATTCGTTTTTTGATTCGTTTAACTCATTTCTTGGACCAAGATCCCTTGTATAACCCGTATACATCACTTGATCATGCAAGAATCGGTTTTCATCTTTGAAACCTCATTTTCTTGCAAACAAACTCAAGAAACGAATATGGAAACGTATATAATTCGATCTTTACCTTGGTTTTTCTTGTTAAAAGTCTCGGTTTTTGATCAAGGAGTTGAGAGGATTTGATGAAGTTTGTGGATTGTTGATTGAAAAAAGAAAAAAAAAGAAAATGAGGGCCTTGGGAGGCCGATCGGAATCCATAAGGGTGGGGTGGGACCCACAAAATTCATTCTTGGCCACTCATTTGGATTTCCGTAATCTGGATAATGTTTTGGATAATCTGATTCAGTTCGTTTCTCGGTTAAACGTTTAACTCGGCTTAAAACGAGGCCAAAACGGTTGTTTTTCGGCTAAAAAATGAAATTTATATAAAACCGATTTAAAAACTTAAACCATGACATTTATTAACTTAAAACGTCGTATTATTAGTTATTACGCATCTTTTCCGGCTTGATCGATCGTCTCTTGCTCGGTTTGGTGTTAAAGGTTTCGTTTAACGTACCGACGTATTATTAAATCGAAATCCTTTTTATTGCTTTAATCCACTTATCCCGAAGCTTTAATACTTCGTAACATCACTAAATATCATATATCTCGTCTATAATTGAACCCTCGATTCATTCGGGTTTCAATAACTATCGATCGTTTGATCGCATATTCAATACGGTGAATTATATATTCACGTACAATCAATACTATGAACCATGTATTCTCGTATAATTACCATGGTAACTCATGTACCCGCCATTACATATGACGTAACTAACGTCTACCGGTCAGGGTATACCTGGTTTCGTCGGAATCGTTACAAAATCCGTTCATGAAAAGTAAGCCTTTTTAACAAAAACGTACCTTTGATGTTTTTGTATGAAATCACTCGAGATGCTCAAAACCATATCAAACGAACTCAGATTTGAGTGATTCAAGCGGCCACCGAACCGTCTCGTCCCGATCTACAAACCCATCAGCTCACCTTCACCGGAAACCGCCGCTACAGTCACCGGAACACCTGAACAGTTGCCGGAATCTTCACTTTTGAGCTGCTATGGTTTTGCTGATAACAATTGGACTTCCCTAACTCTGATCGAAGATCCAATCTGTGAAAATCTTCATTTATATACCATGAACACTCATTTAAAATTTGAGACTGATCCGACGGCTAAATCTCCGGGAATCTTTGTGTCTTTATGGGTGGTTTTTTTCAAAAACGGGAATTGGGTTAAGTGTGTGTTTTGATGGTGTAGGCTATGGTGTGGAGATGTATGAAAATGAAAAGGATTGGGGTTTTAAGGGGTATTTATACTCCCTTAAGCCCATGGACCTTAGGCTCATCTTTCCTTTTTGGTCCATAATTAATTACATCTAATTAGCCTACTTATCCTTCCATCTTTATTGTTTTACTATTTTTCTATTAACTCAAGTAAACTTTTCCATCTTAAATAAATAATATATTAATTATTTATTCTTAGAAATTTCGGGATGTTACATGTATCCAAACCCACGTTAGACCATTCCCATTGTCAGTCTAAAGTTGGGTTGGTTTGCCAAGTGTCTTAAAAATAATATAAAATCACATTTGGTTGTGATAATTTGACCAAACGGTTCACCACACCAACCTAGATTGCCAAACCACTTTAATGCCAAATGGCAACTAATCATTGGTGTGTATTTCTTTTACTTTTTTCTTTTTTTTCTCTAGCAATTAGTTTAATATATAAATTGCTTTTTGTTTAATAACTTAATTTATTTTGTTTTTTAAAAGAAACTAAAAGGCACATTTTTATTTATTCTCTTTCTACAAACATTTCGATATAAATTTATAAAAACGGAGTTTCTTTCATAGTTATGTATTTTTGTATATTATTCCAATATAATATTATTGGTTCATAAACTTATTATCTTAAAATTATATATATATAAAAAAAAATATATATATATATATATATATATATATATATATTGTAACATCCCAAAATTTCAAGAATAATATTTAAAATATTAATTGCATCGAGAGAAATAATTGAGTTAGTGGAGTAGTAGTAATAATAATAATAATAATAATAATAATAATAATAATAATAATAATAATAATAATAATAAAATATGATAGGATATGTAGGTTTTTTAGATGGAATTAATTACGGACCAAAAAGGAAAGATGGGCCTTAGGCCATGGGCGTAAGGGAGTATAAATACCCCTTAAACTCTAATCCTTTCCATATCTATCCATCTCTACACCATAGCCTACACCTTGAAAAACACACACAAACATCATCCTACATCCCGAGCCAAGATCCTAAGGTGAAAACCCAAGCTTGTCGGTGCTAGAACGTTGTGAAGAACCAAACCAACATCAACACTAGATCGTGTTCGTAGATCGACTCGTTTAAGGTACGTTTATAACAATAAACTGTTCATTTAGGTTAAGATTCATTTGGGAAATCATAGATCTGTTTGAGTATGGTATAAACGAATCCAACGCAACAAACCTCACTGAAATTCGTTAATATTTGATGGGTTAATTGATTTATAAACGAGTCGTATGTGTATATGTATATTGGATGATTGGTGTTTGTTGGCGCTGGGAATACGAGTTCAATGGTACCAATTTGTGTTGTTTCGTTAAGAATCGGGGGTTTAATCGCAGATCTGATGTAGCTTGACTGATTGGGTGTTCTTGGCGATTTTGACTTTGACCTCTAAGTCAAAGTTTGGATAAGACCGATGCCCGATCGTTAAGATAACGAATCAGGTGATTCGTTACTCACCAATTCGTTATGATTAAGATAATGAATTAGGTGATTCGTTATGCACCAGTTCGTTATGTTAAGATAACGAATCAGGAAATTCGTTATTCACCAATTCGTCATGTTAAGATAACGAATCAGGTGATTCGTTACTCACCATTCGCTATGTTAATATAACGAACTAGGATAACGAATCAGGTGATTCGTTACTCACCAATTCGCTAAGTTAAGGTGACGACTCAGGCTATGTTCAGATAACGAATTAGGCTTAATTAGTTATAGCGAACAAGTGGGCGGGATAGATAATAATTTAAAATCCTAATGGAAAATGTGTTAAGACAATTAATAAAAATAAAATTTTTTCAAACTGACCTGGAAGCTTAACCCCAGCCAGGAGCTCTGCCCTTTGGACCCCGCTAGGAGTTTCCGCCCCTAGAACCCCGTTGCCAGGGGCGCTGCCCCGGACCCCCGTTCATTGAGGGTCATAATTAAACTAGAAATACGTTATGGAAAGTGATAGAAATTAATGTGCGTAATTGGTATACAGTTAGCCATGCACGACTAAAGAAAAGGATTACCATTAACGGTGAACGTAACCGAGTTCAGGTAAGTTTTTAGCCCCATTTCCTTTATGTTTCGGGGTTGTGTGCCTACTCGATGTGATAGTTAATACACTTACCTTAAATAGTAAGTGTATGCCATGTATGATATATGTGATAGATACGAATGATTTCTTGTCGGTACGTGAACGATCTTCGGATATTGCACGTATTGTCAAGGAAAGTGATTACCTCCTTACATGTACATTGAATAATAACTTATATACAGTGTTCCTTCTATGGATAATATATAGAATTCCTTCTATGGATAATGTATAATGTTCCTTCTGTGGATAGCATAGTGTTCCTTCTATGGATAGCATAGTGATCCTTCTATGGATAGCATAATGTTCCTTCCATGGATAGTGTAGTGTTCCTTCTATTGATAGTATAGTGTTCCTTCTATGGAAAGTATATAGAGTGTTCCTCCTATGAAAAATATAGATAGTATGGGTAATAGTAATGGCCCCTTTAATAGATAATACGTGACGTTCCTCTTATTGATATTTATACCAGTTTAAGGTAATAATGCGTGTTTTTGGATACGGGAAGAATTGTATGAGAGTGAATTGTATGTTGTCTGATTAACTAGAACTCACTCAGCTTAGCTGACTTTTAGTATGCACGCAGGTGAATAGGTTTAATGAGCTAGAACGAAGAGGGCATATGACATGGATTAAAAGGCTGGCATCTAAAGATGGAAGAGAAATGTTCTTTTAAATATGATGTTGTATATTATGTTTTAAAGAAAAAGATCGAATGTTTTGTATCGAATTATTAAAGTTAACGTTTCCGCGAAAGTTTTAATAAACTTTGATTTGTAGAACCGTGTTTTTGAGTAAATCCAACGTCAAAAGTGAGGCACCGGTTCGGGGCCTTACATATATATATATATATATATCAATAATTATAAACCATATTTATTTAATAAAAAGTTTGGTTGGTTGGTTTGTGAATGAGAATGAAATATTAGGTTGGGTAGGGTTGTGTATTATGTTGATTTGTGAATGTGAATGGTCTTAATCATGCAACATTAATCCCACGTTCCCATTTTCTATACATTATCCTTCATGTATTTATTTTCTTTTAATTTAAGTAATTAGTGGGGTAGTTTCCTTTGTGTCGGTTTATTTGTAAAGGCTATATAAACCCTAGGTTGCATTCTAAATGATTATGAATAAAAAATGATGATTTAACAATCAAAGTCTCTTCTAAAAATCTATGATTTCTATTCTGGTTTTCGTCAATTTTCTTTGGACCATTTGATTAACGACTAGGTTCGTATCGGTCACGTTGGTGGAGCATAACAAAATACCAAGAGTGTGTGATATAAGAGAGAATGGTTGATTGGATTATTTGTTAGATGTTATTGTTGTTCAATTCTCTCTCATTGCATCTTCTGTAATCTTACCATCCCAATTTCGTCAAAATGTCGACTCAATTTCAACTTCCATGGGGAAACAACATGCACCAATGGTGACAAATTAACTGATGGGACGACATAAACATACTCGGAATAAATATTTTAGATTGTTGTAATAAAAAAGGTCTAATATTCAAGAGAGCCACTAAATATTTATGAACCGTGGAGTTGATTTTTCATTTGCTAGTTGATTCATTTATATTAAAGCATACTAGATGGGTGCCCACGCGATGCAGCGGGATGCATGCACAAACACAATCGAACGCGTTGTCACACCCCGACCAAAGGTGGCGGAACATGGCGGGGCGTAACGTATTGATTGAACAGTAGCTCAAAAGACACTAATTAAAGCGACAATGAATATTTAATTTCATTAACATTAAACACGTACACAAATTCAATAATTATAACAATTACATCATATTCTTGTATGTTGAATAATATCCTAAGGTCAAACTATTATCTTCCAACTTGAATAATATCAACTACTTGTACCTGTAACATGTATGAAAATAGAGTTTGTCAACACGAATGTTGGTGGAAATGCATAAGTTTTAGTTATATATATATATAGGGGTGGGATTTAGAGAGAACTCATTAGAGAGAACTAGATAACTCCTCTTTAATACATTGATTTTATTATACCAAAGGCTAAAAAATGGGAAGAGGGGAAATATTGGAATTAACAAAAAAAACTACATTTGTTCTTTCTCCATATTCTTATTCACTCACGTCTCCCTCAATATCCAGGCTTTTAATTCCTCTCAATTGATTGTAAAGTTCATCCAAATTGACTGCAAAATCAAGCATGAATATGAGGAATACTATCAGGTAAATGATTGTAATTGTTAATTTCACGTATTAACAGCATCGATTAAGCATATTATACAACAATCAAACACAAAACGAGGCTCTTCGATAGGCTCTGTATTTGTTTTTTTTTTGTTCTAGTCGAATAACAATATACATTGTTAAACATGTACTTAGAAACTGATTATGATTGAAAACTATGAATGAGCCACACATTGATGATTTTCAAGATATTGATTGTTCTGCTATTGTTGGTCAATTCAGTTGCTTATGGATCCATGGTTACTATAGTTGTTAACATGTTATCTAAACACAAAGGGATGGATGATTATGAACTATTCAATTTAAGTGAGTTATCTATTTATTAAGTTTGCACACCAAGTGTTCGATGAATTGCTTGTGAGAAATCGGAAACGGGTCTTGTAGCTGATATATGGCCTCAATGTGCATCGATGGACAATGGGATAACATGAACCTGGCCATATCTAATTTTACACACTATCAACATTGATTAGTCGTATTTACATGATTTTATCAAGTATTACATATATGCAGTGCATAATTGATGCATCACTTATATATCAAATACATATATAGGCAGTTATATTATATATATGCAACACTTATATTATATGTATATTTAGTCTGGCGTATACATGCATAAAGTGATTGTCTATTAAATTCATATACGGTATGTTGTATTACATATATATAACATATTCTTTTACATGTATATGCAGCACTTTTCTATGACATGCATATGAGTTTGTTGTATTATGTGTATGCATTGGTTATCTATTATCTATATGCAACAATAATATATTACCTACATATATAGTTGTTTTATTACACATATGCATTACTTTTGTTTGAGTAGGCTATGACAATTTCATGAATTACGGTGTGTTTGCTAAGAGGCATATAGAATGTTTCAATGTATTTTATTACATATATGCACCTATCTGATACTAAATTCATATGGACTATGATGTATTACATATATGCAATGCTATTGTCTGATGTATCACACATACCGTATGCGTATGTGACATACGCATTACTTTTATTTAATAGACAAATGACATCTTAACATAATGCAGTGTGTTTTCTATAAGGTATATGGAATGTTTCAAGGTATTGTATTACATATATGCAATGCGATTGTCTGATGTATTACATATATGCATTGCTTTTGTTTTAACAGGCAACTGACATTCTCGCATAACCTGTTGTGGGATATGAGGCACATAGAGTGTTTCAAGTGTAAGAGCGAAATTTGTGAGTGTGGTTTCATCAATGAAGATATTAGAAAGATTGAACAGTTACATCTTCTTAGAATATTCTATGTCACGAGTATTTTTTTCATATGTCAACGTACACAAGAAACGGGTGATTGAATACACAAGAAAACACATAAATGGAATATCTGACATTGAAGCTAGTTAAAGAGTGTCTTTTAGAAGTTTATATTGTTGTTGTGTATGATGGAATTTGTGCATCAGTTGTCAGAACATGTGACTAAATTTTAATATGAATGTTATTGTTTACTTATGTGGTGCTGTTAATTGATCAATGAAATTTATAGTCGATTTTCATTGTTAAAACTCATACCATATGTGCATAAATGCTGTGATACATATATGCAATACAAACATACATTATATAGGTGTAATTCAAAGATATAATGCCGAACAAAAAATGTATATAAACGGAGTGCCAATATACAATTTTAAAATGCATTTAATACAAGTATATAGTATATATATGCAATACAACCATACATTACATACATGTAATACAAACACACTATGTTGAAGGAATGCTATATATTATGGAGTGAACGTATACAATGTTTAAAAAGTAAGTAAAACAATCGGTACACGTATGAGATACAAACATACAATACATATTTGCAGTACCAACATACAATACATGTATGTAATACAAACATACAATAGATATATGCAATACAATCTACACTAGATATATGTGATATAAACGTAGAATTTATATATGCAATACAAACATACATAACATATATGTAGTACAAACATATATTGTTGAATGGGTTTTGTATATTATGGAGGGCTTGTATACATTTTTTAAGATGCAAGTAAAACAACCAATACACGTATGTAATACAAACATGAAAATTTTAATGGGTGATGTGATCTGATTAACGCTAACATGCATCTACAAGTCATGTGTCTATGGGTCATGACCCCCTGTATATATGTTTAATTGTGCTTCAACGGGTAGAAAAACCATCTTTATCAGCATACATCTCATCCATAGTGACAACATTTTCCAACTTTTAAAATCGTGCTCGACACAGGTGTATACTCTTTCGATACATCATGCTCTCAGTATGTTGTTCCGTTTGGTGTTACATAAATGATGCATGATGCGCCTCCTGCATTTGGTAAATATTGGAAGATAAAATACCAAAAAATATATGTATGAAGTTAGATGGTATATGATAATAATGGGGAACATCACAATAAAATACATATAACAAGAGTAATAATGTCACATGTTTATAATAGTCATGAATACACGTGTTTTGATTTCAATGCACTAATAGCACTAAGTGCAAACATATATGTGGTACATAGAACGCAATGCTAAAAATAAGCTAAGTTATAGAAAAATACAAGTAGCAGGACAAAGGGCTGTGTAGCGGGTATGACCCAGAGCAGACCAGATGGATCGGAACCGGTTGGAACCGCAATTGGTTTACATTAATTTTAAGCCCAGAACCAGACTTGTTACAAACGGGTCAACCCGAGTATTTATACTGGTTTTGTGGGAACGTGTTATCGTCTTTCACGGGTTTGTTATCAAGATTCTCTATGCGACAACTTTAAGCACACTTAGCCTGATCATTTACCAATACGAACACACACTTGCTATACATGATCATCTGCAGCAACTAATCTTATTAATATGTATTATTGTTAATATAATACTATACCACATAAAACAGTAGATTTAAGCCTGAAAAACATTATATTATACAACATAAAGTTATAAACAATAAAGATACTAACATAATCATTTTTAAATATATTAACATAAACATCTTTTGACCATAAAGTCAAAAACTTTAAACATATTGATATATATACTTCAAAATCATCAAAACTGAATCTTGATCTTGCAACTATACGCAAAACAATGGAAATTTAATATTTTTACGTTCCAATATGGTTCCGCCGGGTATGACCTTGCCTGGTTTCTATTTTGGGTTGATATTCATAACAAATTAGAAAATTTGCATGCTTTCTAATACCGGTTCCGTTAAACTGAACCACAAACTGGGTTCACGATAAGACCCGTATCCTGCACACCGTAGTAGGACACACCAATAGCATCACACACGTGTATAAACATTGCTACATTAATTATGAAAAAATACGTGTTAATTTTGAGTATATTTGCTTTTACTATTACAAACTGTAGGGTACTATAACATCTTTTAGCAGGGACACTTGTATATGTTGTATCAAATCAGTTGTGTTGGTTATGTTAGAAGCTTTTGAGACCACATATACCAATCCATCAAACTCAGAAACCATCAAAGTGATTCACCGTTTGAGATATTAGGAAACAATATGACAGTTTTCACCGTTGTACTGTTACATGTAATTTATTGTAAGGTTTCTCCATTAAACGATATATCACTTTTAGGTATTTATCCATTAAACACCTTACAATTTTGCATCTAAACATAGTAAAAAAACCCTAATTTAGAATGCTCTGCTATTCACAAAATTAAGCAACCTGAACCCAATTGTTTACAAAATTGTAAGCAATTGCTCATATATTAGATTAACAATCGACACAATTTCACCAAATTACATACATAATGTCAATTTTGAAAATCAAAGAAGTGTGTATCAGGCAAACCATTCAACCTTCCATGTTTCTCATCTGAGAAAGTGTCTAGCTGATGACACGTCTCACGTGCCATTAATGGACATTGAGGTTGATGAACAATTGAACTACATCGAGCAACCGATAGAGATCGTTGATCGCAAGGAGAAGCAGCTTCGTCACAAGATTATACCCTTGGTAAAAGTGATATGGAAACACCGCAAGGGATCAGATGCTACTTGGGAAGCCGAGGATGAGATGCGCAAGTTTTACCCTAGTTTGTTTATGTAATAGTTAGGTTTCGGGGACGAAACCTCTTTAAGGAGGGGAGATTGTAACATCCTAAAATTTTAATGATGAATAAAGGAAGTTATGTTTAGTGATTTCGCGTAATTAATTAATATCGGGTAAGGAGCGGGTCTTGGACTTGGATTAATTGAGATGGGTTAAATGGGAATGGGATTTCAGGGATATAAATACCCCCAAAACCCCAAAATACCTTCATTTCCATCATTTTCCTAAAAACACTCCATAACATACACACCACCTACAACCGCCGGCGGCAGCCGAGGAGAGGGAGAGCGAGGTCCGAGAAAGAGAGAGCGGTTGGTTGTGATTAAGCAAGTAAACGAGATCCAAACAAGCCCAAAAAGGTATGGTTCTTGATCTTTGAAGTTTAAAGATCCAAGCTTTTTAGTGTATAAACGACCGAAAATGGCCGGGTAGCGTAGTGGGTGATATTGAACCATAGCAAGGGTGTTAAAATCGCTCGAAATGCCGATCAGAAGCTAAAACAGCGGCTGTCTGGGCAACTTCGCCTTCATCTGGGCAACTTCGCCTTCAAAGCAACGAACTTCGCCTGCAAGCTAAGTTCGCCTGATGAACTTCGCCTGCAAGCTAAGTTCGCCTGATGGCAACTTCGCTGTAAAGTTAAGTTCGCCTAATTGGTAACTTCGCCTGAGGCCAAGTTCGCCTGATGATAACTTCGCCTGAGGCCAAGTTCGCCTGATGATAACTTCGCCTGATGACAACTTCGCCTGAAGCCAAGTTCGCCTGATGGCAACTTCGCTGTAAAGCTAAGTTCGCCTAGCTGGTAACTTCGCCTAAAGTCAAGTTCGATTAGAAAATAAATTAAAAATCTAATGAAAAATGTGTTAAGACAGTTAATGGAAATAAAATTTTTCCAAGCTGACCTGGCAGCTCGACCCCAGCCAGGGGCTCTGCCCCTTGGACTATGCTAGGGGCTGCCGCCCCTAGACCCCGTTGCCAGGGGCGCTGCCCCCGGACCCCCGTTCGTTGTGGGTCATATAAAAATAGAAATACATTATAAGTAGTGATAGTTAAATTGATATGTATACTTGTTATACAGTCAGCCGTGCACAACTGAAGAAAGGGATTACGATCAACGGAGAACGTAACCGTGTTCAGGTGAGTTTCTAGCCCCATTCCTTGTTATGTTTTCGGGGCTGTGTGCATACTTGATGTGTTGTTAATACATTTATCCTAAGTGATAAGTGTATGCCCTATATGATATATGTGTTATGTAAGAATGATTGCTTGATGGTACGTGAACGATCTTCGGATATTGCATGTACTGTCAGGTTGTAATGTTAAGTATAAGGTAAATATGATATGTATGCTTATGCGTATGAACATGATAGAGATAATAAAAGAAGGGAATAATGATGTATGGTTGTATGGTTACGAAAAGGGTACCGAGCCCTAATAATACTCGAGGTATGATGTATGGTTGTATGGTTACGAAAAGGGTACCGAGCCCTAATAATACTCGAGGTATGATGTATGGTCGTATGGTTACGAAAAGGGTACCGAGCCCTAAAATTACTCGGGGATAATGTATGGTAACGAAGAGGGAATCGAACCCTACTAATATTCGAAGACTAGGGACCAGACCCTTATAATATCTGTGATGTTAGGGACCAGACCCTTACAATATCTGTGATGTTAGGGAATCGAACCCTTCTAATATTCGAAACTAGGGACCAGACCCTTATAATATCTGTGATGGTAGGGACCAGACCCTTATAATATCTGTGATGTTAGGGAATCTAACCCTTCTAATATTCGAAAACTAGGGACCAGACCCTTATAATATCTGTGAGGTTATAGGGCGAAAGGCTCTTTAAAACGTATGATTATGTATGTAAAGAAAGTATGAAGGTAAAAATGAAAGTAAAAGCACTTAAGTGTGTATGAAAGAAAGTTAGGAGGTTAAGTATGAAATGTAAAGAATGTATTGTATGATTATGTGATTAACTAGAACTCACTCAGCGTAGCTGACTTTTAGTATGCACGCAGGTGAGTAGGATGAGACAGCTGGCTTGAACGGTGACACATGGCAGAAGAATAAGAGCCTGGCATCTGAAGACTTACGATGTTTTAATTTTAATGTTTTAATGTGAAAGACAAAGGATGTTTTGAGGCAAGTTATGAAATATTGTAATGTTTTATGAAAGTTTTATATTCCGCATAAATGTTTTAATTAACTCTGATATTTAGAACTGTGTTTATGAGTAAATCCAACACGAAAGTAGGGTTACCGGTAACGGGGCCTTACAAGTTGGTATCAGAGCAAGGCTCGAGAGATTTAAGCATCCTACATGCTTAGACTCGAACAGAGTATGGGATATAAGTAAGAAATGAAAGAAGATGCCAGTCCGAGAATGCCATGTGTCGCTCAAGCAAGATCAGTAAAGGTAAATTGTATGATTAAATGATATATGTTAATGAGAAAGAAAATATATGTGAACAAAAGGGATAGGAATAATTGATTGTTGATTTAACTAATTGCTTAAGTAGAACCAGCACAAATAGACTCGTAAAGGGAAGTGTATAGGACACGGAAAGCAATGTGATCAGCTAGTCACAGCTGGCCACTGTTATTACCTGTTAGCCTTGCTATCCTTGTACTAAATAGTTCCTTGAATGATGATGTTTGTGTTTTCCCTTTTAGAATACGATGGCTGGAGCCGGAGACATTGTTGGAGCTGGAGGTCGCACTGGACGACGCGGCAGGCCTCGTCGTGTCCAGCAACCTTCGGTTGAGACCGCTTCCAACACTGAAGCTGAAGGAAGCGCAGCGGGAAGGAACCCGGAAAACAATGAAGGAGTTCAACTGGATCCTACAATTCAAGCAGCTATTGTTCAAGCTGTGGCCACTGCTGTGAAGAATATTACCCCGGGAAGGTCTGCTGGAAGCCGTAAGAACTGTTGAAGGGGCAGGTGGTAATGGCAGAAAGGATGACGAGAGGGAAAGGGGTTACTCAAGTGAGGTAAGGTCTGTGAAAGATGATGATAGGAAGAGGGGCCGAGGCGGTTGCAACTATAAGTCCTTCAAAGGTTGCGACCCGCCTAAGCTGACTGGTTTAGGAGACGCAATCGCTACTCTTCAGTGGATAACCGCCATGGACAAAATTATCCGAATCAGCGAGTGTCGTCCTGACCAAGCTGTCGGTTATGCCACCCAATCATTTGAAGATGAGGCTATGTATTGGTGGGAGAGTGTGGAGCAGAGGAAGACCCGAGAAGAGATCAAAGAGATGAAGTGGGACGATCTGAAGGAGTTAGTAATGAAGAAGTTCTGTGCTGACGCCGAGGTTGAAAGGGCGGAGATGAAGTTCCTAAACTTGAAAGCAGGGACGATGACACATCGTGAGTACACGACAGAGTTCAATCGAATGTCTAGGTTGGTACCCGATATGGTCAGCACTGAGGCTAAGAGAATCAAGTGTTATGTGAGGGGATTACCACAGAGAGTCCGCATGTTAGTCAGGACAGGTAAACCTGCTACTTTCGATTCTGCTGTCGAACTCGCAGAGATGGTCTATGCAGACCTGGCTGCGGATGATGTGGTGGTGGGAGACAAGAAGAAAGAGGAGAAATGGGTCGCTCCTGCTAAACGACTCGGTACTCAGTTATGGAACCTCAAAGATAAGAAGCAGAGAGTGTGGGAGAAGAGATCGTGTAAGACCTGCGGAAAGATGCATGGTGGTGAGTGCAAGTGGGGTAAAAGTTCTGGTGTTTGTCTCAAATGTGGAAAGGCTCACGGTGGGGAATGCCGGATGGGGTCTAATGTGTGTTATAAGTGTGGGAAGGTAGGGCATTATGCCAATGAGTGCAGTGCAAAGCCAGCATGTTACAAATGTGGCAAGACAGGCCACATGGCGAGAGAGTGCACAGATGGTGAAGCTGGAGGTAGTGGAAGGAAGGATGCCGATCAAGCTAGGCCAAGAACTAGAGCCTACATGCTGACCCAAGAACAAGCCAAGCAGATTCCGGATGTCGTCACAGGTACGTTTCAAGTGAACGGTGTTTCCGCTTCTGTATTATTTGATTCGGGCGCAAACAAAAGTTTCGTAGCCACACCATTTAGTAAACTAGCTAAAATGAAATGTTGCCGAGTGTCTGAAACTTTTGTAGTAGAAACCGCCAGTGACACTTCGGTTAAAATAACAAAAATGGTTAAGAACTGTAAGATAGAATTGGAAGGACATGAGTTCCCGGTTACCTTGTACGTTATGACCTTGGGAGGGTTCGATGTGGTTTTGGGTATGGATTGGTTGTCTGAGTTTGAGGCTCAGATAGTATGTAAGAGTAGGATGATAAGGTTAAAGTCATTGGATGGTAGTGCGGTAACGGTTTATGGTGATAAGGAAAGTTCTGGGCTTAATGTCATTTCGATGATAAAAGCCGAGGGTTTGCTAAGGCGAGGGTGTCGTGCCTACCTGGCGTATGTCGTCAACGCTGCGGCCAAGACGAAAGAAATGAAAGATGTTCCTATTGTACGCGACTACCCAGAAGTATTCCCTGAGGATCTTCCGGGGTTGCCGCCGGAGCGAGAGATAGAATTTCAGATAGATTTAATACCAGGAGCCCAACCTGTCGCGAAAGCGCCTTACCGTCTAGCACCGTCCGAGATGAAAGAATTGATGTCACAACTGCAAGAACTCCTCGACAAAGGTTTCATAAGACCGAGTGTTTCCCCGTGGGGCGCACCAGTGTTGTTCGTGAAAAAGAAGGATGGAAGTATGAGAATGTGCATAGACTATCGTGAGTTGAATAAGCTTACGGTAAAGAATAGATATCCGTTGCCAAGGATTGATGATCTGTTTGACCAACTGCAAGGTTCAAGTTGGTTCTCACGAATAGATCTCAGATCAGGCTACCATCAGCTGAAGGTGAAGGAGGCAGACATCCCTAAGACAGCGTTCCGAACGCGGTATGGACACTACGAGTTCCTCGTAATGTCATTCGGTCTAACCAATGCTCCTGCAGCATTTATGGATATGATGAATAGGGTGTGTCGACCGATGTTGGATAAGTCGGTTATCGTCTTCATTGACGATATATTGATTTATTCAAAGAACAAGTCTGAACATGCTGAGCATCTGAGAGAGGTATTGGAGACTCTGAAGAAAGAGAAGTTGTATGCCAAGTTTTCGAAGTGCGCGTTCTGGTTAAGAGAAGTGCAATTTTTAGGTCACGTGATTAATCCGGAAGGAATTACCGTGGACCCAGCTAAGATTGAAGCGATAACGAATTGGAAGACTCCGCAGAATCCGACTGATATACGAAGCTTCCTAGGGTTAGCTGGCTACTATAGGAGATTCATCGAAGGTTTCTCCAAGATAGCCGCACCGCTGACTGGTATGACCCGAAAGTCGATAGTATTCAGTTGGGGGAAGTTTCAGGAGGAAGCCTTTGAAGAATTGAAGAAGAGACTCACGCAAGCTCCAATCCTTACTTTACCCGATGGTGACGAGGATTTCGTTGTTTGTGCTGATGCCTCACATCAAGGGTTAGGTTGCGTGTTGATGCAACGAGGGAAGGTGATAGCCTACGCGTCTAGGCAGTTGAAGGTCCATGAGAGTACTTATCCAACGCATGATTTGGAGTTAGCAGCTGTAGTGCATGCTCTCAAGATATGGAGGCATTATCTGTACGGTACTAAGTGTACTATCTATACAGATCATAAGAGTTTAAAGTACTTCTTCGAACAGAAAGAATTGAACATGAGGCAGAGAATATGGTTAGAATTGATAAAGGATTACGACTGTGAGATTAAGTATTACCCCGGTAAAGCTAACGTGGTCGCTGATGCGCTAAGTCGTAAGAATGAGGAAGTCCTTGCAGTAGTGAAGTCATACAAGTTAATCATGAACTCAAGTCTTTTTGAAGAAATCATCAAAGTGCAGTCAGAAGTGTTAGTAGACGAAGGGTTAGTAAAGAAAGAAAGGATTTATGGCCAGCAAGATGGGTTGATGGAAAACACTCATGGAGTTAAAACTCGGTTCGACCGTATGTGGATCCCACGCCATGGTGATCTTAGAAGTCGAATCTTAGATGAAGCTCATAAGTCAAGGTACTCAATCCATCCTGGAGCTACAAAGATGTACCAAGACTTGAAAAGAGATTACTGGTGGCCAGGAATGAAGAACGATGTAGTGGATTATGTTGGTAAGTGCTTAACTTGCTTACAAGTCAAAGCCGAACACCAAAAGCCTTATGGGAAAATGCAACCGCTAGAGATACCTGAGTGGAAATGGGAACACATCACCATGGACTTCATAACTAAGATACCTCGTACAGCTAAGCAACATGATACCATTTGGGTGATTGTGGACCGCTTGACCAAAAGTGCTCACTTTCTGCCCATACGAGAGGCCATCTCGTCAAAAACGTTAGCAAGCTTGTTCATCAGAGAAGTTGTAACCAAGCATGGAGTAACGTTATCGATCGTGTCCGATAGAGATACCCGGTTTACTTCGAGGTTCTGGAAGAAATTCCATGAAGCTATGGGGACGAGGTTGAACATCGGTACGGCGTATCATCCTCAAACTGATGGACAGTCTGAAAGGACGATCCAAACCCTTGAGGATATGCTACGTGCTTGTGTTTTAGATTTTGGTGGAAGTTGGGATGATCATCTGCATCTGGCAGAGTTCTCCTATAACAACAGTTACCATTCAAGTATTGGTATGCCACCGTTTGAGATGCGTTACGGTAGACGATGTAGAACCCCGGTATGTTGGGGTGAGATTGGTCAGAAAGAAATGGGAAGCCTAGAAGTGGTTCAGGAAACGTCTTCAAAGTTCGATCTGATCAAAGCAAGATTGAAAGCCGCGCAAGACAGACAAAAGTCTTATGCAGATAAGCGGCGACGACCAATTGAGTTTAACATAGGTGACTATGTGATGCTCAAGGTCTCGCCTTGGAAGGGGATTATCCGTTTTAGGAAAAGAGGAAAGTTGAGTCCGAGGTACATTGGACCGTTCAAGATTGTAGGTCGTGTGGGTGAAGTAGCTTATAAACTGGATTTACCCGATGAGTTAGAAGGAATTCATTCAACCTTCCATGTTTCTCATCTGAGGAAGTGTCTAGCTGATGACACGTCTCACGTGCCATTAATGGACATTGAGGTTGATGAACAATTGAACTACATCGAGCAACCGATAGAGATCGTTGATCGCAAGGAGAAGCAGCTTCGTCACAAGATTATACCTTTGGTAAAAGTGATATGGAAACACCGCAAGGGATCAGATGCTACTTGGGAAGCCGAGGATGAGATGCGCAAGTTTTACCCTAGTTTGTTTATGTAATAGTTAGGTTTCGGGGACGAAACCTCTTTAAGGAGGGGAGATTGTAACATCCTAAAATTTTAATGATGAATAAAGGAAGTTATGTTTAGTGATTTCGCGTAATTAATTAATATCGGGTAAGGAGCGGGTCTTGGACTTGGATTAATTGAGATGGGTTAAATGAGAATGGGATTTCAGGGATATAAATACCCCCAAAACCCCAAAATACCTTCATTTCCATCATTTTCCTAAAAACACTCCATAACATACACACCACCTACAACCGCCGGCGGCAGCCGAGGAGAGGGAGAGCGAGGTCCGAGAAAGAGAGAGCGGTTGGTTGTGATTAAGCAAGTAAACGAGATCCAAACAAGCCCAAAAAGGTATGGTTCTTGATCTTTGAAGTTTAAAGATCCAAGCTTTTTAGTGTATAAACGACCGAAAATGGCCGGGTAGCGTAGTGGGTGATATTGAACCATAGCAAGGGTGTTAAAATCGCTCGAAATGCCGATCAGAAGCTAAAACAGCGGCTGTCTGGGCAACTTCGCCTTCATCTGGGCAACTTCGCCTTCAAAGCAACGAACTTCGCCTGCAAGCTAAGTTCGCCTGATGAACTTCGCCTGCAAGCTAAGTTCGCCTGATGGCAACTTCGCTGTAAAGTTAAGTTCGCCTAATTGGTAACTTCGCCTGAGGCCAAGTTCGCCTGATGATAACTTCGCCTGAGGCCAAGTTCGCCTGATGATAACTTCGCCTGAGGCCAAGTTCGCCTGATGACAACTTCGCCTGAAGCCAAGTTCGCCTGATGGCAACTTCGCTGTAAAGCTAAGTTCGCCTAGCTGGTAACTTCGCCTAAAGTCAAGTTCGATTAGAAAATAAATTAAAAATCTAATGAAAAATGTGTTAAGACAGTTAATGGAAATAAAATTTTTCCAAGCTGACCTGGCAGCTCGACCCCAGCCAGGGGCTCTGCCCCTTGGACTATGCTAGGGGCTGCCGCCCCTAGACCCCGCTGCCAGGGGCGCTGCCCCCGGACCCCCGTTCGTTGTGGGTCATATAAAAATAGAAATACATTATAAGTAGTGATATTAAATTGATATATATACTTGTTATACAGTCAGCCGTGCACAACTGAAAAAAGGGATTACGATCAACGGAGAACGTAACCGTGTTCAGGTGAGTTTCTAGCCCCATTCCTTGTTATGTTTTCGGGGCTGTGTGCATACTTGATGTGTTGTTAATACATTTATCCTAAGTGATAAGTGTATGCCCTATATGATATATGTGTTATGTAAGAATGATTGCTTGATGGTACGTGAACGATCTTCGGATATTGCACGTACTGTCAGGTTGTAATGTTAAGTATAAGGTAAATATGATATGTATGCTTATGCGTATGAACGTGATAGAGATAATAAAAGAAGGGAATAATGATGTATGGTTGTATGGTTACGAAAAGGGTACCGAGCCCTAATAATACTCGAGGTATGATGTATGGTTGTATGGTTACGAAAAGGGTACCGACCCTAATAATACTCGAGGTATGATGTATGGTCGTATGGTTACGAAAAGGGTACCGAGCCCTAAAATTACTCGGGGATAATGTATGGTAACGAAGAGGGAATCGAACCCTACTAATATTCGAAAACTAGGGACCAGACCCTTATAATATCTGTGATGTTAGGGACCAGACCCTTACAATATCTGTGATGTTAGGGAATCGAACCCTTCTAATATTCGAAACTAGGGACCAGACCCTTATAATATCTGTGATGGTAGGGACCAGACCCTTATAATATCTGTGATGTTAGGGAATCGAACCCTTCTAATATTCGAAAACTAGGGACCAGACCCTTATAATATCTGTGAGGTTATAGGGCGAAAGACTCTTTAAAACGTATGATTATGTATGTAAAGAAAGTATGAAGGTAAAAATGAAAGTAAAAGCACTTAAGTGTGTATGAAAGAAAGTTAGGAGGTTAAGTATGAAATGTAAAGAATGTATTGTATGATTATGTGATTAACTAGAACTCACTCAGCGTAGCTGACTTTTAGTATGCACGCAGGTGAGTAGGATGAGACAGCTGGCTTGAGCGGGGACACATGGCAGAAGAATAAGAGCCTGGCATCTGAAGACTTACGATGTTTTAATTTTAATGTTTTAATGTGAAAGACAAAGGATGTTTTGAGGCAAGTTATGAAATATTGTAATGTTTTATGAAAGTTTTATATTCCGCATAAATGTTTTAATTAACTCTGATATTTAGAACTGTGTTTATGCGTAAATCCAACACGAAAGTAGGGTTACCGGTAACGGGGCCTTACAATAAGTAAATAAAAATAAGTAATTTAAATAGGATATACATGTCACCCCCAAAATTTAAAAGATGAAAAGGGGGATATGTAAACTCACCTTTGAGATTAAAGCCAAACTTGAAATGACAACTGAAAGCACGTTAAAGAAAATGAACGATCGAACCTCACGAACTATAAATAAACAAAATATAATAATTAAAGAATAACTAATGAGATTGGAAAGTTTAAAGAATACTAAATATAATGTATAAATATTAAGATAAAAACAAGGAAAAGATCAAAAAGGAAGATGAAATACGAAATCAGTTTTAGGACAGCAAACTGTTCTGTTTTTATTAAGGTATTTAAAATATTAAACAATTTTATTATAAATCAAGACTTTCCAGGCTACTAAATTAGAATGTTTTGAACAACTTTTATTTAGAAAAGTTTGCAAATTCGTAACATAAATAGGCCAAAACAGCCATGCAAATCAGAGGGTACGAATCTGTGCACTATTTTTAGAATATTTATTGCGACTTCATAGGAATGAATTAAAATGCGTAAAAATAGTTTTTTGAACTGTATTTCATTGAAGTATATCATAGAATTTGGTGTTGCACTTTTTCAGTTTGTTATAAACAAGATATGCCTCTTTCTTTGACGGCTATATCTAATGTCAAAACTGAAATATTGCTAAAAGCAATATTCTAACGATTTCGAAAATGATTTTGATGAAATAAAATTATGAACTTTTTTGGATATGATTATATAACATTTATTAGTATCTATCATCAAAAATCCTTGGGTCCTTTAAACAAAAAAAAATAATGATTCAAAACGGAAAAATAAAGATGTAAAAACGTTTCAAGTGTGACCTTCGTGTAATCGATCATCTCCTTGTGTTATTTGTCTCATCCACCCTATACACAATGGTGTACGGATTATGTGGATTCCTAGACATGATTGTGTTATGGACATATGACCATTTGATTAACTAGTATGAACAAGAATTTAAAATAAACAGAAATAAGATGAGGAAGACTTGAATAATTTAAACCCTACCTTTGAAATGGAAAAAAAAATAATCACTTGACCTTGTTAAAGAGTGGTACAAGAATGAAAGGGGTTGGAGTGAGTTCTTATTTATACTAAAATAAGGAGGTTATTCTTTGGAATGTTTTAATGATAAAACTAGGTTATTGACCCGCGTGACACGCGGGTGGAATAACATGTCACTACAAAAAATCTATTTAAACATAGATTTAGGTTAACATACTACTTGTTCATATTTGTTACAAAAGTATTATAAAATTACATTGTCTTAACATTCAAACTTCAAAATTACAATAAGTTAAATGAAACAAAACAACCAAAAGACATTAACAAAAACACTAACCATGTTCTTTGATATTAAAACATCATCAAAGTCTTCAAAAGTTATACCAACATAAACTCTCATTTCCTAATAACGTGAAAAGTTATAAAAACAATACAATATTCAATTAAATTAAACTTATCATAACAACATGTTTAATAATTACTAACATCTAAGAATTATAAAATTGTTAGGTACAACCTAAAAATTTAACGTTCATAAATATAGTTATTAGTTGGTCTAAAAATATATTGACAATATACATGTTTTATTAAATATATGAACACTATCTAAAGCATTAATATATTACCTTCTCCTTAGTCATCGGACAACAAACTTTCCGGACAACCATCATAATCACTTTCATAGTTTGCACATTCGGCTAACCATTTAACCTTCAAACCAACCTCCCTTTCCAACTCAAAATGTGCAATTTCTTTTCTATGATTAGATAACTTCAACATATCTAGCTCTCTCAAAAGGAACAAATCACACATCACAATAGTTGTTTAGGATTCATATTTTTATGATGGTCATTCTCAAACTTGATAACAACTTTGTTTTGATAAGGATAAAAAAACCAATCCCTAACATGTTCAAACGGTAAAACATCTTGGTGAAGATCATCAAGGTAATAATGTAAAAGATTAATGAGATTGGTTTCCTCTATACATGGAGAAAGTTTTCCGAACACCAATCTCATGAATCTGATGTTTAAGGAGGTTATTAAACATCATCACAGATTCTATATTATCTTTGTGTATCATGAGGAAATCACTAAAGAGTAATTCATACTTACGTAAAACCGTAGAAAACTTCCAATTGACAATGGTAGACATTTTTTTCGTAATAATTTTGTTATGAAAAGATTTAGAGTGTAAAAGAAGAAGAAGATGATGATGATAATTAAATTGGTAATTATAAAATATAAAAATGAAGTGATGGTTTAGTTTTCCAAAGATCTAAATGATTATATCTATCTAATGAGTATATCATGTATAGTTACCCTATATTTGTAATATTTTATTAGATATTATATTTACTATTTTCAATAATTTAACTTAAAATTGAAATACTCATATAAACAATGGTATCTTATTAAACATTTGGATCCGGTTTTTTTTTTTTTTTTTGTATATATTAACATTAAATATTTATTTATAACTTAATAACAATTTATAATATATGATAACAAACAAAAATACAAAACGTTTTAGAACTAAATAAAAAAAGTATAAAACAAAAAAAGTTACATGAAACCATAAGTGTAGAATAGAACAATTTCAAATAGATGACAAATTTACTATTTATCATTCTACGTTTCCAAAAATGTCCTTGTAAACAACATTTGTTGTTTTATTTGTAAGCTTTGATTCTTTGTCGAGTATCACTAACTTGCCATCTCGACTCTTCACTGTTGACAAAGCCACATAAAGCTGACCATGGGAAAATACTGGATCTTTAAGATACAATCCAACTCTTGACAAAGATTGACCTTGACTCTTGTTGATTGTCATGGCAAAACATACTAAGATAGAAAATTGTCTTCTTTTTAATCTGAACAATAGTTTCTTATCAGTTGGTGTAAGACTTACTCGACTAACTAGAGTTCGATATCCTATATTCGTACCAGAGACAACTTTAGCTTCAATTACACGCCTACTGAGACTAATGACTTGAAGACGCGTTCCATTGCACAAACCCTTTTCATGATTAATGTTCCTTAATTGCATGATGGGAACACCAACTTTGAGGACCAATCTATGGTTAGGCATTCGTGAAATCTTTAAACCGTTTAACAAATCAGGAGAGTACAACTGTGGATCAAAATCCTTTGAAACATCTTCACATTCAGCTAAACTGTCGGAACTTAGATACTCGACTTCTTCACCAGGAAATATGGCTAACATACGTTCATTAATTTCTTGAGTATATTGTTAGAACTTTGGTACTTCATACGTGCTTCTGTATTTCAGGTAATTGATCGTTAAAGATGCTAAATGCGAGACCTGTACGAGCATGGAATGATACCTTGGGAAGACCGAAGCATGATTTGATGTCTTGGGAAGTATTACAAGGATTCGGGAAGAGTATGGATGAGAAATCATAAGCCAATGCTAAAACTGAACAAGATGGGTTGACAAAATGCGACCTTGAAGTAAAACGAGCATATCCTGAGCTAGAAAATGAGTTATGGGAGCCATAATATATGAATATTGGGTTTCTCGACGAAAGGAATCCAAATATGAGGTTTTCTTAGGTTGCGGTACGCGACGGGTAGGTTCTATGGCCATCGCGATACCCGATGGTCTTAAAAAACGTGAAAAAACGAATTTTGACCTATATATCTATTTTGCGAACCCTAATCAGTATTGACGACTTCCAGCAGCTATTAGGCGATTTTGGGTGAAATCCAGGGCTACCAATCATCTCTTGATCAATCCTAATGGCCTTCCTTATCATAATTGAAGATCTATCGATTACGATGCTCGGCTAGTATTCTCCGAATCATACCCGGGATGTATAGTTTGTAACTTTTACAGTTTTTCTCATGTGATTAAGAACACTATGTATAATTGTTTATGGTTGATATATGATTACTGATGTTTAGTATTTCTGTGTGTTCAATCGGTTTAGGTTTAAGTTGGTCTGAACGACTTGTTACCAGTTGCTAGATAATTGATCATATGATTGTTTGATTAGATTGAATACGATAAAACATATAATTACCCTTAACTGAGTCACACTGGCAAGGACAGTTTGATAACCAGTGCCGTGTGTAAAGAGATTATTGATGTCTAAGGTTTTGTCTGATTGATCAGTCTGTAGTTAACCAGTAATAATTAATCTGTTAGGTTGCATAAGATTACTATAGGTTGCTTACTTGAATTCCCGGGTGTGATTTGCTTTGTTAATTGATTGAAACTTGTTTACTCGTTTGCTTGTTTAACTCTAAATTTAAATCATTGCTTGTGTGATCAGCACTAAATATGTTACTTCATAATATTAAAGTTGCTTACACGAATCACACTGACCACATACTCTTGGTGGATACGATACCTTACTTATCCTATCTAGATAGTTTAATTAGGTTTTTGATTGAATCAAATGACGGTCATCATGTTTTCAACGTCTGTCAATCGACATCCAACTGTAATCCTCATGTTCTTAGTTAGTGAAGAACTTTACATTTTGACCAGATATAAGAAGAATTTATGCAAGCATTGACACATTCACTTCTTTTACCATTGGTTACAACGGGCAAAATTTTCTGAAAATCACCACAAAAAACAACAACCTTACCTCCAAAAAGTTCTTCGGAAGTATTACCAGAATCACCATTCATAACATCGTTTAAAGTCCTGTCCAATGCTTCGAAAGCATGCTTATGAATCATGGGTGTCTCATCCCAAATTATTAAGCTTGTCTTTTTCAATAACTCATATACGTTGGTATTTCCTTTAACCTATTTTATGAAAGAATAAAAAAAACATAAACAAAGTAAGATATTTAAAAGTAAATTGATATTGGAATAACAAATAAAGCCATATATAATAAAAAAATTAATATAAAAATTAACATTAACTGGCTTGTAATATTACCGGACAAATGGAATCTTTGGTCAAATTAATAGGTATTAAAAATTTCGAATGTGCGGTTCTTCCACCCTCCAAAAGCAAAGAAGCTATACCGCTTGAAGCGACATTTAACACAACTTCTCCCTTTGACCTTATCGATGCAGATAAGGTTATCCATAAATAAGTTTTTCCAGTATCGTCGTAACCATAAACAAAACAAACTCCACCTTTTTTATCAATCAAAACACTCATTATTTCGTTATAAACCCCTCGTTGTTCATCTGTTAACGAATCAAACAAATTTTTAAATTTGTTATTCATGGTCTCGGTATCATATGAGAGCTCTTCCACCATTAACGGATTATTGCTCTTAAAATTGTCTCCATATCTGGAAATGCCATTTGTTTATATCTTCTAAAACTGGAGTTGTTTGAAATTAGAAAATTTTCAATTTCCAGGAGTGCTAGGTTTTTTAACTTTTCTTCATTAAGAATCAAACCTGAAAATAAAATAAAAAAAATAATTAAATTAATATTTATGATATATTAATGGATATTAGCTATTTTCCATAATTGAAATAATTAAAAAATGAGTGAATCGTACCGAGGTTATTTTGATCTTTTTGTTGTTTGTATAGTATAACGTCTACTAACAGTTGCCAAGTGCTTTCCCAAACAAAATGAGGTCTAGATAAACTATAAGTAATCAACGTTGTAGCAAATAAATTTCTTAAATAATATCCGGTAGAGGTATGACTTGCTTCTTCAATGGCTTCTATGTATTCCTTGTCATCATCTAAAAGACCTCTTTTATAACATGCATCTCGAAAAGTTTCACACACAACTCCATCAACTGTTCAAATGTCTTCAAAACATTCTGGGCCTCTAACCTTATTTAATAATATTCTTAGATAGTAAGCCTCGTCGAATGCGGGTGGAACAGCATGAACTCTACCTATTGCAAAACCCCTTAGGCGAGATTCCCATTTACGTAACTGTTTTTTTCCAGACATACTTTGTTGGAAACTCTGCGTATGTGAGATTTTTTGCAAGGTCATGGTTCTTATTACACTCAAAACAACCGGTAAACATCGAAGAAGCATTGGTTGTCTTGTTTAAAATATCTTCAATATCTTCGTTAGAACCATATATTACATGTTGCTCACCGGGTAAATGAAAAGCAAGTCTCATAACAGACGGAATCCTATAATGCACGTCAAATGAAAATATCCTCCATGTTGCCTCGCATGCAGAGACATATCTACAATAATAAAACGCTTTGATTTCATCTAAATTAGGATATGGGTTATCACCATTGTTATTTTGTACAAGAGAATTGTTGCTCGGTCTGGACCCTTATTAATGTATTTGAACAAATACTTTATTGATCCATCTTGATTACACCACTCAACATTAATATATGCTTGAAATTGTTTTAATAGAGTCTTGTTGTATGGAACAACAGTTCTGTTATCCATCATTATATCTGACTTAACAACATATTGCCCGTTATCTCTTCTTTTGTATACCGGAAAACCTTGCGAATCAACAGCTGTCACATCATTAAACATTTTTGGGAAATTTTTGGAGCATTTTTTGTTTACCATGCACGTGCACTTCGGATTAGCATCACCACATGGACCGTGAATCATATAATCAGATACAAGCTTGTATAGGTCTAGAACACTATCTTTGTTTGGAATCTCAGCAGAAATAAATTTATCTATATCTTGTGGATTAAGAATCTTGCTACATGGATGCATAAATATGCAAATATGAGCATGTGGTAGACCCCTTTTTTGAAACTCTATCGTGTAAATCACTGCAAAATACATAATAAAAGTAAATATTCCACAAGTTTTAATAGGTAAACAAATAATATGTTTGTTTAAATTGAATTTTAAGTCTATACAAAGTAAAATACTAAAGTAGATCATGTTTATAAATTTATACTCATCAAATTAAATAAATTTACCTGCTTGAACATTTCCAAACAAAGACTTATCTTCACCAACTTAATCATTGCATCAAGTTTGACCTTAAAAAGCCGACATAAAATATCAGGTCTATCCTCCGACTTTAACGTTGTATCCTTAAGAAATCTTTTAACTTCTGGCCAATTGGGATTACAGGTTATGGTTATGAAAAAATCGGGATAACCAAACCATCTACAGAGACACATAGAGTCTAGGTAATTTTGCATCATATATCTTGCTCCACCAGTAAATGAGGATGGTAGAATAACACGTTGACCAGCAGTTGAAACATCAGTATTTCCAACAGATTGCATACCTCGTAAACTTTGGTAAGTATCACATCGAAGCTCATGTTGTTTACCGCGTATAAAATGTAATCTTTGTGCCTCAATCATCGTATATTTGTCAACCAATATTTGCTTAAACAAACGCCTACCATTTAACATGGTTGAAAACGTATTTGGCCTATCTAGAATATGATAAGCAAAAAACTCACGTATTGTAACCTTCTTGCGTGCTACGGTTGATGACGATGAAACATTCTTGTGAAGTATATTAACCTGATAACCATCCTCACCAAAAGGATGAAACAACGGGTATTGAAGAGGTGTATACGATGGATGAAGTTCACTTATACGCTTTAAGGAACCAGATTGCTTGGTAACAATTATATCTCGGTTATCGACAGCGTCACCAATATCACCGACGATTAAAGCGGCAATTTCAGAACTGGATGGTAGGTTATATTGTCTCGCATCATGCTGTCTTGTTCCAATAATACGCAACTTCAAATTGAGTTGTGGGTTTTCTTCAAAACAATTTCTTACCATCCGATAAGCTTGGACCAAATAATTATTTGAATCTAACATCGTCTTCAAATAATTAATAATGTGCATCTCCAGCTCATCGTCCATTGAATTATTATCACTGCCCACAAAAAAATACATTTCCTAAGATTATAAATAATAAAACTTATACTAAAAATTAACAACATAAAAAAAGTGGAAGAATATCGTTTAAAGTATTTACCTAAAAACAACCTGACGGTTTGAAACCTCGTTTTCCGTGTCGTAAATGTAAAGTTGACAAAATTGTGGTTTACAACCCTGTAATGGTAAAAGACTTCCCAAACAATGATAGTTTTCACCGCTAAGTCGAAACGTATATGGCACATTGCCTTTGTTTATAGAATGGTCAATCTTTCCTCCCATAGACGTAAACCGAATTGAAACGTCTAATGTTTTTCAAGAAATACTTACTGATTGCACTATCACCACGAAATAATTCTAGATAAGTATCATCTAGTTGTCTAACATCGGGAAGTTCGACTTTGCCATTATAACAACAAAGGGAAAAAGCTCATTCTTCATTACTACTACTTGGTCTGTTAACTTCGGGTTTCCACAACAAAGCATTGCAACTTGGACACATAACGGATTGATTTCCATGATCAAGTTATTCTAGTAAAATTTAAATAATTTATTTGGAGTTACTTAGTATACATAAATACATAATAAATGATTTAAAGTAAATTATGAAATATATATCATACCTAATGATATTCCTTTAAAAACATCTACAACATTTTGATAATGAATAGTTGTAGCATGTTCGTTTAAATCAGCCATAGGTATAGGTACTATAGGGGTTCTTTTTCTTGAACTTCTACGAAAGGTTGTAGACGACTCCGGAATGTCATCAACAACACAAGACGCGTTTGATCCTTCTTGAACATTATATTTATTTATACGACCTGATTAATATTATAAAGGTTGTCAAAAGAAAAGAAAATTGTAACATATGATATTTCAAAAGAAAAAAAAAATAAATTAAATTTTTAATTACTCCGTATTAATTATATTATATGAAATATTACTTTGTGTTAAATTGTAACATTTTTAAGTTAACAAATTATGAAACGTTTGATTATACAATGTTAATATTATTTGTTGTTGTAAAATCCGGACGGAACTTGAAAATGTAAATAATTTAATATTTTTTTAATAGAAGCCTTATTATTAAAATGAAATTATTCTGTAATAAAATTAGATGACAAAGAAAAAAATATAATATTAATCATTGTTAAACTTACCATCTCTTATATAGATGACAATGTATAAATAATAAAGTATTTTAATTAAAAACAAACCTCATTTTGAGAATCAATCAATTTTTTTGTTGTTTTCTTAGTCAACATTTTAGCATCTCTATCAAACAGAGTCAACGACACAACTTCAGTGGAATCCTGCACCCTTATTTTGATCTTGAACCTACAAAAGTGTATAAATAGGAACATATACTTTTACAATGCACTAATTACACATTTGAATTTGAATTCAATAAATACCTAGGTGTAGGGATAAGACCTAAAATATTGCATCTTACTGTTTTGCATTCATACTCCTTTCCACATTCACCATTATTTTCCATGAGCTTACGGCTACAAGTGTTACAACCAATGTAATATCATTCTGTATCTGGGCAGATTGCCTTAATTGTACCAATGATAATGATACTTTTAGGCTGCATTATAGTACAAAAGCACTTAATAAATATTCAATTAGGATTGAAAGATAATTAGGATAAAATAAAGATTGTAATAATTAACTTACAAATATAATTGTATAAATATCACCGATGTTAAAAAAATCTGTTTCTCTCAAAAAATCATCATCAACAGATGACGACATCTTCACTCGAATCGGTTTACGAACAGAAACATCATTGTCATTTAGCAAATCAACCAAACTACAACATTTAAAATTTAATGAATTTAGGAATAAGTAACATAATATGAAATTTAAAAACTAAATACATAAACTAAAACAATGTTGGTTTAATAATATACCTGTTTTTGTATTCTTCTATTTCAAATAAAAATTCGTTTATAAAGGAACGGCTAACATTAGATCCAAAAGAATTTGACACAGACACTTTCTCTAAAAAAAATTAAAATTATACAACGACACATTAGTTTAAGTTAGTGACATGTTAAAATACAAGAAAGTTAAAAACAGTAGACATAGTTACCTTTACCATCAGAACCAGTGTAATAATTAACCCTACCAAACTGCAGTACAATAATGGCCTGGCCTTCATCAAAATGTTCAATTACATATTTGAAGAGCTCAGACGCATAATGATCCCATAGTGTGAGATACACACAATTTCAACTGAAATTACAGAAGCGTTAGAAACAGTCATAAGTATAAAGTTTATGAACAAAAATATGTAATCAAATGTTAGGTGTAATAGTAATACCGTAAATCAGATATCTCCATTGTACGCTTGTTTTTGTCCTAGACGTTAGAAGCATTGCTCTTAAACACATAAACCACGTGACCAATAATATCTAACACAAAGAAAAATAAATAAATAATTAATTAACAGATTTAA
This sequence comes from Bidens hawaiensis, assembly GCF_021521415.1. NCBI lineage: Eukaryota > Viridiplantae > Streptophyta > Magnoliopsida > Asterales > Asteraceae > Bidens > Bidens hawaiensis. The sequence continues at coordinate 450,378 of NW_027491454.1, forward strand.
TGGAAATCTAACGCTATAATTATAAATCTATTTATTTGAATGTCAGAAAATTATTTTAAACCAACTGTCGATTTCAAAGAAATATCTTTATTGATTATTGATTCAAAAGAAATCATCTTAAAACCAAACAGACGGCCATCAAACTCGTTACATGAATTCACATGTGTGTTTGGTCCCAACACCAATTTGTTGGAACAGTCAATCACACGGTAGTTCGATTCATTTAAACCAACGCTCTAATTAACTATAGTAAAAGTTGAGCTTTCCTTGAGAAATCTTTTAAATTTAAAGATATCATGTTTGTAAACGGTTGCTTAGATTTGATTCTCCTGCCATTAAAGCAAAAAATATATATAAGAATTACAATTAAAAGTCAATCAATAATTAGATACAGATTCATAATTTGATATGTACATTTTCATCCATGAGTACCATCTCGATCAGAAAATCCCCATTCACATTTTTATTGTCTTTTATGCTTCACAGTCTTATAACTCTAACCTTTAGAGTTGATGGTGATGTTTTGGGAACATCAATCTCATTAAGCTTGGTAAATTTTTGAGCTTCCATTGTCCTATGAATAAAATTAAAATATAAAATATTAGAATAAATTATTTGAAACATAAACAAAATTATTAAAAGGGGAGGAGCTTACATTGTTGGAGAATTTATAATTATGAAAAGAATGATAATGGCTTATGTGATTACGTAGATATTTATATAGTAGAATGTACATAATATAAATTATGGTAAACGTATTATGTTAGAAAGTTTCTAAATAAAGTTTGAATATAATTTAATCGGTTTATTGTAATTACTTATTCAAAAAATAACCGATTGATTATATTTAAATATTTAAGGTAACTTTAAACATTATTAATATAATGAAACGGGTTTATTGTAGATGATTTTTTCTAAAAATAACCGATTGAAAATATTCTAAAATATATTCCTTAATTTCGGATTATTTTATGATTAACCAAAAAAGTTAATGAAATCATAAATTCTTTACTTAATTATTGTTATTATTGTCAATTTTAAAATAAATTGTTTGTTTTAAAAAATCACAATTATGATTTCCAAAGCTTACTAAACTTATAATCTTAACAAAATTAAAATTTCACAATTATGATTTAGATAGGTTACTAAACTTATAATCTTAACAAAATTAAAAGTTTCTGTTATTTGTTTAAACTAAAAATAAATTTACCGGAAAATAAATTAGAACGGAAATTAGCGTGAAATCAAAATATAAAGATTTGCAGAAGAAAACTATAAATACAGGTTAGCCGGAATAAATTAATAATTGGACAAAGAAAACAATTATAAATTTAACAGAAATATATCCTAAGATTGGTCGGATATAAAATACTGAAAAATTCAATAAAAAAAGAATACAAAAATGGCTGGCATAATATATTGAACGGAAATTAGCCGGAAATTTAAATATCAAGTTTTGAATAACAAAACTATCAGAACAGGTTAACCGGAAAATTTTAATACTTGAACAAACAAAACAATTACAAATTTAAAATTAAAAAAAAAACAGAAATCGGTCGGATATAAAGTATTGAATGGTTGTTAATTAACTTCTTAAAATTAAATAAACAAAAAACAATACAAAGTTTCATAAAATTATCCAAAAATAGGTAGGATATAAAGTCCTTAAAATAAAATAAACAAAACAATATATAATTGACCGGAAAAGTCAGAGAAAATAAAATATGCGTATAACAGATTGGCCGGAAAGACGGGAAATTTGTTAAATAAACTCATTGTAAATGCAAATTGGATTGTTAGCTATCTTCAATATAATCATCGGAGAATCAATTCCAATGATTTTGATGTCTCCAATAGGCGTGCATCCGAACGGCGGAATTAGGGCTCGTATTGTTGGTAAACACTCTAGAGGTTCCATGGTGGATCTGAACGACGGATGTAGGATTCGTATATTCATCAAGAAGTTACAAAGAATATCAGTGGTGGAATTGATTGTAGATCTCACCAGCGGAATTAGGGTTCGTATAATCATCAGGTGATTAGAGAGAGAATCGGTGGCTGCATCAATATTATTTGAGAAAAATAAACCGGGTTTTGTTATTTTGGGTGTTTGGAGAGCAGGACACGTGGCACAATATTAGACCTTATGAAAATGGTAACTTGATGACTGGATTGCACATGTGGACAGCCTAGATGAAGGCCATGTGTCCACATTGTGTTGCTTTAATAGTATTTAAAGATTGATTAGGAGAGTGATTTATGGGAGGAGGTTTGACCAAAATTTGAATGGTGTAGGAAGATATTTTTCATCTTTTAAAAATAAATAACTTTAGGTAAAAATAAATGTGACAAAAATAAATGTGACATAACTAGATTAAAATGATGTACTTTGATTATGCATCAATAATGTTATTTATGTGATATTTGAGTAAATAAAAAAATCATGTGTTATAATTTTTCTTTATATACATATTAGTAATGATTAATATTATTAAATAACTTTAGGAAAGAAAAACTATTACATATGAAATATGTAACATATGGGTATATGTATAATTAAATGAATCACATCGAAAATTTTAAATGAGTCGGGTTTTCGGGTCCGAAAATTGACGAATGTTACATGCGTAATCGGTTACGTGACACCATACACGCATTCCGCATAACTAATGCCTAAATGCACGTAACCAGCGCTGAAAATCAAGAAGCAAAAATGAAATATACAACACTTTCAAATTAAATCAATTCTTAAACCAACATATTGTGAGTTGAATCCCGTTCCGACATGACATCATTCAAACCCGAACCGGTTATGACTTGACCACTTTCAACCAGAAACCCATACCGACCTAACCTGAACCAAATTTTTTTTCTGTATCGACTCGTTCTGACCCTAATCTGGTCTGGCACATGACTCGAGCTCACCTAACCCGATTTATTGTTGGTCATTATTGGTAATCACGTAATATGTTAACATTTTAAAATACAACAATATCATACTCAAATTAAAGAGAATAAAATGCTCGTTTTTATGGTATATTTTTTTATAAAAAATATTAACGTGTGAAAAGTTGCGGGCGTTAAAAAATCGTGGGGGTAGTTGGTTTAGAAGAAGGGGTAATTATGTAAATATATAATAAGTTTACCAAAATTGATTTAAGTTGAAGGACTATTATTGTAAGTATCATTTAGATATAAATTGTTTAACCGTATTTTAATGTTGCAAAGGACTATATTACTCATATTTAAACTTGTACTATAAGTTTTATGAGTTGTAAAATGCTTAAAAATGTGCTCTTAAATTTGCTCATCACTTATGCTTTATATATACTAGCAGTATACCCGTGTGATGCTGTAGTGACGATAATATGTTTAAACGATTTTTATTAATTACAAGACATGTAACGGATCATAAAGATAACAAACAGCAAACCATATTAACAAAGTCTGTGATAACTCGAACGCGTTTTGACCTATCAAAGTCCTTGATCTTTGACCCAAAACAGCAAAAAATATTTTAAAAAAATGATCGAAACTCACCAAAATTTATACTTCTTTTAAAAGTGATACAAAATCATTTTGTTTTGTACCATGCACATCTGTATTTGGTAAATCTTACATTGGAACGTCAACAAAAATAAACACGTCGTGATTGTAAAGTTGAAATTTATTAAAATTTATATATTCAAATATATAAAAGAAAAAAAAAGAAAAAAATTATAGATGAATATATGGATAAACTTAGGGGGGGAAGAGTAATTATAATTTAAACTTACAAAAGTTGAATATAATTGAAAGGTTAAATTTATAATTATATTTTAGGTTTATAAATGCGTATATGAGTTGTACTCTTATGCTAATTGACTTGTACATTATCATAAACACCTCAAAATAAAATAAAACTTACATTGAAACGTCGACAAAATTAAGCACGTTGCAATGGTAAAGTCGGGTTACTTTAAAACATGATATTTTAAAATATATAGAAGAAATAAAAAATTTAAATGAATACGTCAAATAAATGAGTAAAGTTAAGGGGTTTATTTGTAGCTACTTCAAAAATTAACAAAGTTTTGTTGAAGTTAAAGGATCATAATTATAGTTATTTTCTAAACTAAATATTCTTAACCGTTCAAGATGTTTAAAATACTATATTACCCCTATATTTTTAAATTTGTATGCACTAAAGAAAATAATTTATGTAATAGTGCTTGTACCTCTTAAATTTTAAGATGTCCTTGTCATTTGTTATATAGTATAGATATAGATAGTATGGATATAGATTTGGTTAAATGATTGATTATGCATATTTGATATATCTAAATGTTTGTTGGTATTAACTTATGAAACTAAAGTTCAAGAAAATAGTGAAGCATAACTAGATGTATCCTCACACGTTCCGCTGAGTTCAGGTTTGGCTTTATTAACATCAAAAGTATTCATATTCTAAAGTAACAGTGTGGCAAGACCATACTCTCCAGTAGATACGCTAGGGGAAAAACAGACGTTAAATATAATTGTATCACAGTTAAACTTAAAGTCAATAAACAAGTGTTCATACAGTTCCACTTAGTTCGCGCTGATTACATAACCGTCATTTGTATTACAATTAACCCAATGGACTATAAATATCCCACTATACATGCGTCAACGATACTTGATAAATCACCTCAAGTATTATTTAAAAATGATAAAAGTGATAAAAAGGGGGCTATTCTGTCATGTCAATTAAGATATACATATAGAATAGCTAAGAAACCATATAAAATAGTTTAGAAACCGTCAATTCATTCATCATCATAAAACTTACTTGTGCATTTGACCCATATAATATAATGACACCTTAAAGTACGTCACTTATTAATACATCTTCCATGTATCAGAGCAAAAACCCATTTTCAAACTGAATCAACATCAATATTACTAATGACAAAAAAGTATTAGGAAATGCACCACAATACATTGTAATACGAAAACATACCAAACAAGAAACAAGATTATCTTTAGACATGTCTGTTTCTACTCTTGCCTCCTTAAAAAACCATTAACTCTAAGGTGAAGCTTTGGCAACCGCACCACCACTTGGCGGGGTAGCCTGAGGCGCTGGAGCCGCCGCATCACCAGGGTATGCAGCAGTTGGTGGCTGCTGAGAATAACCACCGCCATACGCGCTTCCATACGCCGCTGGCTGCTGCCCATACGGTGCTTGAGAGTACCCACCACCATAAGCAGGCGGACCGCCAGCATAAGGAGCTGGTTGTGCATAGCCACCCTGTGGAGACTGCTGAGGCTGCTGTCCATAAGTCGGTGTAACTGGCGGCTTCTGTGTTGGAGGTGGTCCATAACCAGCATATCCAGAAGGCGGCTGAGACCCGTATCCTGCCTGCGACGTTGGCGGTGCCGCCCCATATCCTGCCTGAGACCGTGGTGCCGCCCCATAACCTGCCTGCGACGTTGGCGGTGCCACCCCATATCCTGCCTGAGACGTTGGCGGTGCCGCCCCATAACCTGCCTGCGACGTTGGCGGTGCCGCCCCATAACCTGCCTGTGACGTTGGCGAGGCCGTCCCATAACCTGCCTGCGACGTTGGCGGTGCCGCCCCTTCGGTGCTTTCACTAGTCGCATTATATCCAGATGTTGGATTACCATAACCTGGTTGACCATAACCAGCACCATATCCCCCATACCCATCTTGACCATAAGTTTGACCTTGTTGACCATAACCATAAGCTGAGCCATCCGTAGGGGCCGATGAACCACCACCAGGTGGTTGGGTTTGTGAGCCTTGCTGCTGATTGTAATATTCATAACCACCAGCACCTCCAGTTTTTGATTGGTCCCAGCCAGTGGCATAACCGCCTGGAGTTTGCTGAGGATATCCACCATATGGTGGTTGGGTGTATTGGCCCGGTTGACCATACCCTCCAGATTGCATGTAACCATAGCCCGGTTGCTGCATTTGTGGACCAGGTTGGGCCCAGTTTGTCTGGGGTTGAGCTTGGTAGCCTTGCTGTGAATACCCACCACTGCCCATCGGATTTCTCAAACGATTCTACACAATTATCATTATCTCAAATAAACCAAGAACACAAGACGAACAAACACATATAATGATTTAACAGTGAACAACTAACTATACTTGCATACAGAAACATAAATAAATGATATCTTAAGACAAGTAGCACAAATATATCATAAATAAAGCACAACGATATCAATTATGTAATTATTGTATAATGACAGGTTAAGGTGCCTACATACCGTATGGGTCGGGTGGAATTACCGAAGGAGATACTCCAGCAGAAGCCCATGCTCTCCCTATTCGAAGTGAACGGGTACAAAACAAAATGCAAAAGCATATATAATATGACTAACCCTAAATAATTGCTAAAATAACAAAAACTAGATCTTAGCCCTAATCAATTATCAAATATATTTTAGTGTTAAAGAGAAAAAGAATCATAGTTAGTAGTACTGAGCCTAATGAATTATCAATTATCAAATAACTGTGAGTGTGCTCGCCAAGGTTCCAGCAGCCCTGCAATACTGATATACGAAGATATGCATCCACACACATTTATCGTTCAATCGAAGGTATATTACCGCAATATACGTAATTTGAATTCTAGCAGGATGAATCAGTCAGCTGAGCTGGCATGAAAACAGCAGCAACAGCAAAATCTGCAACCTTAGATTTTACAAGTGGAATATCTGGAAGAGAAGCAGGTTGTGCTAATCTATGATTCTATGAATAGTCCAGTGAATTATAAAGATAGTGGCACCGTGCTATAATGATGATCTCAATAATATTAAAATAACAGAATATATAACTAATAATTAAAAGCAAAATCAATGGCAGAAATTTGACCCTTCCAAATAGGCGAGGTCTAAAATTGATTTGAGAAGTATATCACATTTGAACTACAATGCGACGATCAGATTCACGTATTAGTCATATCACATCAATCAAGGTAGACAATCATATATCCATGTAAGATTAAAGATGCCCAGCATTTATAAAAGACAAGTAAATTTAGCATGCAGATTCTGAACCAAGCATATGCTTGGTCTAATTGCATATACACACATACCTCGCTGATTACTTCATTAACCAGCTGTTTTGCAGCCTCAATTTGATCAGGAGTTCCATTAATTTGCACGTTCCTTTCAGTTGATGTATCACCAGGAGGCAAGTGTAGAGGTATCACCTGATAAAAAAAAAGTAACATTTTCATGTAAAAATCAGGATATTGTATTAAAAAGGCTCTGTAAAAGTGAAATTAATATAAAATTCGGAACAACCTGAATACGAGCTCCAGAGCTAGCTTGCATACTCTTTATGGTCTCGCCCCCTTTACCAATAATAAGACCAACCTAGAAGCAATCACAAAAAATTTAACAATTTATAGAGCACATGCAACACATGTGCAGTAATCTTGAACCCGCTTCTAGCACACAAAGTACCTTGTTGTTCGCCACTTTCATCACAAACTGTTCACCGCCTTGCTGACCAGGTAACCACCTGGAAACTATGCCAGAACCTCCAGACTCAGCCTGAACCACAAAACCAATAAGTTTAAACATTCAAATTCACACATACTAGATGGTAACTTCCACCAGCATAATACATTAATCCTACACAAAAAATGAATAAACAAAATCATCATTAGAAACTAAAGTTAACGTATACCTCAGCAAGCACATCTTTGATCAGTTGTTCAGCCTTGGCTATAGCATCTGCTTGACCTGTTATTTCAACTGATCTGGTCAGTGAATGGGGATCTGCTTCCATATCTCTGGTAATCTGAATCTTTGCTCCCGATTGTAACTGAAAATACTTTATAGTTTCGCCACCTTTACCAATAATCACACCAACCCTGCCATTTGGTATTTCAATCTTTTTACTTGAGCCTCCATAACTATAAGCAGAAGGTACAGAAGAAGCCGCCGAATAAAGCTTCTGCTCATAATCTGCATTTCATAAATTCTTAAATTAATAACATTCACAACTAGGGGTGTAAACATGCCAAACCGCCCGTTAGCGTCTTGTAAAAGATTAGATGAGCTCGAGTTGAAAATTATGCTTATTTAACAAACGAGCTCGAGCTGGATCGCAAGCCAAATTTTGATATAACTTTAATTTAAAATAATTAATGTATATGTATTTACTCATTATTGTTATACATAAAACTATGATAAATAACTACTTATATTCTTAGGAATATAGTTATTAAAAGCCCACGCTACTTGCGCCTAGACCTTTTACAGGCGAGCCCCAATTTATGCGCTTGTAGTTCCTAGTCCCTCGCTTCTTGAAGTTAACGACACCTCTGTTGGTAATGATAAAAGATTAAGAACAATGATTATTTGAACCTTCACCATTTTTTACTTTGGTTTTCATGCTAGACTCATTTACACCCCTAGGCTGGAGCTCTATTTATAAAAGCTCTAACTAGACTCTTGAGTAGTGTTCCAAGCCGAAGCTGTTCGCTCATTATTTATTAATAATTAACAGTCATCAATCTAATTATCAGCTACAAAGGTCAAACCCTAACCTAAACCACACAACTAAACCAAAAACAAAGCATCCGAGCAACGAATCAAACCTGTCGGTCCCGAACCGAACCCCTTACTCTCACCACCCTCATATCCGCCTCCGCCGTTATCAAATTTCAAACGTTTAGACTCGGAATTATTAAACAGACGAGCAGCGATCTCCTGCGCCTTCTGTTTAGCGAGCTCGATCTCATCCGCAGGTGGAGGTACGGTATTGTAGGCTGACGTGGAGTCAGGGGACTGTGAAGGGAGGATTGGGGCGGAGAATCCGGTGGGACGGCGGCCGGAGGACGGTGGAGGTGCGGCGGTGGTGTCGTCGTACTTGCGTTTGGCGCTGGCGAAGTGGTCGCCGGAGGAGTATTGGGAGTCCTCGGCCATTGAAACCCTAGGAATGGTTTGTGTTGAGGATTGAAGATTGAAAGATGGAGTTGTGGGGGCTGGAGAGGATATATATATATATATATTTGTTAGGGGTGTAAAACGTGAGGTGCAAGCGAGTCAAGCCAAACTTGAGTTTGGCTTGTTTTGACTTACGAGGGTTTGAGCTCGTGCACCGTTCGATAATAAGTTTCTAAAGTACAAGTTTGTTTTTCAAAATCAGACTTAGCTCGTTTATTGTTTGTTAATTAATTTACATGCTTTTTTAGTTATTATATATTTTAAGAAAAACTTTAAACGAGCTTAAGTTTAGTAAGATTTCGGTTGAGTGTGAAATTAATACATATAAATCCAAAATGGTTAAACTTTAGCAATACACAAGGTTCGTTAAAGCTCAACGAGCCTAAACGAGTTTCTCATACAAGGCTCGAGCTCAAAAAAGTTCGACCTTGTTACAGGCTTTGTACCGATTCAAACTGAAATAGCTCGCGAACGACTTGACTCGCTCTTGTGTGAAAAAATTACAGGAAAAACATCTTTTACTCTATCTCAACTTGCAGATGTGATCCTTAATATTTTAAACTCACTTTAATCATCTTTTACACCTCATTTTTTTTTTCACTTTTTATACTTTTTTTGTTATTTTTTTATGTCAAGTTAAAACATTTGAATAAATAGAGGGAAAACCAAACTTTTTACTAGGGGTGTCAATCGTTTTGGGTTAATAGGTTTTGGGTTGACGAGTTGAGATTTTTTAACCATAACCCAACCCATATATATACACACAAGTTTGAGCCCCCCTCCCGTCCTGACATGTTACGGGGATTTATTTAAGTTTTTGTTTTTAATCGTTTTGCTATTTTATATTTTGTAATGATTTGTTTAATTTTTAGCGTAGATTTGTTTTGAATTAATACGTATATATTAATTTGTTACGTTCCTTATATTTTTTAACATTTGGGCTCTTTCAATTGAGATGTGTAGGTTATTTAGATTCTTAACGACGAACAAAAACGACCACGAATATGCTAATTTTTTTAAACGAACAAACATGAACAAAAATATTTGTCTTATGAAAAAGAGAGGGGTGATGTATGTGACGATTGGTTGATGCATGAGAGCTTGGTTCAAGAAAGTTCATAAAGTTTGAGCTTATATCACAAGTAATTTGTTCATGTTTACGGCTTGTTTATTTGTTTATTGTTTGTTAACTAATTTAGAAATGTTTTAAATTTTTTTATTATATTTTAAGAAAACCCTAAAATGAGCATGCCTTGATATTCCCTATTTTTCGGAAGGTATGTTTCGACATTATAGAGAGCTCCCTTGTCACAACCCCCGACCTACCCCGAGAGGGGATTCGTGAACACGAATAGTGTTATCGGTGTTTATTATAGTATTTGGCAACGGAAATTTCATCAATATCGTAGTTAGGAAAAATTTATTAGAGCGTAAAACACCGTGATTTTTGTTTCATAAACTGGGATAATATCAACATGTGCCTACAAAGGTTTATAGGGATAAACCCTAATTTACAAAACTATTCTATTTATTTTGGTGATAAGCCACTTATTTAGGCTTAAAGACCCGCATACATCATTAATGTGTCTTTAACAAGTCACCTAAAACATGTTTAAAATATTATATTAGTAGGAAATTACTAGTGAGTACATTCATTTGTAAATGACGCATTTTTACAATTACAACATTAAGATGTTTTTATACATGTCTGCCTAAAAATTACCGAGATACTTATCACTCAGCCGTATCTACGATTGTAGTCATATTACTTATTAGTTAACATGAATAAGTTGGAAGAAATAATGAAAAAATGAAGCTTTGAACCTTATTTATAGACCAAATATATCGTCAGGCGAAGTTAGGGACAACTTCGTCTATAGGTGTTGTAACTTTGCCAAAACCCAAAATTTAAATTAACCAACTTTTGCATAAAATCAAGTTTTGAAAATCCCGAGTAAAATAAATTAACAACAAGCAGTCTAAAACAAAAACACAATTTCTTAAAATCTCCTATAGGGATCAAATGTTCTAGGTTCGGCCAAGGAACACTTATCATCACACACATACTTTGTTAGATCTAGTCCATTGTCGATATTGTTGTCCAGTTAAACTCATGCATGTAATACTTACTTAGAGGGATAAAACCGGACACAATTTAGGTTCGTATGAGCTAGTGGGTCGCACACTTAAAAGCCAATAAACCACCTCGCCAAGTTTCATTACAGTTTTACAGCACCAACTAGGGTTGTCCAAAGTGCTCGCCGCTCGTCGCTCGTTCACCGTTCGCTCGAAAAATGCGCGTTCGATTTCGGCTCGGTTTCGTTCGGCTCGGTCCGGTTTGAAAACGAACCAACCACGAGCAAAGCCTCGATCAGTTCGGTTCGTATTTGCTTGAATTATTTTTTTACTGATTATATATATATATATATATATATATATATATATATATTATGTATACATATAAAAATAAAGTATTTTTTTTAAGTTTTGGAAATTACCCTTTTTTGTGTTGACTTTAAAGTTCAATTTTAAAATCTAGCTGCTCGTTTTATATATGTTTTCTTGTTAACTTCGAGTTTTAGACATTTTAGGGTTGGAAGTCTCGACATTTTGTTGTTGAAAGTCTTGAATTAAAAATTTCGTACGAACCAAGCAAAACCAAGTCGCTCGGTTTCAAACCAAGCCAAGTTCAAACATAAAAATATCTCTCGTTTCTTAAAATTCAATCCACTCGGTTCGACTCGCTTTCAAACCAAACTAAGTATGAGCAAGCATGTGTATGGTTCAGCTCGGTTCGTGAACAGCCCTAGGACAAAGTCACCCAAACTTGAATTAAACCTTTGGCCATAAGTTCAAAATTAATTTTGACACGATATATAACCTAAGAACTCTAGTTTGGTCCTTGAGTCCCCTCAAAGTAACGATTCTTCTCTTTCAAGTAAATGTCGTTTCTTGGATATCAAGATTGACCGATAATAGTTTCCTTCATGGTGGTTTAACTAGACACTTGACTTAACTTTGGCTTGTGCACATTGTTTTTTGCATTTTGGTTGGTATTTGCATTGAGCGTTTTGCATTAAAAAATATTAGGCTTGTGCTTTTCTGATACTTTGACTCTTTCAAAATCCACCATGTTGGACAATTTACAGAATGCTTCAAGACTCAGGTCTGCTCCACCGCACAACAAAGTGCCGAACGAATCCTATCTTCCGCTAGCATCAACATTCAAGTCTGTGCCATCGCGCAACAAAGTACGGAGCTTCGCGTGAATAAATACGTATACATAGAATATATATATATACACATACTAGTAGGATACCCGCGCGATGCGGCGGGATCTAAAAATCATCTAACTAATTAATTATTTCACTGAAATGCTCTTCATGAACTTCTTGAGCTAACCAACCGGTTGGACCGTGAATCAATGATGCCAGCGACCCAGAACTGTACATTTTTGTCGTTTCTGAAAAATGGCCGGTTATGGCGGTCAGACAAGTTGACTCGCAGGAAGTCAGATCAGAATGCAAAATTGTTCGTTAGATATCGCTAAATATGTTAAACTGCTTGATGATTAGCAATCTGAGATATACACCACACTTTTTTGTGCATCATTATTTTACTTCGTATATTTGAAGGCATTAAGAATTCAACTTTTATAATGCAGTGTTTTTGTTATGATATAAATGAGTTGACTTTTTTTGGCAAATGCAGCGTTGTAACTCACTTTCATTATATAAAAACTAGTTTTCGTATCTGTTTGTGAACCAGTTGTGTTACGATAGTGAGTCGACGCGAATTCGGCCAATATTGATGTGTGTATAACGATGCTCCACAACTAAGCTTTAAATTTATTAAACGAAATTCCTAAAGAAGCCACACAAAACCGGCAAGTGTACCGATCACTGATAGTATAGCACTAAGGAAGTCCGAGTGTCGAACACAAGGACACGTAAACACGTATCAAATACTTAACCCTAAATAAGACTCACCTAAGAATAATATATTTTAAATTGATTTTTATATTATTAAATATTTAACCTAACTTAATTTAATTAACTTAAAAGACTTAATTTAAGAAAACTGGACGAAAGTGTGAAAATACGATTTATCAATGGGAAAAACGTCTACCTAGGTAAGAATCTTATTGAAGGTATAGTAAGCTATTGGATTGTAGAATCTCACGACACCGGCTCCTAAGGGATGACACAACTTGTCACACCCGGCCCTGAGCGGCGGAAACAGCCGGGCGCGCGCGAGTGGGGATTGATAATTAAGCACGGGCCATTGCAAACATTTATAGTAAGATTTTCATTGCGCATGAAATGTTTAATACAAATACATTACATTGTTTAAAAATTTCATAAAAACATCCAAGTATAAAACTGTTGAAGATTTTCACGCCATATCCCCTTGCGCGGCGGGAACAACCACGCGCATCGAAGGGATAGAACTAAAATCTTCCAAAAAGCTAGTTTTAGATGTTCAGCGTGAGGTGCTCTAAGTGTGACTCCATGCGCTACCTAGTTATCTCCTGAAAGACACGTAAAAACATTTGAATCAGTATAAACTGAGTGAGTTCACAAGTTTTAGTAACTATATAAATCGCATTGCATCATAGTCTTGATAAAATCATATTGAAACACATTTCTGATTTCATGTCTAAACATATACTTGGTAATCCGTATGAAAACATAGATCTGACACATATTTCTGATAAAAGTCGTTCAGCGGCTACGCGCGATCATTACTGGAAGTGTGCTCGTCCATGCAAAGTGGCGCTGCCACTACGAGCTAAATAATATAATGCCGTCCCGCGGTTTCCGCGTGGACATTTCTGAAAAACCGTGCTCGTCTATGCAAAGAGGCGCTGCCCCTACGAGCTAATCAATAGTTCCGTCCCGCGGGTTACGCGCGGACGTTGTGCCGGAAAACAAGGCGCTCGTCCATGCAAAGAGGCGCGACCCCTACGAGCGGGCTCAAACTCATAGTACTGCCCCATGACCATACTAGGCACTCGTCCATGCAAAGAGGTGCGACCCCTACGAGTGGGTGGATCAAACCAGCAGTCCCTACCCTTAGAGTTCCAATGGTAAAGTGATCACTTACTCGAGTTCTAGCGCACATACATCGAAAACCTTAGATAACCGTTCGCATTGCTCATCATGAAATATAATTTAAACACATAATCGCTTGCATAGCTTGTAAGTATACCATGATAAAACATTATTTAAGTACGTGTCCCTCGCCCCGAAAACAGTTTAAAAACAGTGAAAACAGCGAGAATAGGGGCTGTGAGACTCACCTGTGGTTCTTGTTAAGGGATTAATCGAGATTCGGGTTTTCTTGGTGTTGGCCTCGGAATTGAAGGTCTAGAATGCGATTAAATAACAAGAAGTATATATATTAAGATCAAGAATTAGGAGAATATAAGGGTTGGAAAGCAGATCTCAAGGTTATATTCTTGGCTTACCTGGTAACAGGATCGGAAACGAAAACAACGGATGCTTGGGAGATGATTAGTGCAAGTTGCAGTTCTTAAGAGAGAAGTTTGAAGTGTGTTTTGGGTGATAATTTATGTTACATATTTATAGGCAAACTCAAGGGAACACAATCCCTTGCTTTAGGGGATTGTAATCTCTTCATATCTAGGTGTAATGATGATAAAGTATGGAAATTATTATTATTTATTTAAGAGTGGAGTAGTGGATAAAAGATTTTGATTTGATTTGGACAGGACATGCAGGTCTGTGGTTGGTGGGAGTAGGGTGGCTGACAGTTGACTTTTCATGTTACAGTGTGCTTTTTCAGGTACTTTGTCAGTGTATAGTAAAAAGTGGAAAATCTCTGAAACACGCTACTGTTTCTTTTTGGGCGGGAGTAATCTCCTTACAACTGGAGAATAGACTAAGTGTTCTGCGCGTATTACTTTGTGCGCATAGCTTTCTGCGTGAAGGACATTTCTTTGCTGCGGGTAGGTGCGTGACCTTCTCGCAGTCAGGGACATTGAGTTTCATTTGTAGATTCTCCAGGTGGTCTTGGTATTTCAACATAGTGATCAGTCATGTTGAAGTCAATTCCATCTTGGAGCTTCAGACAAACTAGTTCTCAATGTTCCCGCCATGCGGGAAGGTTAGTTCCCCTTCCGCACGCGCATAAACGATTTGGGATGCACCCGCCTTAGCATCATGCGAGACGGTCAACCCATTAGACAACATTAAGTTATAGAAACATAAAACCAATACACTCGCGCATGGCGCATATAACATATGCCCACGCAGGTTCTTAACATGGTGCGCTCGCGCAGGGTGCTCATAACAAATACCCGCGCCGATTCTAACATAGCGCGCTCGCGCAGGGCGCACATAACATGCCCGCGCTGACTAATATGGCGCGCTCGCGCAGGGCGCACATAACGTGCCCGCGCTGATTCTAACATAGCGCGCTCGCGCAGGGCGCACATAACATGCCCGCGCTGACTAATATGGCGCGCTCGCGCAGGGCGCACATAACGTGCCCGCGCTGATTCTAACATAGCGCGCTTAATATTTACAATCACCTAATTATTAGGTTGATTACTTAGTTTATAGGATTGAGAAATTTACCGGGTGTCACACAACTAAGGTTCACTCAGGAAGCTAGATTACCTCTTAGTCTCACTAACAAACCCTAACCTACACTTAGTTGATTTTAAGAACAAACCGGGTGACGAATTGTTAACGTGCTCTAATGCCGACTCTCCTCTCAGTCTCACTGACACACTACCCTAATGGAGACGAATACTACGCAACCAAGGATAGAAGAACAATTCAGTTTAACTTAAACTAGGTCAACTAATCGCTCACAAACCCAAACCCGACAAGAACCGAACCCGCTCTCGCGCGATCCTAATCCTAACAAGTAAAAGCTATGAGACGAGTTTACTTCCTATCACCTCTCGGTCTCAAGGAAGGTGTCTACCCCGCTGATTATATTCAATTAAAACACTCACTTAAACCTTACGGTTGATCAACCCGCAAACAAACCCTAAACACTAAGTAAAAAGTCCTAACAAGCAACAATCAATCAAAACTCATTCAATTAATTAAAGCAAGAGGTTTATAAGTGTAATTAACAAATTCACAGCCACTAAACACAACCTAATTCAATGTTAAACCAAACTTTACATTAACAATTTAAGCCATGATCATCAACAATCCAAACTACTTACTATAACCTAACAATAATCATCTAACTTAGGTAGAACTAACTACATTAGCCTATCATTGATTTTGGATAGCAGCAATATATCAAATTAAACATCATATAACTCATCATAAATATAATAAAACTCATTCAATGATCAAGAACAATCAAACTCAAATCAATCTCTAAGTTACTTGCAAAACAAACCAACAAAAAGATCAAGTTAAACAAGTTAGGGTTCTTGAACAAAAGACAAAGTTTAAAGATGAATACTTATGATTATATGGCTGAGTTTCTTGATGTAGATCGACCCTAGCTGCTGTCCCAAATCACCCATGCTGCTCTTCTTCTTTACCTGGCTTAACACTTGCAAAAAACTATTTTTTACTTGAGGTATAGGGGCTGCCGATCGGGATTTCTAACTAGCCACACTTATATTAATTTTTTTTTGATTTCTTTACCACTTGATGCTGCTGATTACTACTTTGGCCAGCCACACACTTATATTAATATATTTTTTGTGATTTACTCCTTTTGATATCTCGATGAAAACAAAGAAACAAACTTTAGTTTTAAAGTTTGTTGTCTTTCTTGTCTTACTGCCGATCGGAGTTAGTATATGGTGTTAGGGTTTTGTTTATTTTTTTTAGTTAATATAATTAGCATGTAAGGCTTCTAATTAGTGGGCTTGGGTCGCGCCTTGAGTTGTAGTATTGAAACTTGACCATTTAAGCCCCTAAACTCTTCAAATTTCACTTTTTTCACCAAATCTCATAACCTACAAGTAAACAACCATTTTTGTAACATTAAGCATAGACAAACCATAAAACTTAATAATTCAACTAAAAAGCAATTAAAACATGATAAAATGATACGGAAAGTAAGTGTGTTTTACAACACATCAAATATCAATTACGTTCATTTCGCTATAAGCAAGGTTAGTAAAACCAAGTGTTAAAACCTAATAATAGGGTTCTTCAAATTAATAAACAAATAAAATATTAAAAACGACGTTTATTAAGTCAATAAAACCCGGGCGTTGGTAAAACTCGACGGTTGTTGGTGTCGGGCATTGGGGGGTGAATCGATAAAACCCATACATTGGTAAAACCCGAGCATTGTTGGTCGTGGGTGTTGCAGCGGTGAGTTGACGCGAATTCGGTCGGTTTTAGTTACGTTTATTACGGTACCCGAACTAAAACAAACATGCCGGTAAAACCCGAGCATTGCCGGTCATAGATGATAAGAGGATGCGAATATTCGTTTAATTATCAATATAAAACAAACAAAAACCAAAAGAAAAACAATAAAAATTATGTAGCCCAACCAAAGCATGCCAAGTGGCCCAATCGTTGTCCAACATCGCCAAACTTCTAATTTGTTATATATAATAATTAACATGAGCTTTACGCCTTTGCATCACTTGTCTACCAATTAGAAAACATGTTAATATAGAGTAACAAAAATGTAATTTTAACAACTCTAAATATTAAAATTATTTTTTAACAACTCATTATATTAAAACTCACATGTATACACTTATGAAGTGGCAAAATTACAAAATCTCATATAGCAACACAAATAAATATTAAGTAATTAAGACAATAATCACACCTTCTTAAGGGCCCATTTCTCAGCATATATAAATAAACATATTGGTTCTTGAATTGGTCTTGTTCAGCTCAAACTATATTTTGCTTATGTTATTTATGCGAAGACTTAGTTTTTAAATCAACAAAACAAGACCAATACCTTAAGCTATTTTCAATAGTCCTGTTGTTGTTTTCTATGTTCTCAAAAGTTTTGGTTCAGTTCTGGTCCAATTTTGAATCGTTGCGTTCAACTGTTAAAACATGCAATTCAAATTGTCAAAAGCTAACATAAAACTGGTCTGAAACATGATTAGCACCATCAACATGAAACATTATTAAAATTGTGACAATAACAGTATAAAATAGCTAAATACAATTAATAATATGACCATTATACCCTTTTTTTTCCTACTTGTTCTCCAAACCATCATATCTTAATCCAAGGTTTTGAGGGTCAAGTACCATTTTGTTAAATGATTATATTTGATATTTTGATTTTTTGGTAAATGTGTGGGTTCAAGATTTTATTTACGAATCGAATGAACATTTCCAGGGCTTTTAAAATGAAGTTTCAGTTAAGTTGTGCAGTTACGTGGGCATTCTAGGTCTTTCAAATCGATCTTCACATTTACTTTACTCGGTGTTTGTTCAGTTACATTCATTAATCTATATCTAAAAAATTTCATCTACATTCATGAGCCATCACTTTTACTACTAACAAACGAACATAATCAAACACGAACACTGTCATTTTATTAAAGAACAAACACGAACAAAAAAAACACGTTCATTTAATTGTTCATGTTTGTTTGTTTGGTCAAGTGAAACGAACAAGCATGAACTGATGACTAGGTCTTGTTTGTGTTCGCTCCAGTTAGTTTAAATGCCTAGAATAATTATATGAAACAAAAACTCATTTAAGATAATTCCACAACTTGAAATATATAAAAAATCACTTGAAAACGTAAACAGAAGTTAAACAAGAAGACTTGAAATACCAAAAATGAAACACAAATTAACATAATAAACATAATCTGCAAGTTCCATTCTGCCCATGTACTCGACCTTGCGATTTGTGATAACCCCACATGAACCTCCACAAAATCTGGTCAACAAACAACTGCCCAATCTACAGTCCTCTTACATACTTGACCGGTTAATGAAATCTGACCCGTTAGTTGCCTGCAATCAGCAACACAGTTGACTCGTAAATCGCTAGAAGCCAAAATTTGAAACGATTGACCAAAATACCCATCTACTATCAACTCACAATATTGACACTCAAATCCACAAATAAAGTGAAATTTTTTTTCAGTTTGTTTGTTATTATTTAAATGATATAAAGAAAATATTAAGAAACAAAGATTTTTAAATAAATGCATGTAAATTTTGTAATTACTATTTTACCATTGTTACTAAAGAATAAAATATGTAGCTTTTATAAGAATATTACACGTTCTGTTCGACTAAAATGTGTATCAGATTCACAGTATCAACTTACTTTTATGTGAAGAGTGTCAATGTTGTGTTTTCCATTTTCACAATAGCAAAAGATAATATGAAAAAAAAAGAAATAAAGTCAGCACCTGTTGTTAAAGGATATAAAAATATAAAGCAGAAACCAAGTAAATTGAGAGCTACAGGAAAGATCCTCTTGTAATCATTTCATCCCAGCATAACGCCATATATGAACAAACTGAAAAAAAACAAACGAACTGAATCTGATTAATAAACGATGAATGCAAAAAAAAAACAAAAAAAAAAAAAAAACTAAATGACAAACATGTGACTGGTTAATTAACCATATTCATAAAACTTCAAGAATAATTTGGATTACTTAAAATAGTAAAATCAAACATTAACTTTCACATATCAATCATAAAATTTCAAATAGTCAACCATTAACTTTAAATAATAAAAATTTCTCAAAACTTACATAATTTGGATTGTTATATTGTTGGCTCGATGCATCACCACTTTTAACCAAATGAACACTCGGGGTCGCCTGGATAAAAGTCGGGTTACGTGTCGGTTGGCCATGAAGCCAAGTCGACCGAGATGAACCCCGATAACAAAATCAGAATGTTCTTCTGCAATCTTTGCAGCTGCAAATGCGTAATCTCATGGAGCAAAGTTAACAGCTTAAATTGGTCATTCCATTTTATATAGTGTCCAGACAAGAAAACAGTCAAAATCAGACCTTTAGTTTAAGCCATCAACGATTCTAGAGCCTGAAATAATGTGACAAAATACTATATCTGCCCATTGACTTATGGTATTCAAAAAGTAACTCTGCATATTAAGTTAAACGGGTCGGTTAGTTTTGGGCACTTTAGTCATTTAACATGATTATTTACATATTAATATAATTATGTATTTTTTTACTATACCAAAGACATTTTTGAGACTGAGTTCAAATTCGTTGTAAAGCGGATAGCTGCAAAGTAAGAAACTAATATATAGGTGATACAAATTGATGTGTTATAAGCAGAGAGCTTAAAAAGGCTTGGATTGTCAACATTTTCTCGGCCCTAATAACATATGGGGCCCGCTCATCAATTCAACACTTAAAAAAAATAACTATCAGCTAGTCTTCGTATTTTAGACCAAAAAATAACATATATTAGTTTATGAAAACCCAGCGAATTCGATCGGTATCGGTTAACTTTGTTACATTAATGCCATTAAACCTTAAAAATAAATTAGTAGACGTACAAAGAAATTATATCCTAAAAACAAATTATTAACAGCCCAATAAAATAACGTATCTTAAAAAAGACTAAATCCTAAACATAAATAAGTAACCGTCCTGAAAATAAATTAGTAGCCATCCGAAAAAAATAGCAGATCTATAATTCGGTTGGTATCAATAAGCAATGTTATGATACCGACACTAAATCCTAAACACAAACTAGTAAGTTCCATAAAAGAGAAAAATTTCTTTTTAAAATGTAGTATAATAAACACATTAGTCGACTCCCAAAAAGTCTAAGTTAAACAACTTGTTTTTCAATTTCACAAATGAGGTGACTTAAGCTAATCATTAGTAAAAAGTTACGCAGAAGCAATCACACAAATATAATATAACTAACCTTTAAAAAGTTTACATTTGACTTCCAAGGTCAAATACACAAAACTTACATGACCGATTGTGATCTCCTAAATAAACAGTTGCTAATGTTGTATCCGAATGCAGCAGGTCAGTGAGCCTCTCTGACAAGTTCTCATTAGCACTCAGCCTAAGAATTGAGCTTCGACAACTACTGTTTGTATCATACCTAAAGTCCAAATGCAAAGCCAGATTAAACCTATTCATTTCATAGTGAACTGTGCTTTATGTGCTTTGATTGAACCTATTCATACCTAAAAAATCATGCATATATTTTAAATGTCAGTCTATTTATTTATTTCTATTAAGAGTGTTAATTTATAACACAACACAAACCTAACACAAAATTCATGGGTTTTGATTTAATTTAAACAGGTTTGGGTCAACTCGGGTCAAACCCGCACACACAATTAGCTAAATAAGTTGGATTCTGTGCAGACCCGTTTATTCCTTAATTTTTCTTTTTAATTTTTTTTGTTCTAAGTTTTTATGTTCTAAAATGGTTTGCTGTTTTATGCAAACAATTAACAATAATTCACAAACTAAATAAAAGATGTAGAACCAGGATGACATAGCAATTATGCACAAACGATAATGCATTAGAAAAATTGCGTCTAAAACACCACCAGGAGGCGCTTCATATTCATTCACCCATTTTGTTACCGATGCTCCTGGAAGTAAATATATAAAATTTGTAATCTATTAGTTTAATTCAAAGATGAGAAAGAAACACCCTTAACAATATACATACAACAAACACAAACCTTTTAAATCCGAAACTCCAAATATGTGAATTACATACCAATTAAAACCAAAAAGACCAAATTATCTTCGAAAGTTGCAAATAACATCAATCCAACAGAGTCCTTAGATATAGAACCTAAAATAGACAAACAAAATACCAAAAGAAATAATCAATTTCAGCAATAAAATTACCAAGCCAAATTGACAACAAAAGATGCATATAATTACCTTCAAATCTAACAGAGTAGAAGAAACTAAGACCTAAAATTTTAGAATAAATGTGTCAACAAACTTTGACCTGCATTTATTATATGAAACATGGGAAATTGGAGTATAATCAGGCTAGGGTTAGCTCGAGCGTACCTTTTAGATGACGAATTACGTAGAGGATGGTCGAATGAGAAGGTTGTTGGTCCGGACTGAAGTGTATGGTGGTCAAAATCATGAAGAAAGGAAGTGAGTGTGGGAGCATGAGGTGGCCAATGAACCCCAGATCGTATAATGGTGGAAGAAAAAGGAGCTGCGGATTAGAAATTCAAAAAATAGAACCGCGGGTTTAAGACTTTGTGCTTCAAGCACTTGTAACTTATGCACAAATCATTGTAAAACTCTTCATTTTAAGAGATTTGTGGAAAAGACTATTATGCCCTTCCTATATGTATCAAAATATTGTGTGTGTGTGTGTGTGTGTAGGGAAAGGTTTATGTATATTTTAATCTTAACATCAGAATGTAGGATATTATATTAATTTATAAAAAGGAGAACCTATGAAACAATACCAACTACAATACAAATCTACATAAACAATGATTTATAATAACAAAGGAAAACACCTAAAAATTACAACAAAATAATAACAACAAATACTAGCAAATACTTATAACAGCAAAAGAAAAAAAATCTAATAATAACAACAAAATATAAATTTGCAAATACTTATAACGTCTCATAATCGAACATTAGCAAATATAAACAAAAAATAACAGCAAACACCTACAAAATAAACCTAATGATAACAACAAATTGGTTCTCATTGTTTTTATGTTATGAATAAAATGTATTTGATCTTCTCTGTAACATCCCAAAATTTCTAAAATAATATTAATTATATTATTTAACATTGGTGGGAAAGTTTACTCGGGTTAGTGGAGAAATAATAAAATAAAGTGGGAATTATTATGAGTCGGGCTTGTGTTGGGTTAAGTAATATGGGTAATGGACTTTGATTTGAAAGGAAGAAGGATGGACCATGGGCTCAAGCCCATGATTCATAATATATAAACCTTAATTACCAACTAATTCATTCATTTACATTCTATTGCATACACCACCCAAAACACGCACTTAGCTGTCTCTCATCCTACTTTCTCTCTCTAGCCGAAATCACCAAGAAAAACCGAGCATCGATCTGAGGTAATGATAGTATGATATTGTAGAGATCCAAACCCCTTAGATCTAGTCGCGAAACGACGAGCCGACATCTTAAACCAGTCACGAGATCCGGATGGAATCGGGTATAAACCGATTGAAAGATGAGCTTAGGGATCACCCTAGCTTAGATATTGATCGAACGGGACGAAACGGTGAAAACGGTGGTGAAACGAGCGAGGTCTCGCTTTTCCGATGAGATCCCAGTTTTCCGGTGATTACGGCGCCGGACTAGCGTGTACAAGGATGTCAGAATATTCTGACATTCTGACCTAACCCTAGTTCGTTAGCGGTGACTTAACGAACTAGAAGGTAATTCGTTACTCCATTTCGTTAAGAGGAAATAACGAACTGGAAGTAGTTCGTTAAGCCATTCGTTAACAGAGGAATAACGAATTAAGAGTAATTCGATATGCCCCTTCGTTAAAGAAAAGTAACGAGGAAGCTTCAATTCGTTAAATAGTTCGTTAAGGGAGAACTGACGAATGAACCCCCAGTTCGTTAAAGGTTCAGTTCGTTAAGAAATAACAAGGAGCCTCCTTCGTTAATGAACTGGATAACGAAGTTGACTTTGAAAGAATAACAGAAGTGGTCCCTAGACTTAGAAAAGAATGATTTAATTACAAAATAACCCTTGGACTTTATTAATGGTTAAGAGGTTAACAATATAATATTATCTTGAAATCCTAATAGGAAATGTGTTAACCCCAGCCAGGGGCTCGGCCCCTTGGACCCAGCTAGGGGCTACCGCCTCTAGAACCCTGCTGCCAGGGGCGCTGCCTCCGGACCCCGTTTGTTGAGGGTTATAATTAAACTAGAAACACGATATGGGTAGCGATAGATAACTGATACGTGTAATTGTTATATAGTTAGTCGCGCACAGCTAAAGAAGGAATAACCATAAACGGTGAACATAACCGCATTCAGGTGAGTTTATAGCCCCATTCCTTGTTATGTTTTTGGGGCTGTGTGCATACTCGATGTGATAGTTAATACACTTACCTTAAATGGTAAGTTGTTGGGCCTAGATTAGTATGGTTTGTTCTTAGTCTATATGTAATTGGGCTGAGTATGTTATATGGGGTTGGGCCGCGTATGTAAACCAAGATCCTAAGGGATCTCGGTGGGCTTTTGGTTGTCATTGGGTTATTGGGCTAGCTTGTTTTGGTTCCATATATATAAGGACACTTTGTATAGGGTTTAGGGTTGTTCATCGAGTTGTTATTCTTGGCTGTCTAAGTGTTTACTAGACGAGGTTGTATTCATTGTGCTTAAGCACCCGACGTATAATAATACATGTGTTTTGAAACAATCTTTGTGTTACTCGTTTATGTTCTTTTGTGTTCTTGAATCACCGAGTATTGGAATTCCACACCAATACTTGGTTTATTGATATCATAATTGTAGTGATCATGATTCGGGACTTACAATTGGTATCAAAGTGACCTATTCAGGCTCGTTATTGTGATATCAAGAATTCAAGATTTTGTTTTTTTGGTGGTTGCGTTTACTTTCCGGTGAAAAAGTGATCGAAGAAGAAAGAGCTATTTTTGGGAGAAGATTGGCTTTGGTTTGGAAATTAAATCAAATCACATCTTTCTCGGAATTTTGTTACACTAAAGATCCTGTTGATTGTGTGGTTCTCGGCCCAACAGTTGACTTCTTAGTCAGCGACTTGAGTTCTCTGTCAAGAATTAAAGATCTCGGCTGAGTTCTCGGCTGAGTTCTCGGTTATTCTTGGTTCTCGGTCAAGTTTTTATAGTTCTCAGTAAAGATTACGAGTTCTCGATCAATATTATCATTTCTCAGTCAACGGTCAGGTTCTCAGTCAACGCTTTTAGCCAGATCTCGGTCAATTCTTGGTCAACGACATCTTGTTCTCGACCCAGTAATTTGTTAACTTTTGGGCCTGATCAGATTAAGCTTGGGCTTGTTACTTGGATCATAAGACATCTTGGACTTAAAATAACTTTTAAAATGGATCAACTAACTAATAGTAATAGTTCAACAAACTCCTCACTCCATCAAGAATTGGACTCCATAATGGGGACCACCACTCGTATACCCCGTCTCTTGTCCCATGAAGGGTTTAGTGAGTAGAAAATTCGCTTTGAGAAATACGTTAAGATGAAAGATCCCAAAGTTTGGAGAAGCATTATTAGGGGGCCTCAAAGAATTACCTATCAACGTGATAACTCAACGGAGATCGTTGTAAAGCCCGTTTCCATGTATGATGATGATGACTTTGCTAAAGTTGAGGAAGATGAAAAGGCTCTTTCAACTCTAACCATGGCACTCTCACCTGAGACTGTCCTTGGCTTTAGAGAACTGCAATATGCTAAAGAGTTATGGGAGGCGTTGATTGAGGTGTTTGAGGGAAACGAAGACATGAAAAGGAGTCGCCAAGATTTGTTGCGATAAAATTTCAACATGTTTAATCATGTTTTGGGGGAAACGTTGGAAACTCAACTCCAAAGGTTCATAACATTGGTGACTGAATTTAGATCAGCAAGTATTTACCTAGCAACCTCATGGATAAACAATAAGCTGGTGAATTCATTGCCAAAGAGTTGGGATATGAATGTTGCTGTTATCAAGAAGACTAAAGATCTCAACCGAATGTCTATCTCTGAGATGATGACTACTATCAAGGCATGTGATATGGATGACAAGCAACGTGCAATAAATCATGCGAATTCCTATAGTGCAGCTGGGTACAATGTTGCTTCCAACAATGCTCTTATTTCTCAAGAGAGTTTCTCCATGTTTAAGGCTACTCAGCAACTCCCACCACAAGGAAACTTTCAGATGTTTAAACCTACGCATGGGCAATCATCCTCCACTCCTCCTCAACCTGCTCCAGTCTTCTTCACCAAGTCGGCTCAATCGTCATCTTCTGGCACTGCTCATGGTCAGAACTCCAGTCAGATTCCCTTTATTCCAAAGAAGACTCAGGAAAACATAGCTCTAATGGCGGGATTCATGAACTGTTATAATGCATTTCTGGTTGGAGACTTGGTTCAACCTGTGGTTACTGCTGAACTCGACCAGATCCATCCTGATTATGTTGAGGAAATGGATATTTCTTGGCAGATCGCCATGGCTGTTTTTCGTACCAAGAAGTTCACTAAGAGGACAGGCAGAAACAATTGGAACATGCCTAATAATCAAAAGGTGGGTTTTAATAAGGACACTCTGAGATGCTACCACTGTCACGAGCCGGGTCATTTTGCTCGTGAGTGTACTAACCCAGCGAAGGAAGCAAACACTGAAAGGGCGCTGGTTCCTGTGGGTAATGCTAGAGGTGAGACTAGAAGTAGTTCAGGAAATGGTGAAAGGGGTATGGTTGCTCAACAAATCTCTTGGGAGGATCAAATGGCTGCTCTCAACATTGGAAATTGGACTGCGAACTTCGCAAATGTTGAAGACACTGAAGAAGAAAATGCTGCTGAGGAGCAAGTCAAGGAACTTCAATTTGCTTATATGGCTTTCACCTCTCCTAACTCATTTAGGTAAGTTTTCAACCTTGTTCTCTAGACCGTATTGAGAAGATAGAGTTATATAAGCTCCATAATGATAACTTAATTAGAGACATGGAAAGAATAAAATCTGAAAATGTCATATTTAAGAAAAATGAAAAAGGGTTTCTTGATAAGATAGAAGCTAATCAAAAGGATTTCTCATAACTTATGTCTGAATTTAGTTTAAAATGTTGTCATTACCTAGATGCCAAACAAGAAATTGTTGAACTAACTGCTATCTGTTAAGTAATTAGAAATTCAGATAGAGTTATATAAGCTCCATAATGATAACTTAATTAGAAATTCTGAATCTAACTAGCAAATTTGAAAGGGCTGAATTTGATTTTAAAAAATTCGATGCCTCCAGTGAAGTAGTTAACTCAATGATTGAAAATCAATTATGGTGGAAAAAATGAGGGTGAAGGCATAGGATATATTCAAGTTCCCCACCCTATAATCAAAATTATGTCGGTATTCCTGTAATCAAAGAACAGGAAGAAAAGATAAAAGGGATGAAGTACGGCAAACAAGATAAATATGGTGGAACTAGTTTTGTGAATGCTAGTGCGTCAACTTCAGGAGTGAACGATTCTAATGTTTTTGCTTCGTGTGCAGAAAAAGTAATTGTGAAGGAATGGACTGATGAGGAGGATGACCCCCATTTTGAATTTAATAATGACTTTGTTTTTTATGTTTCTTTAAAACTACCTGTTTTGAATTCTGTTATTCCGACTGTTTGTGTGAACTCTATTTTAAAGAGCAAGGATTCTTGTGTGGTTGATTCTGTTAAAACTTTAAACTGATAGTTTGGTTTCAAATAATATTGAAAATTCAAAAAAAATCCAACAAATATTTTCCACCTAAATTTGTTAAAGAGGGATGCTCTAATGACAAACAAGGTGAAAAGTTCAAAAATGTGAAAAATGGTCCTCGCAATTTTAAGCAAACTGGTCCACACATCCAGTCCAGATGAGGAGCTGCCTAAAATAACTTTTACATAAAACGTCAAATGTGGTTTAATTGTGGCACTCCTGGTTATATTGCCAGAAACTGTCCACATCGTCCATATGCTCCTTATTATGTATTTTATCAGAGGAATATGCCTTACATGCCTCATAACTCTTACAGGAAAAGATTCAGGTATAATCAGGTTGATTTCTCTGACGATGATTGGAACCGAAACAAGTCTGGCAGGTTCATTCCTCATCAGACCAAGCCCGACATGTTTCGTAATAGGGTTAGAAAGTGTGTTTCAGCTTAAAAAACGAACACACATTCTAAGCCGAAAGGGTAGAGAAGACAAAATCTCGTTCCTCTAGCCCAAAAACACCGGAGATGAAGCAAACCATCTGTACTCATAATGCCAAATCCTACGATGGTAGACATAAATGGTTGCCCAAATCTCCGGTGAAAGAGTCTGCAAGCCAAATGTTTGATGATCAAAAGGATATGTCATGGCAACCCGTGACAACTCTAGATGAATCAGGGTCACCCAGTGTAACTATGGACTGGGTACCAAAATCTAACTAATCCCGCTCTTCATGCAGGGACAACTATGGAGGAATATCATCAGACCTTGGTATGCTGATAGTGGCTGTTCCAAGCACATGACAGGGGATATTTCCCAACTTCACGGCATTCAAACTTTCAATGATGGGTATGTGTCCTTTGCGGGAGGAGAGAAGGGGAAAATTACTCAGAAGGGTACTGTAAGTCACGGTGTTCTTAAATTCGAAAATGTTAATTTTGTTCCAGAATTGAAGCACAGTTTGTTGAGCGTTTCTCAAATCTGTGATAAAGACATTTCAGCTCACTTTACTAAGAAAGAGTGCTTAATTTTGAAACCTGATATAATTATACCAAAAGACTGGATTCTTGTTCGATCACAACGAAAAGTTAATGCTTATGTGATCTACATGAACAAAAATGTTCCTGATGAAATAACATGTATGTTTTCAAAAGTGTCGGAGCACAATGCTATGCTTTGGCATCGTCGTCTTGGTCATGCTAATACAAAAAACTTAAACTGGCTTGCTAAAAATAATTTGGTCCGTGGTTTACCCATTAAAGATTTTGTTGTGCTTTGGGTAAACATCATCGAAAAACTCATAAACCAAAATTGATCCACTCCATTTCATCAGTTTTTCAATTGTTACATATGGATCTTTTCGGTCCGGTTCATGTTTTAAGTCTCTCCCGAAGCTCTTACTGTCTTGTTATTACTGATGATTACTCACGTTTCACTTGGGTGTTTTTCTTGTCAAATAAGAGTGAAACTGCAGATTTGATCAAGAAGTTCGTTGTGCTCAATTTGAAACTGAAAGGAATATGTTGTGATAATGGCATTGAATTCAAGAATGCGTCTTTAAATCATTTCTGTTTTGAAAAGGGGGTGATGCTTCAGTACAGCTCTGCACGGACACACAACAAAATGGTGTGGCCGAAAGGAGAAACAAAACTCTTATTAAAGCGGCAAGAACGATGCTGTGTGATTCTAAGCTGCCATTATTCTTCTGGGCAGAAGCCGTCAACACGACATGTTATGTTCAGAATTGGGTGATAATCAACAAATCACAATTGAAAACCCCATATGAGATTGTCTATGGTCACAATCCTACCGTTTCACACTTCAGAGCTTTTGGTTGTCCGTGCACTCTACTGAATCTCAAATCTACTCCGAAATTCGGGGCTAATGCTGATGAATGTTACTTTGTTGGTTATGCGGGTAATACAGCTTACAGAGTCTACAACAAGTCAACCAAACAGATTATAGAGTCATATGAAGTTCGTTGGTTGGAAGAAAACGAGACTGATGCTCGTGTTAGTCCAAATTGGTTATTCGACTACAATGAACTGTTCAACGTGCTTCATGTCCTCAACTCAAACATCTCAGGTGAAACTCTCGTAGACACCGTGAAAGAAGATCAAAAATTTGTGTCCCATATATCTCTAGTCCTGGATGATGATCTGACAGAACCAATCGATGTCACTCCATCCATATCTGTAGATCAACTAGAACCCATCACAACTCCATCAGAAAATACTTCATCAGTTGAGGGGGAGATTCCTATTCGTTAGATTTTCGGGAGCACACTCTTTCCTGATGTTATTCCAAATGAATATGTCTCCGGTACCTCGTACTCACACAATACAGTGACTTCTGTATGGAAGAACCCTCTTACTGATATTGATGAGAATTTGTCAAACTTACACTCTACCTATGATGTTTCCGATCATTCAATTCCATCGAGGATTCAGAAAAATCATCCTATTGAGAATGTCATAGGTCCCCTGGAAATGGGTGTCTCCACCAGAAGTCAGACAGGACACATCAACAGTTGTTTGTTCTTTTTTTTCATTTCTCAAATTGAGCCAAAGACGATAGAAATGGCACTTCAGGAACCCACTTGGGTTGATGCTATGCACAAAGAGTTGAATCAGTTTGATAAGTTGAAGGTTTGGAGATTGGTTAAGTTGCCGAAAGGAAAGAAAGCTCTTGATACAAGATGGGTTTTCAGAAACAAGCAAGACGACACCGGGGTTATTGTTCGAAATAAGGCATGGTTGGTAGTTCCTGGTTTTCGTCAGGTTGAGGGACTAGATTACACTAAAGTCTATGCCCCCAGTGGCTAGACTTGAGGCCATTAGAATTTTTCTGGCCTACGCATCATTCATGGGGTTCACAGTGTATCAGATGGATGTCAAGACCGCCTTTCTGTACGGTGAAGTCAAAGAAGAGATCTACGTGGACCAGCCACCAGGTTTTGTTGATTCTAAGAAACCGAATCACTTCTACAAGCTTGACAAAGAGTTATACGGGTTACATCAGGCTCCTCGAGCGTGGTATGCTACATTGACCGCACATCTTCTAGATCATGGCTACAAGCGAGGAACCATTGATCAAACCTTGTTTCGGAAAACTGTCGGAAAAGATTTGATTCTAGTCCAGATTTATATAGATGACATTATTTTTGGATCCACCAGCGCTGAGTTGTGCACAAAATTTGAAGGTGTAATGAAGAAAAGATTTGAAATGAGCTCGTTGGGTGAAATGACAAAATTTCTGGGGTTATAGGTTCACCAAAGCTCGGCAGGAATTTTACTGCATCAAGGGAAATATGTTGAGGACATGCTGGCAAAGTTTGAACTTCAAGATTCCAAGAGTGCCAGATGGATGTCAAGACCGCCTTTCTGTACGGTGAAGTCAAAGAAGAGATCTACGTGGACCAGCCACCAGGTTTTGTTGATTCTAAGAAACCGAATCACGTCTACAAGCTTGACAAAGAGTTATGCAGGTTACATCAGGCTCCTCGAGCGTGGTATGCTACGTTGACCGCACATCTTCAAGATCATAGCTACAAGCGAGGAACCATTGATCAAACCTTGTTTCGGAAAGCAGTCGGAAAAGATTTGATTCTAGTCCAGATTTATATAGATGACATTATTTTTGGATCCACCAGCACTGAGTTGTGCACAGAATTTGAAGGTGTAATGAAGAAAAGATTTGAAATGAGCTCGTTGGGTGAAATGACAACATTTATAGGGTTACAGGTTCACCAAAGCTCGGCAGGAATTTTACTGTATCAAGGGAAATATGTTGAGGACATGCTGGCAAAGTTTGAACTTCAAGATTCCAAGAGTGCCAACACTCCCATGGCAGAAAGGCCTCTACTGTCATCTAATCCTGAAGGGAGTCCCGTAGATCAAACGTACTATCGATCAATGATCGGGTCTCTGATGTACCTCATTGCCAGTCGTCCTGACATCATGTTTGCAGTCTGCCAATGTGCTCATTTCCAGGCTAATCCTAAACTCTCTCATTTAATTGTTGTTAAACGTATTTTTAGATATCTGAAAGGACAACCGAAGTTAGGTCTTTGGTATCCCAAACAATCAGAATTTGATCTTTATGCTTTTGCTGATAGCAATTATGGTGGAGATGACATTGACAGGAAATCCACATCCGCCGGATGCCAGTTCTTAGGAGATCGTCTCATTTCATGGAAGTGTAAGAAACAACAGATAGTGTCTACCTCGACTGCCGAAGCGGAGTATGTTGCCGCATCAGCTTGCTGCTCTCAGGTTATCTGGATGCAAAACCAACTACTGGATTACGGTTTGGAATTTCTTGATACTCTAATTTTTTGTGATAATGATACTGTCATTGAAATTGTGAAAAATCATGTTCAACACTCTAAAACCAAGCACATTGATATTAAAATTCATTTTATTCGTGACTGTTTCGATCTAAAATTGATTCACCTTGAACAAGTTCACACTGACAACAATGTGGCGGACTTATTTACAAAATCGGTCGGAACAACCAAATTTAATGTGCTTGTGAGTTTTCTTAAAATGATTCGTTTCAAGGATTGAGACTTTTTGGGAATAAATTTGTACATATTTGTATAATTTGCACAAATTTAGGGGGAGAAAAATCAAAAAGTCAAAAATAGTGTGTGTGCGTTGTTTAAAAAAAATCGTTTTTCAAGATTCACTCTCGCTTAAAATTATGTCAGTCACTCAAGATTGAAGGACATATACTTGTATATGGTTGGTCCGATGTTCTACTCGTAGACTCACAGGATAGCTACCTGAAGGCTGAAAGCATCCGGGGCGATTGTGATGTGTTTTGTGTTTTGCATTCTTTCACTTAAAATTATGTCGGTAACTCTGGGCTGGAAGGACATGTATCTTTATACATGTTTGGTCCAGTTAACCACTTGTGGTCATACAGGATAGCCATTTACCTGAAAGCTTAATGTGACCGGGGTGACTGAATTCTTAATACTTGTGCTTTCTGTAACTCCTTGGGAAGTGATATGATTATTCAGTTAACAGCTTTTTTTAGAAGCTTCAAATATTTTCAAATGAAATTTGATCCAACCTTTAGAAAATGATAGATAAATTGTTTTTGTGTGCCTAACGGGTGAAGTTATTAAGCTCAAAAGGCTCTATAATAGTCATTGATTTGTATGGTAGCTTTCCATGATGCGTAAAAGTTGAGGTGATATACACTAAATTTGCTAAACTTACTGTGGATAGTCATTTTGAAGAAATGTGCATGTCTCCATATACATCTCTCCAAATGATAGGCAGAAAAGCAATTACCCAGTCATACACGAGCCCGTTAGTGTCTTGATCACAAAAATATTGTGTTATTAAGTTATTGCAAAAAAAAAGTTTATTTTATCTTATTAAAGTCTTTGTTTTAAATATTTTAAAAGCTTAAAGGGTCAAACTAGAAATACAAAGATGGGGGCACACAAGTAAGTCCTGTCATGTGTATCAAATGAAAGGCTTGTCAGTTCACTGGCTTGTAAGTCCAACGTTCAACCTTAACGCCCAAACTCTTGATTGTTTATATATAAAAATCTTTTGATCAAGCACTAGGGGGATGGATTCAAATTGGGGTGATATGGGATAAGTCGAATACGTTTTGAGAAGAGACAGGAGGCATCACAGGTCCATGAGTGATGTCCATCTAAGCTTTATGTCGAACTGAACCTAAATCATATCACCGATGCAATGAAAATAATGCTAAGTATGTTATACGTGCTATCAACCTGTCTCTTTATGTCATAATAACACTGAACATGAATCCTAGTGACAGCCTCTTAAACAATATGATTCCATGTTCGGATCTTTTCATGAAAGGGCGGCGTTATTACAAATACTGAAATTTGATCCCAAATTTACAAAATTCAAAGGAGTTCTTCTGTGCGTTAATAATTTTTATTATTTAGTATATTTTATTTTATTTTATATCGTTTTGTTTGTTTTATCTCGAAACTACTCTCCTCGAAATATGTGTTTTAACTGAGCCATTTCTAATATGTATTTTAAATTATTTGGGTTGTCTATCACTTTTGGGTCAACATTATTCTAGGCTGACAAATTTTTTTGAGCTCGCTTAGGGTTTTCGGCCCATGGTTGGGGTATAAGTTGATCCCAACTCCTTTATTGTTCTCCATTCTCTCAAAAACTTCTCATCTTCCTCAAACCCTTCTGCCAGCCGAGAACCGTCACTCACATTATCTAACTTAGCTGATTTAACTATTCGTGTGTGTTAATTCACAGGTAAATGAGCAAAGGCTCAAGCTAATGTGTTTGTGAAATTTGTGTTATTGAAGGAATTGACAGATGAATGGCCGGATTTCACGGATTAAGAGGAGTTATAGATCATTAGGATCAATGATTAAGGAGTTTGATTGCATGTTTAGAGTTATATGTTGGAAATTACTGAACTTGTTGCAGGTTTAATGGAGATCTCGGTGATTTGGAGAAGACGACGCACATTCCAAGAAGGAACCCAAAGGGTTCTCTGTCCACAGCTGTCAAGGAGTTCTCGATTGACTTTCGTTGACCGAGGTCACCTAACCTTGACCGAGAACTCTTGTTCTCGGTTAGATGACCGAGAACTCCCGTTCTCGGTTGACTTTTGTTGACCGAAAACACAGAACTTAACCGAGAACTCATGTTCAAGGTTAGATATTGACAGAGAACTCATATTATTGACCGAGATCTCCCATGTGGACTTAAAACTCAGCATTGGGCCTGATTACGTTGCAAAAACTTTATTTGTCATCTTATGGGCCAATAATGAGATGTTGGGCCTGCTCATCAGTCCTATGGTCAAATCAATGAGAGCCCATGTTTTAAAAAGTTAATCTAACTAACTTATCTTAAAATCAACCTATAGTCAAGTTTACATTTACTAATTTGACTCGTTTGGTGCAGTAATGGCTGATCAGGCTTCGTTAAAGTTTGTAGACACACATAATATTACTGGACACTTACTTTATCCACCATTAGCTCATAACGAGTTCAAGTCTATGATAGTCGGCCTCAACACTTGCAGGATTTGCTCACGCATTACGAGAAAGCCCTGTGATTTGCAGGAAGATGATCACTGATTTTTGGAACAATGTCTCAATCAATCCACGAGGTCCAGATGGAGCTGTGTCAATAGATTCCAAAGTACAAAAGAAGCCGGTAGTCGTCACAGAGGCTATCATAAGGGAAGTACTTCTGTTTGGTGATCAACTTGATTACCCGACGGAATACTCTACTACTGCTGTTTCTAAGATTCTCACCAGGATGGGTTATGAAGGTACTTATCCTCCAGCAATCAAGAAGTTATTTCACCCATATTGGAGGTTTTTGATACACACGTTCTTCACATGCGTGTCGCGAAGAAAGGGGGATCTGACGAGATAAGTCATACTCAGATGTCTGCTATCGTTGCTCTGATCATGGATTGGAATTACAATTATTCCAAGTTCATTTTCAATGAGATGACGAGCAATCTGAAAGGGAAGAAGAAGGAGATGTTTCTCATATATCCAAGATTTCTACAGATGATTTTCGATTCACACTACACCGACCTCGTCAAATCTGTTGATACCTTGGATATGAAATCAATGGGACCCAACTCCTTTGGGTTAATGAAACAGTCCAGGAAAGGCTCCAAGGGAGTCTATCAGGGCCTTCATGCTCTCGAAAAGTTTGGTAGATTTGCTGAAACTAAAGTTGTACAAGTTATAGCTCAAGTTGCCGATGAACATGTGACACCAGTTCAAAGGCGTTCTACTGCCTTTGAGATCAGTTCAGATGAAGAAGAGATAGAACACCGTGAGACAGATACTGCTCCGACTGCTGAGCAATTAAGTGATTTTGAAGTTTTTAAAGAATTTGTACAGTCAACTGCATTGAATCCTCCTCAATCAGCTGCTATAAATGAAGAAAATGATTATATCCCCGAGGAACCAGCCGCCGACCTCATTCCACGTAAATGAAGGAAGAAAGATCTGAGGCCTGGCGTGCTGGTCAGTGAACATGTAACAACCACACCAACAAAAACCCCTAGCCTACAACCACATACTCACCAACCTGAGTCACATGCTCCTGAGACTCAAGTTGAACCAAGTGCATCCACTGCTGAGCCACTGATTCAAGATTAGGTGTTTGATGACTTTTCAAGTGATTTTTATTTTGAGTCAGATATTCCACACACGCATGAGGCTGATATACCATTCAATGTTGCTCCCTTCGGCTCATCAGGCCCAGAAAATCAAGGTCAGTCAAGTTCAAATGATCCTGATAAGGTTGCCCGGATTCTTTCCATGCAAGAAAAATTTCTGCAGAACAAAAGCAAGGGCATTGTACTAGAAGATGCTCCGTTGACGTACAAGCTCTCCAACGTCGAGTCTTTGAGCTCGAACAAGATTCTGTTGGTAAAGATGTATGTATTCAAGAATTGGAAGCTAGCAACACTGATAAAGATTCCAAAATTAAAGAGCTTCAATCTAGCATGGGAGAACTAACTGCTATCTATCTAGATCTCCAACAAAAACTTGTTAAAAAATTTGGAGATGAGAACAAACGCAGTACTGATAAGGTGTCCAACGTTGATCAAGGTGGTAGCTCTACCGTTCGTCCAGTTGAAAACATAGATGAGTCGAAGACACTGAAACAGTATATGTCTGCACCTCCAATCACCAAAGAGAATTCAGATAGAGTTCAAATGAAGTTGCTGGTGATGAAAAACTCAAATCAGAATGTCATATCATCAGATCATCCAGATAGATTCATTGTTACTTTTCAAAATGGTTTTTCAGATAAATATGGTGATCGTTCGGGAGTTGTGTCATAGGGCTTCGATGCTGAAAAGAACATGTGGTAGGTTAAGAGGAAGTCCGGGACCACTGAGTATTATAAGAAGATGAAAGACTTTGGTTCTTGGACCAAAGTAGATCTCAGTGATTTGATAAACTCTCCGTTCCATAATCCAACTGTCACACCCTCAAAATCCACTCACGGAGTTTTACCGTCAGAGGGTGTGAACTGGCAGAATCGGAATCATCAGTTATAATCAAACCATAAAAACGTTTAAATGCAAATAAGTGCGGAAGCGTAAAAAAAAAAAAAAAAACCTTAATTCAAAAGTTGCGTCACGCAGGACGACTTAAAACCAAAGATAACTGTTAAAAATAAGTTTGCAGAATAAAAGTGTTTTCATTTAATGCATGCTCCTAAACCGCGCGTCCGCCTCGGCTACCTGAGAATAACATACTAAAAGTGTCAACACAAGGTTGGTGAGTTCACAAGTTATATAAGATAAATCGTTTAGTGTTTGCATTCAGCGTTTACGTTAAGTGTTTTGCGTAACCTCGTTACGGCGTTTAAGCGTTTTGCGTAACCACGTTACGGCGTTTAAGCGTTTTGCGTAACCACGTTACGGCGTTTAAGCGTTTTGCGTAACCACGTTACGGCGTTTAAGCGTTTTGCGTAACCACGTTACGGCGTTTAAGCGTTTTGCGTAACCACGTTACGGCGTTTTGCGTTACCAGATAATGTTATGTCAAATTATATATCGATAGGTAGCTAATCTATACAACAAGTATTACTAAGTGGTTCGACACCGAAGCTGACTGTTTATCAAGTGCCCGTCACCAGGTCAATCCAGACCATGGTAAGTGTTAGCCAAAATTACACCCACTCAACCTCCAGTTGAGCTTAGCGTCGGGTGGGGTTTGTCAAACCCAGTAGTACTACTCAACAGTGACTCGCTATTCTAAATATTAACCGGTTCGATGTGTGGGACTTCAAATGTTACGTTTGCCGCTTAGTCTTTACAAGTGATATATAATTTATAACAAATCTTAAATATGCGTTTATCTCAAAAATGCGTTTATCGGAGTATGTTATCTCCCCCAAGTGAAAAACGTTTGAAAACAGTTTAAGAGTGGGGTAAGTGAACTCACTGTTTGCGAAGAATATCCCGAATTAGATCACCAAGTGATGCGCGTCGTAGAAACTCTCTAGCGTTCTAAATAACAAAGAGATTTTCTAAGTATCGGTATGTTTAACGAGTCTCTAGACTCGGCACATAATACCTATGCACGTAACATGTTTCGTGTTTCGTTTGTGAATCGTGTGTGACTTAAACAAGTACAATTGTGATACGATACGTGAGTGAACAATTACTTTTGTGTCATGTATTAATAACATACTTTACTAGCAATTATCCCCGTAAGGGCATTTTGGTCAACAAATAACAATTACTAGCCATTATTCCCCATAAGGGCAATTTGGTCAAATCATGGCAATCAATTTGCAACTATTCCCCGCAAGGGTATTTTGGTCAAAACATAACAATTATATAAGAAATATCATATTTAATGCATTTATACACAACTCAGCAGCTAGTTTCACTGTGACAGAATTTCTACTTGAAAGATTGTACTATTTCACCGATCATATCATCTCAATTAATTCACCAAAAATCACCACTGAAACATACATGTCTTAGGTTTCCAGAACATATTTTATCTTATTTTTATTCCATATAGATTTCTCATAATGATCAAAACACTACAGTAAACTCATATCAGTCAGATTCATGCGCAACAGAATGTTATTTGCAATTCCCGTTAAACGAAAAATCCAATAAATGCAAGACCACTTGGGTTTGGTTCCTAACTCAATGAGTCAACTTCCAGAAGTGGAACCAACCCAATTGGTCTCGTAGTTCATGAGATATAACATTTACAACATAACCTAACAGCAGGTCTAACAGCTCAGCTTTGCACAACGTTTTTGTAAAATCATAAAAGTAAACTTCTACTTGTCCAAAAATTACAAACTTATACTTTATAGAAACTAGACTCAACCTAGTTTACTGCAGTACCCACAATCTCAACCAATTTTCACGTTTACACTTCGTTATAGTCACTTAAACATCGTATACACATTCTGTCCAGAATCTGTTCACATCAAAACTCAACAATTTAACTATCTATGGACCATAAATCAATCATATAACATGCTAGACACTACAACCACTATCCATGCATATCAATTACACCATACATACAAGATTAGGGTTTGTGTTTTAACTCAAATCAAAGACAACAATCAATCAAGTAACAACATCAATACTAGTTATCAATCATCATGAATTCAACAACCATCATGTTAACTCATATATACATATAAAAATCGGCTGCATAGGGTTCTTAATTAACCCATTAAACATCAAAATTAAACAACAAGAAGGTAAAGGATGATCATTTATACCTTCCTAGCACCTAGTTCTTGGATTAAACACTTGATTAGGGCTTGTATGTGTGTGTGCTTGTGGA
Source organism: Bidens hawaiensis (assembly GCF_021521415.1). Taxonomy (NCBI): domain Eukaryota; kingdom Viridiplantae; phylum Streptophyta; class Magnoliopsida; order Asterales; family Asteraceae; genus Bidens; species Bidens hawaiensis. The sequence continues at coordinate 489,055 of NW_027491454.1, forward strand.
CGGCAGCCAAGAGGGAGCAAGGGAGGGGCCGATCGGAGCTTGTAGGTTTATAATAATAAGTTAGGGTTAAGTGTTAAGGTTATATTTATAGATATACAAGTTACACTCTAGTCCCTCTACTTTCAAGTGTTGTTTTTCTAGCCTAACTAGCTTGTTTTCGTCTTGAGTTAACGTTTATAATCATGTTATCACATAACACATAAGTCTAACACATAATTATCACATAATTATTGTTTTGACGTTTTTCGTTTATTAATCAATCGTTTGCGTCAACTCGTTTGCGTTTCGGTGCAAATCCCGAAAGACTACACATGTAGTAAGTGTTAAGCGTCATTTAAACCCTAGTTTAAATGTAATGATGTGTGCGTTATAGATTCAATGATCTTAAAGTTTGAATTGACGGAGTTGAGTTAACGGAGTTAACCTGAAATTGACGATTGTCACACCAACCAATGACAAACGCGGTAGGGATTTCTGGAACTTTCTGAAAAATCAAGTTAATCGAGGCTTTCCGACAATGCCAACTGCTGAGTCATTCTTGAAGAAAGCAAAGGGGGTTGTGGATCCGAGAACAGGAAAGACAATGGTTAACATCATGTGGCCTGCCACAAAGAAACCACTCATATTCCTGAACCTGAAGCGATTCCAGATGGAACTTTAGACAACATGAGGTTCTGGATGTATAATAGTGTAACTGCCACAGTTGTTGTAAAATTAAAAAAAGGCAAAGGGCAATTCAGATTTGTTGATCCAAGGGATTTGTTGAAGTTTGGAGAGAAGGATATCAAGACCCTCAGCACATTTCAGATAATTGCTGACCCGATATTTGAAGTGGCCGCAAAAGAATACACAAGCATGGTGGCTTCTATTATCAGGTGCAGGTTCTGGGCTGGTGCATTGAAAGATGCTGACATTGATTACATGGAACATGATTGAAGACCAAGCTACAAACCAAGGGGGAGATTGTTGGGCCTAGATTAGTATGGTTTGTACTTAGTCTATATATAATTGGGCTGAGTATGTTATATGGGGTTGGGCCGCGTATGTAAACTGAGATCCTAAGGGATCTCGGTGGGATTTTGGTTGTCATTGGGTTATTGGGCTAGCTTATTTTGGTTCCATATATATAGAAAACTTTGTATAGGGTTTAGGGTTGTTCATCGAGTTGTTATCCTTGGCCGTCTAAGTATTTACTAGACGAGGTTGTAATCGTTGTGCTTAAGCACCCAACGTATAATAATACGTGTGTTTTGAAGCAATCTTTGTGTTACTCGTTTATATTCTTTTGTGTTCTTGAATCACCGAGTATTGGAATTCCGCACCAATACTTGGTTTATTGATATCATAATTGTAGTGATCCAGATTCGGGACTTACATAAGTGTATGCCATGTATGATCTATATGTTATATATATATGTCTTGAAAGAGAATGAAAGCTTGTTGGTACGTGAACGATCTTCGGATATTGCACGTACTTTCAGGTTATAAATATAGATATGAATATTGTATGTAAAGTAAAGATGAAGACTTGTCGGTACGTGAACGATCTTCAGATATTGCACGTACTGTCAGGTTATAAATATAGATATGAATATGGTACCTAAAGTAAAGATGAAGACTTGTCGGTACGTGAACGATCTCCGGATATTATACGTACTGTCAGGTTATAAATATAGATATGAATATTGTATGAAAATCAAAGATGAAGGCTTGTCGGTACGTGAACGATCTTTGGATATTGCATGTGTAGGCAGGAAAGTAACGCTTGTCAGTGCGTGAATGCTCTCGGATATTGCGTACTGCCAGTGGGAGTGATCTCTAAGTGGTTAATAGCATGTGTAAATGTTATGATGTAGCTTGCTTGTTATGTAAATAATGTAACGATAGCAAGTGTGTTATAGACAAGTAGAGGTAGGGTGTGATAGAAGTGGCAAGGGTTCTTATAATAACCATACATTTAAAATCATTCTTTAATGTATTTATATGAAAATAAAATTAAACAATGTAAAATAAGTAAATAAGTGATCAAAATAAAAATAGAGTGTACAAAAATAAGAATAACATAAATATAAGGTAATAAAATTTAAGTGCTATATATTAAAAGGAAACCATGAATGCAATTATATCCAAAATCAGATGCTACGAATAATAATAAACTATATTATATTGTGAAATAATGAAAAGTTAATTAAGTACGTAGCAAGAGTCTAAAAGGAAAGAAAAAAATAGAAACACGCAAATAGGATCAAAAGTAAAATAGGATAGGACTGAGTGAAATAGGCTCATTCAGTGAAGGGAGTATTGATATGAAGTCTTATCAACATGGCCATCCATATCTCTAGCTAACTTCATTAGAAAGAAATCTAGTAATAAATACTGCTCAAAAACACTTTAACATGCATATAGTTACATCTCTAAAAACTAAATTGCAGCCACACTTGAAGTTTTCAAATAAACAAAATGAACTCAAACACCTAAACATTTACCTTGTTCGTCATCTTCACTCCATAACCAACTACCACCTTTGAAACACTATTGCGCGACATCATGACGGAACCGGTTAACCGACTAACATATATATAAAATCAAAATAGTACCTTGTAAACCATCTCTTCATCTCCGCCTTGCTTACCAAGAAAAGAGTAATTTATAAGAGTCGGGTCGGAGAGCCTTTACCATCACCCGTAAAAATATTTCCATTCAAGTTTCCGACGATGATTTTGCAAATCTTCGGTAAGCCAAAAACAAACTAAAGCCAACAAGATAAACCACAATAATTTGTACCTATATTCACTTGTTAGTAACTTCGGTCACTTCACTGCCACTCGTAGGATTCAAAACAATTTTTCAGTCAACCTAATTGTTTTCCGGTGAAGTATTGAAGAAGACGAAGTAATATCAAGGTATATTTTAATTATTTTTTTATACACACTTTAGATAGGAGGAATCCTAGTTAAAATAACTTTACATTTTAAACAAATGGTGTGTGCTTCAAGTTTAAGCCCCTACACCATCCATTTATTTTTTTTAACAAAACCCATGAGTTTTGCTACGAGATATGTTCCAAACTCAATTATATTAATATTGACTTGGACTAAATCGCCATTTAATTAAAAGATTTATTATTATAAATTGTTATTAAAAGAATTATTAAAACCATTATAAACAAAGCCAACATCAATTTTACTATGAGATATATTTTATTTTAGTAATTATTACGTAAATTAAAACTAATTTCTAACATGTATTATGGATAGATATTATTATTATTATTATTATTATTATTATTATTATTATTATTAAGTATTATAACTCAAGCGTAGTAGTTTATATATAAAGGATCGTGTTACTGGACCATTTAATACCAAATCCCATTTTAGAAAACCTTTAATGCGAATATTACAAGAACATTTGACTCTCATATTCTAAACAAAGATATAATATATGTAGATTTTTACAAGCATCTGTGAACAAATATACATCGCTTGAGATATTAAAGGTACGGATTCTTACCCTCACTCCTTGTTACTTCATATACAAGTGATATAAACCCCATTAAGTTTAAATATATCTTAAAACTCCTCACGTCTTTAGATTATCAATTTACTTGGCTGTCAGTTGGATTACAATTTTGATTATAACATTGGATTTAGATTTTATGTCATGCGATAATATTATAATTAATTATACTCATTTTCGCATGTTCCGATATATGTTAAGATAATATATTTGTTATGAGTTATGTGAATAAGATTTGTATTCCGATACCCTGAGTGCCGCTTCTCGTGGAGTGTCCCACGAGCATGTTGTTGCGGCATCGACAACATGTGCACCAACCGTGACGGTGAGATCAGTTCACGGCGTCACTTAAGTATAAGTGTGGTACATATGGCTATTACGAGGCGGATGGATCGATCCTAGGACTAATATTAAGGAGATGGATAGCGGGTATGCCAACTCTCCATCTCGTGTGATAAATATTCAGGAGTAGCTACTTGCATATTGTCATGTTTTATGTTCGCTCATGGGTACGTTTTAATTTACTTTGCATCGTATTAATCATAAGTTAAATCTAAATGTCGTTTCATTAAATCATTAATTGTTTGAGCCTATTATTCCATATCGAGCATTCGGCTCATTCCACTATTTTTATTTTTCTTATATACAGGTCCACAGGTTACTTTGGGCGGGATTAAGAGCGAGGAATAAAACATCAGGATCTTAATAAAATATTTATTTTAGCGTGCTAGTGTGTAAATTACCCTTAAGTTTCCTTTGTCCAATGTGTTATACCGTTTACAAGTAAATATATAAAATTATGTCTTTTGTTCAGGAACCATGTTATTGTGACACGTCAGCCCTTTCGGGCCGGGGTGTTACAGTTCTAGTAAGGGTGTTAGTGGCATGACGATAGTACGTGGTAGGGTAAGCCTATACGTGCGTTTGTTATTAAAGTGGCATAACGTGAGTGCGTTGTAGGGTAAGCCTATACGTGCCTTCGTTATTAAAGTGGCATAACGTGAGTGCGTGGGAGGGCAAGCCTCTATGTGCTTCCGTAAACAAGTGGTTAAGACGTAAGGGGCAGTTAAGTAGTTAAGTGGTAAGGTGAACAGGTTAGACAGTGGACTATGTGTCTTCGGATACGTATATAATGCATGTAATGGTTGTATGGTAAGTTGCTTGATTAACTAGAACTCACTTAGTGTAGCTGACTTTTAGTATGCACGCAGGTTAGTAGATTAAAGAACTAGCATGAGGATGCCACATGGCATGGATTAAATGGCTGGCATCTATTGATAAAAAGAAATAATGTTTTAACACTATGTTTTATGTTATGATTTAAAGACAAGTTTGTCATGCTTTGTAAAGAATGATCGAAGTTTTATATTCTGCGAAAGTTTTAATTAACTCTGATTTGTAAGAACTGTGTTTATGAGTAAATCCCGACATTAAAGTGAGGCACTGGGAACGGGGCCTTACATTCTCTCTCTCTCTCTCTCTCTCTCTTTATATATATATAGTACGTATACAAAAAGTAGGTTTTTATAGAATATGACCAAGTCACACGAGGCTTGAGTATGACTCGACCTTTTAACCCGGTCCTTACGCAAGACTTAGTTAGGCTAACAAGATCCTAAGATGTGTCCCACTAAGAACATGTTCAATAATTTTTAACAATAATGGTCAAATTGAATTTTCATTCTCAAGGGTTGAGCCTACTGACACATATAATTACAAAGTCATACATTTCAGCTACAGTACCTTACATGTGTTAACCTTATTATTAACACGAAGGTTCATATCATTTCTCTTTGAGTTTTTTGAAAAACAAATACAAACAAAAACACAATATATTTTAAATAATACTCAGGATTTATCATACCATTTAGTTGAATTAATTTTGAAAAAAATGTATGATCAAATGCTTTAGTATAAAGGTTAGCCAAACTATCCAATGTATAAAGTGATGACGAATTTCAATATGTTTAGTTTTATCGTGTGATACGGGATTATTAGTTACTAAGATGGCAGCAGTGTAATCAATTAAAATAGGAGTATGAGTGAAATTCATACCATAATCACACATCTCTTGTTGTATCCACAAAACCTGTGAGCATCAACTAGAGGCTGCTATGTACTCTGTTTCACATGTGGAAGTAGAAACTATGGTATGCTTTTACACTGCCACGATACCAATCTTCCTCCTAAGAACTGACAACCGCCAGTAGTAGACTTTATGTTCTGGTTGCAACCCCCATAGTAAGAATCAATGTATGCCACCAGATCCAAATCACCCCCTTTTGGATACCAGGGGCCCAACTTTTATTTTCCTTTGAGATACCGTAAGATCCTCTTTACTGCCTTTAAGTGTGACTCCTTAGAATTTTCCTGAAAACGAGCACACAAACAAAGTGCAAACATAATATCAGTTCTATGAACAATAAGACATTAAAGAACCAATAATGGAGCGGTATAAAGTCGAATCAACATCTTTAGTGCTCTCTAAATCAAGCCCGAGCTTGTGATTCACACATAATTGGAGTGTCATATGCTGAGCTATCCTCCATACTAAATTTCTTCAACATGTCACGGACATACTTTTTCTAATGAATGAACATTCCAATTTTCTCTTGGTCAACCTGCATTCTCAAAAAGAAAGTATGCTCCCCTGTTGCACTCATTTAAAATTTCTTCTTCATGATCTACTCGAACTCTTGACACATTTCCATCTTAGAACCCCCGAAAATGATATCATCCACAAACACTTGAACCCGCAAAATATCCTTTTTGTGCCATTTGACGAACAAGGTTTTGTCTATTTTACCTCGTACAAACCCATTCTCTAGAAGATACTCTTATAAAGTCTCATACCCTGCCCGAGGTGCCTAATGTAGCCCGTATAGTGTTTTACTCAAACGAAATAAATGATCTAGATAGTGTGGATCGGTGAACCCCGGTGGTTGTTTGAAATACACCAACTCGTCAAATCTGCAATCTAAGAATGCACTCTTGACATATGTTGGAATACCTTAAAATCCTCACATGCTGCAAAATCTAGAAACAACCTTATTGCTTCCAACGGTGCCACTGGTGCAACACCTCATTATAGTCTATACCTTCTTGTTGATTAAAATCGTTCACCACTAACCGAGCTTTATTTCTTATAATCACTCATTTGTCAACTTTCTTACACTTAAACACCCACTTTGTTCCTATAGCATGAATACCAACCACATATCCAACAAAGAAACCTTCGTCAGCCATTTCACCAAATTTAGAATTTTTCTTTAAAATCGTGCAAGGGGGTCCAAAAGGTTCAAATCCTTTTAGATTAGGATTTCGTTTATGCATTAACTCATAACACGGTTTATTTAATCTTTTGACAATTTGAACTCTAATAAGGATATAACAGGCTGTAGCAATAGGCTATGCCCAGAACATGACAGGTAGCTTCGAATCAGCCAACATAGTTCTTACAGCTTTAATTAGACTCATGTTCTTCCTTTCAGCCACTCCATTCTGTTGTGATGTATACGGTGCACTGAACTGATGTTCTATCCATTTCTATAAACAGAAGATCTCCATTTGATAGTTCCTGAATTCAGTGTCATTGTTACTTCTGATGTATTCACTCTTTCACCAGTGACATTCTTAACCTTAGTGATCAAGTTGATTACCATTTGTATTGTTTCATCTTTAGTGGCTAGAAAATAAACCCAAGAATAGCACCAATAGTCATCAGTTATCACCAAATAGTAGGACCCCCCCCCCCAAGACTCTTAACATTTATGGGATCGAATAGATCCATATAAAGTAGTTATAGAGGTATGACAATTGAATTTATCAACTTCGATAGATGTGACTTTTTATGTTGCTTTCCTTTCTTGCAGGAGATGAACTTGTCTTCAAACCCAAAACTCTTTAGTGGTACACCTAGCACCAACCTTTTTCTGACAATATAATTCATCTTTCTTAGATGAATATGTCCGGCCCATTCGTATATGCCAAAATTCAGACTCTGATTCACAGGCTTTTGATAGCAAACATGATTCTTCGAAAGTTGTTTCAACTGTGTCTCATATCCACCATGTAGGTGTTCTTCTTTCTGGCAGCCCTCATCGGAATTCCAAACCCTGGGTACATAAGTATTGCCTCTTTATTTGTAAAGTGCATAGAGTAGCCTTTTCACATTCTTGTGAAACATTTAGAAGATTATGTTTCAATTCTTCAACATAGTTGACATTGTCCAACTTTATCTTTCCATTTGTAACAGTTCCCACCCTTAAGATCTATCATCCATTCTAACCAGCAAAACTTATCTTGCCTCTATGCTCTTCTAGTCTTGCAATAAACATTTGTTACCCGTCATATGTCTAGAGCAACCACTTTGTACAACTCAATTGTTGTACCCAACTCTTTCTGATTATTCCTGTAGAACAAAAGAAACTTAATTAGTATGGGGAACCAAGCCATTGCAGTCTTAGGTCGTCTAGATCTTCCGAACCATGCCGAATTATGTTTATTTCCATTACACATATGTTGTGTCTTGGCATTGTGATTGGAAGGACGATAGATAGTTTGGAAGTGTTGTTGTGGCCTTTTATAATTGAACTAATTATTTAACCTTTTTAACTTTAAATTCGTTGACTCGGGAAAACATCATGGTTGATTTCTTTCAAAATGAGGAGTTATCCTAGATCTCGGGTTAGAATTTTTATTAACTGTTTGTTTTGAATTCTTATTATGTTTGTTGATTTTAAGCCTTTGTAAAAGTTTTACTTCCTTCCTTTAAGGGACATATACCTGCTACATGACCCTTAGTATGACACTTAAAGCATGATATGTTCATATTTAGGTCAACTTTGCTGGATTGAGTTGTTTCACATGTATTAGTCTTTAAGGATGATGAGGCCGGTTCAGAGTCAACATGTTTAACATAAGGAGCACAACCTTTTTTTAACCACCAATGGTTCGCACCCCAGCATTTCCGCCGTAGGTTGGGGTGTGACAATTTATTTTGAAACCTTCTCGGATATTTTATATCCAAGTACTTGCTTTATAAATCGTGTTTAAATATTGTTCGCAATATTTTAATACTTAAAAATTGAGCTGTCTCTACCTTGCGAGCGTCTACTTCTTGAGTGACTCTGAATTCTTGCTATATGTGCTTTATTTATTTCCCGAAATATGGGGAAAAATACGTCAGCGATATGCTGGTGAATCGTTGACTCTAAAAAATTTGTATTAAATCTTTGACTGACAAGATAGTTTTCTGTACAACCTCATAAGAACGTCTCTTATTTCTGGAACTTGTATCGCTTTCCATACACACACATCTATGGTTCTCCCGGAGCTAATGCCCATTGGAGAACTTGATTATGACTGTAAGCCTGCGGCCACGTAGCCATGAATGATAGGCTAAACAGATATGTTTGGATCCAGACACAAGTTTACTTGGTCTAAGTTGCTTTTATTTTCTACCTTGTAATTTAAGGATCACGTAATCCCTTAAATCTTCATATGATAGAGATCACATAATCTCATATAAATATTTGACTGACTTGTTAAGATAAACAACACGTTTATCTTAATGACTAATTGTAAAAGGTTTAATGTATTCACGTTATAAATTATAAAAAAGTTTGAATGTATTCACGCCTGTAAAAAGTTTAGACGTATTCACATGTGATTGTCTGTTCTGAATGATGTGTGATCTCGTTTGAAAACCTTTGTGAATGAATGATGATTAACCTATAATAAAAATAGGTTTATAAAAATATCTGGATCGTCTCTTGATCCGACTACAGACCTTAAGTCTGGTTTTGATAGCTTTAAACCTTGATTGATCATTCGTTTGAATAAAATTATATAGACCTGAAGTCTTTTTATCAATCATGTATTAAGTTTCTTCTTCCTGAAGAAACATCTATAATAGGTTTCTTCTTCAAGAAGAAGCGCCAATTGTCTATAACCTTTGTATATAAAATCTTATGTTTCTTAATCATGAAGAAACATTATTTAGATTATAGTCGGTGTACGTAAAAGCATATGTTTCTTAATATTGAATAAACAATATTTTAGCTATATCCTTCATATTTATAAATCTGATCAAGGTATAGGCAATACCCCAGACTAGTGTCTAAGCTATGTAATATAATAATAAAATAATAACTTAAGCAGAACCCATACCTTATACAGGTATAACGCTTAAGGACGAGCGAGCAGTACTTCGACTGTATGTAGGGTATCGGGGTATGGAATGTCGAATTCTAGAGTGGCATAAGGACTTCAACTCGGTGGCACGTACTTTGAGAAAGTGAAAGTGATTTGGTGTTTTGGATCCCAGAATTGAGGAGCCCATGCTCACTATTTATAACCATCATCGGTCGGACCGTCACTCACCACCATGCGACATGTGTCATTCTTGATGATGAGTCGTTCCATAAGGTGTTGACATGTGGCATTCATATTGATTAGTCACTAGTCACATGTCACTTTGTGAGGGTATGAGTTGTTATGTGTTGACACCATGTGACATGTGTCTTCTCATAGTGATGAGTCATAGGACTCGTGTCGCCTCTATAAATCTTTAGCTAAATGACTAACTTGTCCCGCAACTTCCTAAATTGACTAAACTGGTATGGATATTTTCGGAATGCTATAAAACGGTACCGAACCGGCCCGCTGGAACCGCTTCCACCAATACTTAATCAAAACCCGACCCAACCCTACCCAAAACCCGGCTAAATACCCGACTATACCAGAACCGGTTCCTACCCGACCCGATTTTGATTTTTGTTGACCATACCCGGAACTGGTTCCTGCCAATTTCGGTTTATAAAAATACTCAGTTTGTGCACCTCTATAATAACATTTTTTTTAAATCATACCTAGGTCTTTTCTATTTGAGTTGTTATGTGTTGACACCATGTGACATGTGTCTTCTCATAGTGATGAGTCATAGGACTCGTGTCGCCTCTATAAATCTTTAGCTAAATGACTAACTTGTCCCGCAACTTCCTAAATTGACTAAACTGGTATGGATATTTTCGGAATGCTATAAAACGGTACCGAACCGGCCCGCTGGAACCGCTTCCACCAATACTTAATCAAAACCCGACCCAACCCTACCCAAAACCCGGCTAAATACCCGACTATACCAGAACCGGTTCCTACCCGACCCGATTTTGATTTTTGTTGACCATACCCGGAACTGGTTCCTGCCAATTTCGGTTTATAAAAATACTCAGTTTGTGCACCTCTATAATAACATTTTTTTTAAATCATACCTAGGTCTTTTCTATTTGAGTTCTCAAATGCTATATACATTGATTTCAACATTAAAGTACACGAAAACCTAATGACTAATTTCAATCTTATGACAAAAAAATTTTAGTAAATAAAAAATGTGAAGGATGTTAAGTTCTGATGTGTGTTGCGTGTGGTTATAAGGAAGCGAGAAAGACTATCCCATGATATATATACCTTAATTAACCCATAATCCATTCATTTCCACTCATTCCATACACCATCAAAAACACACACTTAGCTCTCTCTCATCTTCTCTTTCTCTAACCGAAACCAAGAGGGAAAAACCGAGCATCGATCCGAGGTAATAATATTATGATATCATATGGATCCAAACCCGCTAGATCTAGTTGCGAAACGACAAGCCGACACCCTAAACCGTTAAAGTCATGAGGTCCGGATGTAATCAGGTATAAACCGATCAAAAGATGAGCTTAGGGGTCAGCCTAGCTTAGATCTGGATCAAACGGGACGAAAAACGGTGAAAACGGTGGAAAACGAGTGAAATCTCACTTTTCTGGCGAGATCTCGGTTTTTCGGCGATAACGGCGTATGAGGTTAAAGGGAATGTCAGAGAATATTCTGACATTCTCTGACCTAACCCTAATTCGTTAACGGAAGAATAACGAATAAACAGCAATTCGTTATGCCAATTCATTAAGGAAGAATAACGAATTAGCAGTAGTTCGTTATGCCCATTCGTTAAGGAAAAATAACGAATTAGCAGCAGTTCATTATGATCATTCATTAAGGCCAGTTCGTTATAAAGACCAATTCGTTAAGAAGTAACGAATGAACCTCATTCGTTAAGGGGGCAGGATAACGAATTAGACTTTTAAGAATGACAAAAAGGTCCCTGGACTTAGAAAAGGATTGATTAGTTACAAAGAAGCCCTAGAACTTTATGAATTAGCAAACAAAATTATAAATTATAATTCTAATGAAAAATGTGTTAAGACAGTTAAGGGAAATAAAATTTTTCCAAGCTGACCTGGCAGCTCGACCCCAGCCAGGGGCTCTACCGCCCCTAGAACCCCAATGCCAAGGGCGCTGCCCCCGGACCCCCGTTCATTTAGGAACATAATTAAACTATAAACACGATATGGGTAGTGATAGTTAATTGATACATGTAATTGTTATACAATTAGCCGCGCACAGCTAAAGAAAGGAATAACCATTAACGGTGAACGTAACCGCTTTCAGGTGAGTTTCTAGCCCAATTTCCTTGTTATGTTTACGGGGTTGTGTGCATACTCAATGTGAATGTTAATACACTTACCTTAAATGGTAAGTGTATGTCATAATGATCGATGTGATAGTTATATTTATGTTACGAATGTATGCTTTTCGGTACGTGAACGATCTTTGGATATTGCATGTATCGCCAGGAAAGGTGTGTCTTACATAAGATGCATAAATGATGTATAAATGATTAAGAATATGTATGAATGTTTGTAATAGAATACACGTATAAAGTAGTGTATATATAATTGAGATAGAGAAGAAAGAGACCAGACCCTAATAAAATCTGAGATAAAGATAGAAGGGACCAGACCCTAAAATATTTGAGATAGAAAAGAAAGGGACCAGACCCTAATAATATCTGAGATAGAGAAGAAAATGACCAGACCCTAATAATATTTGAGATATAGAAAGAAAGGACCAGACCCTAATAATATCTGAGATGGTAAGGATAGTATGTATATAGTATGAAAGTGTGTTAGTATGAAAGAATGTATGGATGAATGTATGAATGTACGAAAGAGAGGTAACATGTAAAGTATATAATATGTATCTTCGGATGTGTATATGAAAGTAAATGTATGAATGTATGTTGCCTGATTATCTAGAACTTACTCAGCGTAGCTGACTTTTAGTATGCACGCAGGTGAATAGGTTGAAGCAGTTGGCTTGAGAGAGGGACACATGGCATAATTGAAGGGACTGACATCCAGAGAAGTTTTGTCATGATGTTTTAAATAAACCATTTATGTTTTGTTTTTTAAAACAAGTAATGAATGTTTGTAATGAATGATTGAAGTTTTATTTATTTCACGAAAGATTTAAATAACTCTGATATTTAGAATTGTGTTTATGAGTAAATCCAACGCCAATGTAGGGAACCGAGACCGGGGCCTTACATGTTATATATTCTATTTTTTCTCATTACTACCCGCTGTGGAGAATCCCGATGAGATCTTTCTGTTTGTTTAGTTTTTGTTTTAAATTGTAGTGTTAAATTCTGCTTTCAGTAGGCATTTGTTGTTTGATGCCAGAAGAAAATATGCTTGGTTTTAGTGTGCATTAGGCATTCTAGGTATATGTGCGCATCACTCGTGTGATCATTTCTTGATTGTTTGATCATTTCTAGATTAATTTGATACTTGTTAATACGTACAAATAATTGTGTGTAAAAATGGGTGATGCGTCTACCAGTGAGACGTTAATTGGTAAATTAGATCCTAGTAACCCTTTGTATTTGCATGCTAGTGATTCTAGCACAATAACTGTTATAAATTTCAAACTGAAAGGATGTGAAAATTTCTCTGTGTGGGCTAATGCTATGAAACTTGCTCTTCAAGTTAAAAATAAACAGGGGTTTGTAAATGTTACATGTGAAAAACCTACTAATGATGAAGTTTTAAAAAATCATTGGGATAGGTGTCATTCAATTGTTTTGACTTGGATTCTTAACTCTGTGAGTGAAGAATTGTATGTTGGACAAGTTTATTCTCAACTTACCTCTGAAGTTTGGCATGGTCCGAGGGATACTTATGAAAAAATAGATGGTTGAATTATTTTTAATATGTATCAAAAAATAATTTTGTTAACTAAAAGTGGGTCTTCAGTTTCCGAATACTATCATAAACTAAATACCTTGTAGAAACAATTTGATGCCATGGTGCAGTTACCCTCATGTTCATGCCAAGCCTCAAAGGGCTTTAATGATTTTAATAATTTGATAAAAGTGATGCAGTTTCTTATGGGTTTAGATGATGTGTATCAACCTGTTCGAACTAGTTTGTTAACTCGTGAACCTCTTCCTTTTGTTAAAACTGCTTTTTCAATAATTTCTAGAGAAGATTCCCATAGAAATTCAACAATTTCTTCTAAAAGTTAAGATACAAATGTTGGTTTTGTGTCAAAAGGAAATCAATTTGTTGAAAATAGGAAGAAATTCACGCACGGTCCTAACCCTTATTTTAAGTGTACTCATTGTGGTAAGAAAGGGCATATGGTGGATAGGTGTTTTGAAATTTTGGGGTTTCCTCAAGGTCCTAGACCAAAGGGAAACCTTAAGACTGGTGTAGTTAATAATAGTAATCCTAAATCTAGTGGTTCTTCAAATTCTACTATTACTACCCTAACTCCTGATCAAGTGTCTTGACTTTTAGGACTTTTGAATGATAAGCATGAAGAAGGCGAGCATATTTCAAATGTAGGAGGTAAATCTCCTCTTTATTTTAACTCACACTCATTTTTCGGTAAAAGATTTTTCTGTTTTAATAATAGTGTTTCCACCCAAACTGGTTGGGTGATTGACTCGGGTGCCAACCAGCACATGGTTATGAGTGATAAAGAAATTATAAATCCAATTGATGTTTCCGAATATAACATTAATGTAAAACATCCTAATGGATCTAATGCAGCGGTAACTAAAATTGGAAGTATAAAACTAAACAATAATGTCACTCTAAATGATGTGTTTGTTGTCCCTAATTATTATGTGAATTTAATGTCTGCGTACAAGCTTGCTAGTGATAACAAAATGTCTATTACCTTTAATGTACATAGTTGTTATATACATGACTCACTTACAAAGAGAATCTTGGTGACTGACAGTCAAGTAGATGGTTTGTATTTGTGTGGTGATGATTCTAAGAAGTTAAAGGTGTGTTTCACTAGTTATGATCAATTAAATTTGTGGCATAGTAGGTTAGGTCATCCTGCTAGTCAGGTTTTAGATTTTAGAGGTATTAAAACATGATTTGAACATTAAGTATAATTCTAAATATTTATATTTCCCGTGTATAATTTATTTAACATTTTAATAGTTTCTGTTCGTTTGTAGTCGAGATTTGTATACTACTAACACTTTTATGTTTCGTAGGCAATGGAAGTTGATCGTGATCAAAAAGGGCGAAAAACGAGTCAAAAAGAGCCAAAACGGAGATCCGGAACGCGTTAGGAAGGAAGCAGACAGAGAACCGGTCAGACCAGGCCGGTCTGACCGGCCCCCCTATTATGACATGCCGCGCCGCGTGGCCTCAGAGGCTTTTATGGTCGCGCGACGCCTAATGACTCTGTTGGAATTTTTTTATTTCATTTTTGTTAACTGTTGTTAACTGTTGGACCTTGTTTTCAGTATAAAAACATCTTTAAATTAAACCTAAACATACCCTGCTGCCACCAGACGAATTTGGAGTTTCTTGGAGCATACTTTCGAGTCTTGTGGTGATTTTGAAAGCACGAGAACAGCCGGTGAAGAGTTGGACGTTCAAGATCGAAGACTACGGGTTTTATCGTCATTAATATTTCGTTTCTCATTATTTCACCATGTTTTCAGTTTTACTTGTTTTGTGTGATTTAGACTATATGATGCTAGGCTAAAATTCATAAACTACCTAGGTCGCGATGAACCTTTGTTCAGTTTGATTTTGTTTGGGATTTTCTTTCGTTATGGATTTTATGTTTTAAAAGTAAAGTGTTGGGTTTGAATTAATTGACGCGTTTGATTGCTTGGTTTTGTTTATTTGGATTTATCATTTCACATTGCCCTTATTGATTGTTTCATAAGATAGGGTTTTGTTAGGTCATTTACTGTGTGTTCTTGACATGTTTCTGATTGATATCGATTAAAATCATAGAAACAATAAAACTAACTAAACAGATAAAAGTGAGCTTCTAGCCTAGAAAGCTGTAAACTTATAGGCTATTGATAGATCTTTGTTGGTCAGGATTGCTAGATTTAGTTCTTTGTAAGGAGCCAGTTTAGATTTGATTGTCAGCTTAGTATATTAAGTTAATTGAGTCTGCTTAACTATCTTTGATTTCCGCGCTGTAAGGTAGGATTTCGTCATAAAGACACTTAGACATAAATTATTAAATAACCGTAATGAAGTTTAATTCATAAAACTGGTGAGTCTTAAAACTTGTTAGAAATCCATAGGCGTCTTCTTGAAGTTCAAGGGTCCTATTCGGGTTTTCTGTCAAGGGTTTATTTCATGATCCCAGTTCCATAACTTAAGTTTTTCATTTAATTAATAACCGTAACATTGGGGATTCTAGCCTAGGTAGTTGTTTTTATCATCTGAATTAATTTAAATTTTCTTAATAGTTTATTATAATAATTAAATTAGGGTTAAGTTTTATATTAAATTAATTAGTTTAAAGGTAATGATTATGTTTTATTATTGTTTAATTAATTAGGGTTAGGGTTAGTTATTTAAGTATTAGTATATATTAATTAGTTTAATTAAGTAATTATTATTTAATCATTATTAAGTTTTAATTAATAGTTAATTATTATTTAGAGTTTTAATTAATTAGTTCAAAAATTCCCCCTCAAATATTATTAATAAATAGTCGTGTCTTGTAGTTGAGTCTTGTTTGCTAGTTTCGTAATTTAAAGAGTCTCGTGGGTTCGATATCCGAACTTACTTAAATGTACTAGAGTCGGCCGGTACACTTGCCGGTTAGTAATTTAAGTTAATTTTAAGAGTCTAGAGTATTACTTAGTGTCTAGTTTTAGCGTATTTTTATTTGACTACTTTTAACACATCATCTATTCCTTGTGATATTTGTCATCAAGCCAAACAAAATCGTGAACCTTTCCCTTTAAGTGAATATAAATCACTTAAAGTTGGGGAACTTGTTCATCTTGATGTTTGGGGGCCTTATAGGGTAAAAAGTAGAGAGTGCTATAGATAATTCTTAACAATTGCAGATAATTTCTCTAGGGCTATTTGGGTGTATTTACTATAAGATAAAACTGAGGTTTTTTTTAAGTATTGAAACACTCACTAAAATGATTGAAACTCAGTATGATGTTTCTGTTAAAATTTTTAGAAGTGATAACGTTACCGAATTTGTTAATAAACATGTACAAGAATTTCTTAGAAACAAAGGTATTTTACATCAAACGTCTTGTACTCATACACCCCCAACAAAATGGAACTGTGGAGAGAAAGCATCGACATATGTTAAATGTTGCTAAGGCTCTCTTATTTGAAGGGGGGGTGTTCCTCTTAGTTTTTGGTCTGAATGTGTGCTAACTACAACTTACTTAATTAACAGGACTCTCTCATCTGTTTTGAATGGTAGGTCTCCATATGAACAATTATTAGGTTTTAAACCCTTTTTAAAGCATTTAAAAAATTTTGGTTGTCTTTGTTATTATACAATTTTAAATAATACAAATAACTTTGAAAAATGGGAAAATAAATGCGTGTTTATAGGATATTCTTTTAATAAAAATGGTTACAAATTATGGGACATTAATAATAAACAAGTAGTTTTTTCTAGAGATGTCAAGTTTTATGAAACAATTTATCCTTTCAAAAACACATCGGTTTTGAAAATATTTGAAGTTGATTTCAATACAAGTATAAACAATTTAAATTTTTTTGATAAGTATTGTGATGATAAGAACCAAAATCTTTTAAATAGAAGTCTCAATGATGAAAAAGAGGGAGACTTGGATGTTGCTAAAAGTGGTCATCCTTCTAATAATGACCCAGGTAGTGTTGGCAGGGCTAATTGCCAGTCCCCTCCTGATAATCAGCAATCACAGAACCCTGTGGATGTTGCTAGTAAGGTAGAACATGTTACCAACACTAATGAGGACACAAATCTATATGAGGGCACAATTAACTCATCCCCTATAACTGTTAGGAGATCTATTAGGAGTACATGTTTACCTAAGAAGTTGCAGGATTTTGTTGTCGAGGGTAAAGTCAAGTATGGCTTAGAAAAGGTCTTGAATTATGCTAACTTGTCTAGGGAAATTTGTACTTAGTGCCGTTCAAAATAAAATTTATGAACCCAGGTTTTTTAAAGAGGCTGTAAGTGATGATAATTGGGTTACAGCCATGAATGAGGAAATGTCTGCTTTGAATAGAAATCAGACTTGGTAACTAGTAGATTTACCTAATGGTAGAAATCCAATAGGGTGTAAGTGGATATATAAAATGAAGTATAAATCTACTGGTGAGGTTGAGAGGTATAAAGCTAGGCTAGTTGCAAAAGGTATTATCAAAAAGAGGGAATAGATTTTGATGAAACATTCTCTCTCGTGGTTAAAATGGTAACGATTAGGTGTATTATTTGTTTGGTCGTTCAAAATGAATGGCCTTTATACCAACTTGATGGAAACAATGTTTTCCTTTATGGTGATTTGCACGAGGAAGTTTGTATGATCTTACCCGAATGATATTTTTCTAAGGATGAAACTAAGGTATGTAGATTGAAAAAATCTTTGTATGGCTAGAAACAAGCCCCGATGATGTGGAATAAAAAACTTGTAGGAGTTTTATCAGATATAGGTTTTGTCCAAAGTACTTGTGATTATTCACTATTTATTAAATCTGGAAAAAATGTGTTAACGATTTTACTAGTTTATGTTGATGACATTGTTGTCATGGGCAACAATGAAGATGAAATAATTAGGGTTAAAACGTTGTTAAGATCAAAATTTTTAATTAAAGATTTGGGTTTGTTAAAATTTTTTCTAGGTATTGAAATTTTAAAGACTAGTGAAGTTTATTGTCTTTCACAAAGAAAATATTATTTGGAATTGTTGAAAGAGTTTGGTTTAACAACATGTAAACTTGTAAATGTTCCAATTGAACAAAATTATATTTTAAATAAAGAACAAGGTAAAGGTTTAGAGAATATAACAAAATTTCAAAAATTAATCGGTAAATTAATTTACCTATCACATACTTGCCCAGATATTTCTTACACAGTTCAGTACCTAAGTCAATTTATGCGCAATCCTACCAGTGTACATTTAGGACATTCTTTGAGACTTTTAAGGTACTCGAAGAAATCTCCTGGAAAGGGTGTAATGATAAGTAAAGGAAATTGTTTCATTATTATTGCTTACACCGATTCTGATTGGGCTAAGTGCCTGAGTACACGAAGATCGGTTACTGGTTATCGTATTTTTGTGGGAAAATCGTTGGTTATGTGGAAAAGTAAAAAACAAAGTACCGTATCACGGTCCTCAGCTGAGGCTGAGTATCGTGCAATGTGTTTTGCTGATGATGAAGTGGTTTGGCTAATAAACTTGTTAAAATAATTGGGTGTGACTGTGAAAGTGCCTTGTAACATCCCGTTTTTCGAGTTTCGGTTAATAAATGATAACGAGTTATTATGAGTCGGGCTAGTGTTGGGTTAATTGGATATGGGTTATGGACTTAGGTTATGAAGGAAGGAAGAAAATACCATGGGCTTAAGCCCATGATCCATAATTATATAAGTCATAATTACCCATTTAATTTCATTTCACACATACTCCATAAACCATCAAAACACACACTTAAGCTCTCTCTCTCTCTCTCTAGCCGAAACATAGAAGAAGAACCGATCCTGACCTAAGGTAATGATAATATGATGTTGTATGAGCTTAAACCCGTTACATATGGTCACAAAACGACGAGCCGATACCGTTAAACCGTTTAAGTCACGAGATCCGAGTGGAATCGGGTATAAACCGAACTTAATATGAGCTTAGGGGTCACCCTAGCTCAGATCTGGATCGAACGAGGCGAAAAACGGTGAAAAACGAGTCAAAACTCGTTTTTCCGGCGAAACCGCGTTTTTCCGGCGACGGCGCCGGAAATGGTACGAGGATAAAGGAATGTCAGAGAATGTTTCTGACATTCTCTGACCTAACCCTAATTTGTTAACGGGAAGTTAACGAACTAGGGGTGATTCGCTAAAGAAAGTATAACGAACTAGCTTCAGTTCGTGTTCAATTCGTTAAGGGAAAAGATAACGAATCACCCTTGATTCGTTATAGTCATTCGTTAAAGGTGATAACGGATTGGAAGGCCCAATTCGTTACATGGACTGATTCGCTACATGAACTGATTCGTCAAGGACCAGTTCGTTATGATAACCCAATTCGTTAAGAACAATGTAATGAACTAGAAGTTTAGCAAAATGACAGAACAATCCATGTACTTAGAAAAAGAATGATTTAATTACAAAGAAGCCCTTGAACTTTTAAGTTAGCAAATTAATTAATGATTCAAAATTCTAATGGAAAATGTGTTAAGACAGTTAATGGAAAAAAAAATTTCCAAACTGACCTGGCAGTTCGACCCCAGCCAGGGGCTCTTCCCCTTGGACCCTGCTAGGGACCGCCGCCCCTAGACCCCGATGCCCCCAGACCCCCGTTCGTTGAGGGTTATAACTAGACTAGAAACGCTATTTGAGTAGTGATAGTTAATTGATATGCGTAATTGTTATACAGTTAGTCGAGCACAGCTAAGGAAAGGAATAACAGTTAACGGTGAACGTAATCGAGTTTAGGTGAGTTTCTAGCCCCACTTCCTTGTTATGTTTTCGGGGTTGTGTGCATACTCAATGTGATAGTTAATACACTTACCTTAAATGGTAAGTGTATGCCTTGTATGATTTATGTATGATGATTGCTTGATGGTGTGTGAACGATCTTCGAATATTGCATGCACCGTCAGGTGGAAGTTAAGGATATGTTTGATATATATGATGTATGAATGAAGATATATGATGAATGAATAATGTATGTATGATATGTTGATGGTACGTGAACAATCTTCGGATATTGCACGTGTTGTCATGGAAGGTACGTAAAGACAGGTATGGTACAGATGCACGAAACAAAGGGACCAGACCCTAATAATATCTGTGAGGATAGGGACCAGACCCTAATAATATCTGTGATGGTAGGGACCAGACCCTTTATAAAATCTTTGATGTTAGGGACCAGGCCCTTATAATATCTGTGAGGTTATAAGGCGGAAGGCTCTTTAAATAGGATGGATAGTTATGTATGAAAAGTAAGTATGAATAATGTACACCCATTCGGGCATGTGTGTAAGTATGTGAACTGATTGTATGTCGTATGATTAGCTAGAACTCACTCAGCGTAGCTGACTTTTAGTATACACGTAGGTGAGTAGGATGAGGTAGCTCGCTTGAGGGGAAACACATGGCATGGATTTGAAGACACTGGGATCTCAATGAAGTGTTATGTTATGTTATTTTAAAAGACAATGTTTTATGTTTGAATGACTTGAATGCTCGTTAAGACAAGAATTAATGGTTATGTAATGTAACGGTATGAATGTTTTTATTATTCCGCGAACATTTTTATTAGCTCTGATATTTAGAATTATGTTTATGAGTAAATCCAACGTGCAATGTAAGGCACCGGAGACGGGGCCTTACATGCCTGTAAGCATTACTGTGACAATTCTGCTGCTATATCAATTTCAGCAAATCCGATCTTTCATGACTGGACCAAACATTTTGAGGTTGACATTTTCTACTTGAGTGGAAAAACTGCAGCCGGGACAATTAAGGTTCATAAAACAGATACTAATAGTTAGCAGACCTTTTTTACCAAAGGTTTGTTATCGTCTCATCATGAGTTTATTTGTAAAAGTTTAGGTTTACTTGATTTGTTTAAATATTGAATTGAAAAGGGGGGGGGGGGGGGGGGATGGGATGTATGTTTGCATTATTTCAATTCAATATTCATATAAAAAGTTATATCTTAATTGTGGTTATTTGCTTTTCTTGCATATTATATAAAACAAGTTGTTGTGGACACTTTCTCCGGGTTATATATGCTGTTGGTTGGGCTTGTTCCGAGTCAAGACTAAAGACGGGCCTGCTTGTATTGGGCCGAGACTCAAGATTGGGCCTCTTCTTATTTTCTGGTTATAAATAAAATAGTGGAACAGCTGAAGGATTAGGTTAGATATTGTTTCAGTTCACATCTTCTCTCGTTTCCACTCGTTCAGATCTGCAATTATATTGTTAGGGTTTCTGGTTGTTAAATCGATAAGAGTGTAATTTGTTACGGATCATCATAAGGATGATCCGAAACTGTTTTTCTGGTTTATTACTTGTTTCGGTTTTCAATCGGGTTGTTAGTTTGAAGAATTTGTTGAGAACTGGTGTTATTGATTCAATATAAGTGAAGAACCATGATCAATGACATATATTAACCTGTCTTAACTCTTAAACCCGATACATTATCATCCCCCGATGAAATCCAACTCACAAAACCATTTAAAATGGGTTATATTACACATCTACCTCAAGATAATTATATTTGACTTAGAGGATTGGGTTCCATAACAATTATTTTGGCATAGAACTATTTTTAGATCTTGTGTCAGAACTGTGTTTAAAAATTATTTAAAAGAAATTGGGTAAATGACACATTTATTTTCGCATACAACTCTTTTTAGAGTTCGTGTCAAAACAGTAATGTAAAAGATAATATTTATTATATTTTTTTTTATTTTTGGTAGCTTTTAAAGTTTATATATCTAGTATTTGTTTTGGTGGTAGGAGTGTAACAAGTGAAATGCCATCAGCTCAGCAAAAGCCAAGAAGGTTGATCAAGTGAAAGATGTGTCGGTCTCTAACTCTAGTTAATTTTGTTAACTCCGGTTAAAGGTGGTGGCCCGGTCCACTCGTGACATGGACCAATAATAGCGGCAGAGAATTTATAGAGACCGTCGGTGACTCGGTGGGTGTTAACCATGATTTGAATGAGGGAGAATTTATATTACCTAAAATTGCATTTTTGGTCATTGTGTTTTTCGTATTAAACAAATCCTACCCCTGTTTTAACCTTTTTTTTATATATTATACACAACAACAAACCCAACAATTTTGTTATTGAAATTTAGACCATTAAGGGAGTGTTTGGGTGAGTTTTTAAAACTTGTTTATTTGCTAATTGATTTGTTGAAAAGCAAAGAATATTAGCAAAGCTTCTCAAAAAGCTTCAAATTAAAGTTTTTCAAAAGTGTTTTTTGTTTATCAAAAAACAAATAAGCAAATTTAAAAGTTCACATAAAAACCCTTAAGATAGCTTATGTACTTTATTCAAAAGAAAACGTTAGGTGTATCATAACTCATCAACATAAAACTGACTAAAATAGATAAAAGAAAGAGTTAATGTCCATTTTCGTCCATGTGGTTTGCTACTTTCGCCACTTCAGTCCAAAGTTTGAAATTTTGAATAAATTTCAAAATTTTGTCAATTTTGTCTATAACCTTTAAGAGCATAAGCCAAGCCCAAAACCATCAAGCATCGACCAAAACAGGTTTACGTTTACTCTGTCGATAACAATAATCATACCCTCCTCGTATTTAGTTTCTAGACATTTTCTAAACTCTCCCTCATGGTGGAATTCATTGGTAAAGTGGTCAAGGTAATTCCCTAAAACCGTACTATACCGATAAAACTAAAATCGTTTCTTTGGTTAATGCATAATAGTTACGGTTTAGAGATTAACATATTGTAGCAAACATCTTGGTCGAAATCACATCAGGAGGTCAAATATCTCGCATTTCCATGTTTGCTCAAGAAATCGATACACTAGATCGCATGTGTGTTCTTCAAATCGTGGTGTTGTTCTTGAATTCTTCATATCGACTACAATTCTAGGGTTGAATCCGACGAATTCAAGAACAATACCACGATTTGAAGAACACACATGCGATTTAGTGCATTAATTTCTTGAGCAAACATGGAAATACGGGATATTCGACCTCCTGATGTTGATTTCGACCCAAATGTTTGCTACGATATGTTAATCTCTAAACCCTAACTATTATGCATTAATCAGAGAAACGATTTTGGTTTTTTCGATATAGTTCGGTTTTAGGGACTTACCCTGACCACTTTACCAAATTACCAATGAATTCCATCATGGACTGAAGTAGCAAAAACAAAAAAAACAAAAAAAACTGAATAAATTAAACATAAAATTGACAAATTTCAAACTTTGGACTGAAGTAGCAAAAGTATCAAACTACAGGGACGAAACTGACCATTAACTAAATATAAATAGGAGAAAGACAATAATACCCCTAAATCTAACGGCATAGTTGGATGCCGTTAGACGGGGGGACGTAATTGGCTAATGTTTAAAACTATAAGGACTAAATTGACAAAATTTCAAACTTTGGACTGAAGTGGGGAAAGTAGCAAATCACAAGGACGAAAATGGCTATTAACTCTAAAAGAAAATTAGCAATATTAATAAGCAAAGCGTATCAAATATGTTATGTTGAACGGATAAGTGTCAAGTGGATTAAAATGCATTTACATACTTAGGCCATGGGGTATACTCTAACCTCTACATGAGTTAATATGACATGGCACTCTAAAGATGGATTAAACCACTCCCAACTTGTGTTAAGTGTGTTAAAATGGCCCATGGATTATGCTTCTAACGGGTTAAAATGAACAATATGCATTAAATATGTATTAATTACTAATTGTTTAGTTATTATTTATTTTGGTAATTAAACTAAATGTTTGATTTTAAATTAAATATTAATAGAAGAGAGATGGAGTTAAATGAGTTAAACAATTTCCTTTGGATGACATGGAGTGAAAGAGAAAAAATGAGTGATGTGGAGCTTATGTGGAGTTAGAATAGGTTAGAGTATACCTCATGACCTTATATATGGATGAAGAAAAAACACAACTCCATGCGTAAACCTGAAACGCTTAAGATGGATATTCGGGTTTGAGATATGATAGATGATTAGCCTCAAAATTTTCTTGGATTTGGGATGTGTTATAAGTACCCCCAGTGGCGACCCAACCATTTAGGGGCTAAAGCAAAAAAAATAAAAAATTCGGGGTCTTACCGAAAGTTAGATAGGTGAAATTATATAATTTATAAATTATACGATTGCAGTGTTTCATATATGAAATTAAATTTTTTTCCAAATTTGTTTTGAAAAGGACTTTGATTTGTATAATACAAATAAAAGGAATATATAAAGCACCAAACTTTTTTATATATTTCCCAATAACAATGAAAAAATGCTGTATAAACCTGGCCTAGGGAAAAATTAGGAACTCATTCAATAAA
The DNA here is from genome assembly GCF_021521415.1 of Bidens hawaiensis. Taxonomy (NCBI): domain Eukaryota; kingdom Viridiplantae; phylum Streptophyta; class Magnoliopsida; order Asterales; family Asteraceae; genus Bidens; species Bidens hawaiensis. The sequence continues at coordinate 513,987 of NW_027491454.1, forward strand.
CTATGAACAAAAAAAACTTAAAAAAAAAAACACTTGCCTCATAATAGAATTGAACCCGAGTCAAGAAAACCTTTAGAAGGTGGAAACCTTGTATCTCAGCCACTGGAGCAACAACTCTTTATGGTGTTTTCTTATTAAACTAATTTTAATATCCTTTTTTGGTATATATATAAATTTTTAAACTTTTTAACCGGGGACCTTATTTTATCGGGGACCTAAAACCCTAGCTTCACCCGGCATAACTATAGGGCCAGCCCTGGTACCCCCACTCTCGGGATTATATGAACTTGTTTGCTTGCATTGAAACTGAATAATATTTACCATATTATGCAATCTTAAAAGTATAATAAAAGTAATGAAAATGTAAAGTTAGTAAAAATGTAGTTGAAGCCAGGTTAGTGAGTTTAGGGTACTTACGGATAATTAGAGGGGATGGGGTGAAGCGTGGTGGCCGGTCATCACGCGTGATGGCCTCACAAACACCGCCGTTGGTGTCCCCATCACACGTGATGGGGGGTTTTTGCGTGATGGCCATCACGCGGTGAGGGGGAGGATTTCGAGAGATTGGACCATTGAAATGGAGCCGTTAGAGGGTGTTTTAAATAAAAAAAACTATTTTACCTATATAAATAACTCAAACTCTTCAAAACAAACTCAAATCCAACTCAAATTCAACTCAAATCCAAATCAAAATCTTCTACTACACACACCATTTTAACATCACACCAATGGAGGGTTCTAAGAAACGTGGCTCGGGTTCAAAGAAAACCCAAACCCGACCAAAGGTTCGACAAAATCTAGGCGAACCGACGAGATTCCGGTTACAAGACGAACCCGACACAACCCAACCATTCCAACAACAACCTTATTATCCACAACCTTTTCAACCGTCACAAAACCAACAACAACCTTCCCAACAACAACGTTATTATCAACCGTCCCAAAACCAATCTTTTCAATCGTATCAAAACCAACCTTTTATTCCACCCTTTTCTACCCAAAATTATCCAAATAATGCTTTTCAAATGCTTCAATTTCAACCGTCTCAAATGTCTGTCGGTTCCTTAGACGATAACGATGTTATACATCAATTTGCAAGTGCTTTTCGTCATGAAGTGAACAATGCGGATGAAGATGAACCTGCGGAGGAGGATCAAGATGAACCCGCGAAGAGGCGTTGGTTGCCCACTGAGGAGGTCGCCTTGACCAAGGCTTATTTACACTGCTCCGAATAAAAAAAAACACTCAAACCACCAAAAAAAAGAAATGTTATGTAAACGTATTAATGAACATTTCTCGAAACTTTCCGGCTCAATCGTACGAAACAAGGATCAAATGATTGCCAAGTGGGGAGATTTGAATCGAAAAATGTCAAAATTTAATGCTTGTTTCGTCCAATTGATAACTATTTTAGTTTTTTTATAATCTATTACTTTATTACTACAATTTGATATATATATATACACACACACACACATTTTTTTCTAAATGTTTTGTAGTCACGAACTCCACAAAGTGGGGCGAGCGAGGAAACTATCATAAAGGATGCTTTGGCCGATTATGTCAAGGTTTTCCGATGTAGACCTTTTCTTCACTTGGAAAGGTGGGATATTGCGAAACGTCACCCGAAGTGGGAACCGATTCCCATGGGGACTACACAACGTCTAGGGACTACACAACGTATACCGACAGCTTGTCTTGCAACATGCCCGAACATGAACTTGAACGAGGAACCCGGAGACGATCCGGACGAAGACACACCCACACCCACACGACCGCATCGCAAGAAAAGTGGGGAATCGTCAAGACTCAGAAAGGAAGCGGTGGCCGAAAACTTCGCCGAATACATATCGGCTAAGTTGACGGAAATGGCCGAGACGAATGAGCGAAAGAAAGAGGCTAGAGGTGCACAAATCGGTTTTTTTAAAAAAACCGGTTCGGTTATTAACTGGACCGGTTTTTTTCGTCCAGGAAAAAAACCGGTTCGGTTAATAACCGGACCGGTTAATAACCGGTTTTTGTGTATGAAAACCATAACCGGTCAAACCGGTTACGACCGGTTTGGGAACCGGTTAGAACCGGTTAATAAACCGGTTTTTTTATTAACCGGTTTTTTAATAACCGGTCTAACCGGTTAACCGGTTTTTTTTTTTTTTTTTTTTTTTTTTAAATAACCATTATTTTTTCACAGTATAAACAAACCGGTAACTACAAGGCAAACCGGTAACTACAAGCATTAAATCGTTATCGCATATTCGTAACTCAAAAATACATAACTTTCATTTATAGCTTTTACATTAAAAATACAAACATTAAATCGTTATCGCATATTCGTAACTCAAAAATACAAACATTAAAGAATGCTTAGACACGATTACATTAACAACTTGCTGTTTCTTACTCATTATTTTCATCGCTACCCGATCCCGAGCTATTCCTTAGGTAATCGTCGTACGCGGCTTCTTCATCGGTCATTGGTTGAGTGTGTCCTTGATTGACCTCGTCTTCATACAAGCCCGCCTCATAGTCCGTTTCCCCCTCGAGTGAGCGTTGATGTTGTGCCCTATCTAAAGAGTCCAAGTAATCCTTGTAGCAAATAGACATCTCTACAGCTGGTGGAGTGAGTCGAGTCCTCCTAATCGATATAACCCTGCCAGAAACAGAAAAAGCAGACTCCGAAGCTACCGTGGAAGCTTGGACCGTTAGTAAATCTTTGGCCATGGCTGCGAGGATCGGAAACTCATCCTCCTTACCTCTCCACCAAGCCAGCAAATCAAGACTTCTAAATTCATCTGGAGTCATGTGTTTCACAAAGTTGGTACCACCATACCTTCCAAGTTCACTGCTTGGGGTGTTTACCTTTTGACGTTTACCGGCGTCTTCCCAAATCATGTAGTACATCCCTATTTCAAGGTCGGTTTGGGATTGGGATTGGGATTGGGCAACAGCTCTTAACGAGTCATGAATTTGGGAAGACGACCCGTATTTTGTAAGGTAAACATCATACATGTTAGACAAGGTGGTGTTGAAAGCATTCTTTAAAGTTTGGTTATAATAGGGGTTTTGATCGTCGTTTAACTCTAGCTCATCACAAATTTTTTCTATTAAAGCTTTAACACCACCAACATTTATGCAAGGGTTTAACGCAGCTGCACATGTCAAAACTGCGGGTAGTTGTTGAAAATATTTTCTAAATTTTTCTTTCATTTTTACACCCATATCAAAATAAGGTGCACCCCTACAATGAAGTTCACTCAACTTTGTGCACATGACAGCAATTTTTGGTAAAGCAATGGGGCTTGTTGGATAGTAAACCCCGGATAAACTTGTTGTGCAAGATTTAAAAATTTGAAGGACCTCCGTAACGATCTCAATCAATAACCAGTTTCAAGGATCGTACGGTGCACATTTACCCCTACTTGACATTATTTGATGAAACGCAACTAGTGATTCTTTTTGTTGGATGGCTTTCTCAAACATATCACAAGTCGAGTTCCATCTTGTTGGACAATCCCAATTGGGCCCCAACCATTGACAATTAGCTTCATCACAAATTTTTTTGTATCTTGAAAATGTTTTATTGTTGCTAAAAACATCTCGTAACATTCTTTTAAAATTGTTTCTTTGCGTTTCGATCACGTTTAACCCATCTTGCACGGCCAAGTTGATAATATGTGCAATGCATCGGCTATGAAAAAACGCTCCATCACAAATAGGTTTATACTTTAATTTTAAATGGCCAACCGCGGCCGTATTGTTGGACGCGTTATCAAACGAAATTGAAAAGATTTTATCTTCAATCTTGTATTGTCGAATGACTTTATCCAAGAGTTTAAAAATATTTCTACCCGTGTGCGGGTAATCAAACAATTGAAACGCAACGGTTCGTTTCATCATTTGTCACGACCCGGGGTCAACCCAATGAGCCGTCACACAAATGTATGAGTCGGGCGAACCATTAGGTACCGACCACACATCCGTTGTTAAGTTTACACCAGTTTGTAAGTTTGAAAAGTATGAAATTAGTTCGGATTTAGCGTTTTTCCAAGCTTTAAGACAATCTCTTCTAAGGGTCGAACGACTTACGTGTTGGTAGCGTGGTTGAACATACTTTTGCATCATCGACGTGAATTGAGGGTTGTCGAAGTGGTTGAAAGGAAGTGTATTTTGAATCACAAAGTTTGAAAACTGTTGACGTACCGCTTCAAGGTCGTACGTAAACACCGTTCCTTGATTCGTCATCTCCGGCTGCGAACTACTTCCCGATTCGTCCTTCAAGGCCTTGCAAAAGGGCCTTTGTACATGCGCTCTTAAAGTGGAGTTTGCATCTTTGCCATAAAACTTCAAACAATGTTTGCATCGAGCTTTTTGGGTACCGTTAGACATTTCGCATAGGTCGAAATGTTGCCAAACATCTTGGTTTCGTTTCGTGGGGATGACCCGAACGACCGTTTCTCCCGTGTTCGAGGCACCCATGTTGACGGATGAAGCAGCACTTTGGGAGGCCATGATAATCGACTACGAAATAAGAGCGTATGGAGTGGTAATGTGGTATAATTGAGCGTGAGATAACAAAATAATCGCGTATGTAATAAACGTTTAGAGCGTTTGGAGTTGTATAATCGAGTGTGATCTAACCAATACCCAACCTAAGCTATATATAGATGTTTGTGGGGGTAAAATGGGGAAAAAAAAACGGTCAAAAATAAGAAAAAACGGCTATATGGCCGTTACTCAACGGGAAAAAAACCGGTTTTTAACCGGTTAACCGGTTTTTTTATAACGGTCAAAAACCGGTTTATAAAAAAACCGGTTAACCGGTTTTTTCTAATAACCGGTTATTAAAAAAACCGGTTTTTTAAAAACCGGTTATTAAAAAAAACCGGTTTTTTTTAAAACCGGTTATAAAACCGGTTTAGGCTCCAAATTGTGTAACCGATATATAAACCGCCGGTTTGTAAACCGGTCAAACCGGTTTACAAAAAACCGGTTTTCTTAAAAACCGGTTTCCAGTTTAAACCGGCAAACCGGTTCGAGGACCGGTTTTTTTGACCACCTCTAAAAGAGGCTCATATTTTAAAAATGAAACGTGAGGAGACGTATATCAACCATTTGAATGAAAACAAAAAAAAACGCCGATCTAACATTCCTCCTACAACCGCACGAACATCTTGACGAACCCTTTAAATCGATCATACTTCAACACAAAACGCGAGATATGCGACAAGTGGTTAGGAAGGGCCGTAAGTTTTTTTTTTTTGTCAGTTTTTTAATTTAATTGTCTTTGTAACGTTTATTTAATCTTGTTTTATTTTTTATTTAATGTAATCTTGTTTTATTATTATTTAATTTAGTATTTACTAAAAAAACAAAAACCTTATCACACCACACCACCACCCCTACTAAATTTCATCACTTGTGATGGAATGTGGTGGGATGAGATGACACACCACCGTTGGGTGTGGTGGGTAATGAATGTGGAACCATCTTCTCCCCCCTTAACCGTCCAACTGGATATTTTTTAGCCACATTAGAACATTAATGGCCATACTTAATATCCACAAACCTGTGATTAATCAGGAAGTAATAGTTAATATGTCACATATACACGCAAACTCTTTAAAATTAATTATTATAAATGATTTTATAATCACACGTTAGAGTGCAAATACCCATATCATCTCTATTTATTAAAGTTAACTATATTATTTAAGTTTTTCTTAGAACAACTAATAACACCGCATTAACACCAACATCACATTAACACTAAACTCCAATGGCTTTAAAAAGTCTCGATGTTTTGTGAAAAAAATGTCATATTTTATTTGTTTTCCATAATGTTTACAACTACCAAAGTAATAAATTTAGAGAAAAAGTTGGTGCGGTTCATGATTTTGAACAACCAATAAGATAGATTTTTTAACCTTTCAGCTATTTCACATTCTCCTCTTTAACTTATAATACACATTAACGTAAAATCATATTTCTAAGTTTGAAAATAAAAAAGGTTATCACTAATTCAATCATCCATCCATTTTCTAAACGTAACACGAATTTTTTTAGCTATTGATGTTACTATGAAAAAAACTCTTTATATTCTATCTTCTAGATAGAGGTAAAGTTTGACGTCATGTAATCCTCATTACTAGTTAATGTACCTACATGTAAGCAAAGGGAAGATCTACATGTATTAAGTACGAGTTTATGTGAACCTATTGAATTTCGGATTTTATATAGAATGCCAATATAAGAGTGAACTCACATATAAATGGTGAGTGAACCCATTTCCAAAGTAGAACGTTGGTCTAGTGGAAAAAACTCTGCCTTCCTAATGTGAGAACCCATGATCGATTGATTCTCACCTCCAGTGAATTTCTATAACTTTTATTTATCATTTTCTTTTATTACTCTTCCGCATGTCTATTATGTATCCATCATCCAGTTTCTCTTCTATAATTTTGTGGTTTAACTGAATTAGAACTGTAGTATTGTTTAAATTTGAAAAAACCGACGAACCGACCCGAACCAAACACTGAACCCATCAGAAAAGTTTCTTGGATCCGTTACTGTAGGTAAGACATTAGTGGGTATGCTTATTTGTTTAATAGAAAATGAGAACTGACTAAAGGTTAAAGATTATATATAAAAAATCATGTAAAAGTCCTAATGTTTCACGCTTAATATATTAAAGCTTGATAAAAGAATCCGTTGAATAAAACTTATAAGAAGTTATGTGAAAGTTGAATTGCTCAACCAACAATATTAATGACATATTACAAGATAAGCAACATTTATTACCATTGTACTTTGGTTATACTATTAGATAAAAAGAGACCTTGTACATACTAGTATAGACTATTGATCATGGTTGTTAAGATCTATATATAACACACATGTATCATGTATCTCATGTACGTTATTTAGTTAAACATGTGTAAGTAATCGATACAAAACTAAAAGCGTATGAAGAAATTAGTTGAAGAAACACTAAGTGAACCCACAGGCAGATTATAGATAATCTGGGGGTTAGGTAATGTTTCCCACGGATGAGGTCTGGCAGAGAAGGTTGTTCTTCTGGAGACCTGCAAAACAGACACCGTAAGCTCGTCACTGAGAAGGGGGGGGGGGGTTCCTCCTTGTGACCACCCTCCGGCGTGAGAATCAGACTAGATTGCTCTGAATATAAGTGTATATTAAGAGATTGCTAGATAAGATTGAGATATCAGATGATGTCCTTACCATTCCAAGGTGTTGGAGTATTTATAGCCGAAGGTAGGTTTCCAAGCAGGTATAGCCGGCTGAATAGTATTCCTGTTCTACCAACAGTGGACTATGCACAGGCCATGCTGGTTGGTGGATAGGTTACGGCCAACAGTAATAAGGTCGGCTGTATACTGTTCCACCAACTGTAGGCTGTGCACGTCCCATCATAAGGGTTGGTGAGTAGGCAGCGGCTAATAGTGACAAACAGTACTAGAGGGTGCTCCTCCTCGTATTGTTGTCGGTGAGCTGTCACCCTGTGATTAGTTCATGGGCTGCTCTGGTCAAACTGTCTGTTCCGTCCATACCTTAGTAGGTATAGTACGAAAGACCTTCCAGAAGCATACGGACTGGCTCATTTAGGCGGGAGTGTTCCCGCCTTGCTCATTCCTTCATGTGACAACTGAAGTAACGAATGCCTTGTGCGTGTAGCCTTGCTGTTAATGCGGGTAGCCTTCCCTGATGGCTTGTATCCGCAGCTGCGGGAACAGGCGGGGTACTTCGCCATTGGGAGGCTTTCCCTGCGGGTACAGCTGGCGTACTGCGCGTAAGGTTCTTTGAGCATGGTGGGTCCTGCTGGAGCAGTTGGTCATCGCGCAGACGTCCCTGTTCAAGGTGAGTCTTACGGGTCCAACTGGGCTCTGCTGTGACCTACCTCTTCAAGTCCCCCCAGTCCAATGTTCTTCTCATGAATTATTAATAAGTGAGGTGAACTTTTGGACTTAGCAAGGGGTTTTGAAAAGGGTTTAGTTTTTCGGTTTTCCGTGGTGATTCATCCCGCGGTTTTCCTGATGTCACGCAGAAATTCCCGACTTTTCTGCTTGATCTTTGTGCGTGAAGCGGGTAGGTTTGTAACCTCCTCGCGCGTCAGGAGTGTTGAGTCCCAATTGTGTGGATTCTCCATGAGGTTTTGGTGATTTTCGACATAGTGATCATTTATGCTAAAACCACCAATTCCATCTTGGAGTTTCAAACAATATAGTTCTCGACGTTCCCGTCGTGCGGGAATGTTATTCACGTTTCCGCAAGCATGGCCCAGAAGATCCTTCTTGGTTTGAATTCCCTGCAGAGTGCTAAGTACGTGAAGGGTTTTGCCTTGACACTGTACCCGCACTCGCCTTACGGTTACTTTACTTCCAAGGTATTCCTGGCGTCAATTCCCTGCGGGTGCTAAGTATGTGAAGGGTTTTGCCTTGACACTGTACCCGCACCCGTCTGATGGTTACTTGGTTGCCAAGTTATTCTTGGCTTCAATTCCCTGCGGGTGCTAGGTATGTGAAGGGTTTTGCCTTAACACTGTACCCGCACCCGTCTTACGGTTACTTGGTTGCCAAGGTAAGGGGTATTTTCTCGCTCACTTTTGAATCTTTTTGAATTTTGAATTTTCGAAATTCGAAGAGTTGGTGGAAAGATAGGAACAGTCCAAACATCTGAAACGTCGTGCGACGGTTTCTTCTGAATGTGTCAGGACGTGCAGGAAGTTATGGTGACGTGACAGTACATGGTCATTCCAGACGCTTTTTCAGGCGCGTGGGCGCGATTTTTCGGGCGCGTGGCCGCGAAATTAATGGTATGCGTCCTGTCAACAGCTGTTGCCAACTTGCTTTTTGCCACGTGTCATAGTTTCATTGCACCTTCGTTTTCTCTCTCTTCCGCATTAATTTCATCGCATTAATTGCGATTAGTATATAAAGGGGAAGAGGGTTATTTGTAATCCACACTTTCACTCTTTTCTTCATCTTCTTTGCGATTTCCGGCGAATACTTATCCTTTTCAGGCAAGCATTCTCCCGAAATCGTTTTCTTCTTTTACACGATGTCTCGTGATATCGATTCTACAGCTGACGACAGGAGTACTGCTGGCGAGTGCCAGTGTGCTCTGCCTGGCGATCTGTACCGGTATGTTGTCAGGAAGTTCATGCTCGAGTCTCTCGAGCCTGAGTTTCCTGAACCCCATCAGACCGTGTACGATGCCCCCCGAGGCAAGATCGGGGTTTATGCAGCATTCTTTGTCTATGGGAATCTTAGGTTCCCATTGAAAAAGTTTGTTTACTGTGTCCTTGAGAGGCATGGTGTTCATCTGACCGAGTTGCACCCCATGGCGATCGCCAAGATTCGCCATTTTGAGTGGGTGTGCCGGATACTGGGCGTTGAGCCCTATGTTGACCGCCTGATGACCTTCTACACTTTGAGGTGCATCCAGGGGTGGTACACGTTGACGACCCGGATTAAGGGTTTAAAGATCTGTGCGACCGAGCGCAGTCTTCGCGCGTGGAAGAGGGAGTTTTTCTTCATATCCGCCCGCGCCATTCCCATTGCCATGAAATTCAAGAACGGGCAGGCACTTCCCAGCCTTCACGCTTCCAGCTACCAGGAGGCGGAATGGTTTGCCAAGATATCTCGGGTCCAATCTCCGGTTTACCGGTTTGCGGAGTCCGGGATGGTGATGCTGGGGATGAGCCGGGTGTGGAAGGAGGCTGATGCGCGTAAGATTCCGATCGTCCTCGAATACGGTTCGAACTCTGTTCCTTACGGTATGCCTTTTTCCTTTTTGTTGATTTTGAATTTCTTCTAACTTTTTTCTTGTTTATTTCAGAGGGGAACGACCTGCAGTCGCTCCTTAATCCGCGGGAGGCTGACGGTCCCGCCCGGATGGGTACTCGCGCTCTAGACGAGAACGAGTTGCCCATCCTAGAACAAACGGCGGATCGGTTCGTGGAGGTCTATCCACTAGGCCATGAGATCCTCAGTGCCCGTCGGCCAGGTAAGGCGCTCTTCGCCCCTCGACCTCTCAATGCTGAAACCTCTGCTGGAATTCCTCTAATCGTATGTTCTGATGAGGAATCCGCAGATGGTCCTCCGTTGGTGCGGAAGAAGAAGGCTGCTGGCGGGAAGGGGAAGGAGAAGGCCTCCACTGCCGATCCAGCGCCTCGGTCTGATTCGGAGACCGAGAGCGAAGAGGTGGCGGGGAATCCCGGTGGTGATAAGACCACTGCTCCGGAGGTTGCGACTGTCACCTCCGGAGAGCCAAAAAAGACGACGGTGACCGGCGCGAAGAGGCCGGCTCCATCGGGTCCGTCCCCGCCTCTCCGTACCTTTAGGCTCAAGAAAACCCGTAAGTACAATTTTCCTTTAGCTTTTATCTTCATAGCTTAATCCTTAGTCTTTTAACACTTTTCTTCTTTACGCAGGCGTGGATGTTGGCGCATTCCAGGGTGAAGGGCCGAGTAGTACCTCTCCGCCAATGACGGTAGGCTTGGTCAGCCTACCTGAGGCGTCGACCCAGGTGCCTGCGCCTGCTTCCGCAGGATCAGTTGCTCACTCCTTTGAGCCGACTGTTCCAGCCGAGATGACGTCACCGCCGGCTGTGAGTGCGATTTTTACAGCATCATTCACCTAGCCGGCGGTTACCATTGCTGCGGATTCCGCGGCAGCGACCGCGGCGGCGACCACGGCGGCTGCTACCATGCCCCCGCCATCGGCAACGACGGCCGGTCCCTCAGGTACGCATGGGGCTTTCCGCCAATCTTTGCCACATTCCCATCTGCCTGACCTCTTGGATGGATTTCCTTTGGGTTCAGGTGATGGGTTCGGCGGCTATCGGCCTGTTATAGACCCTACAGGTGCGTAGGGTTCCTTTGGCCCCTTTTCACTTATATATTTTTTATCAACTTTTCCTAACTGCTTTTTGTTTTCTGCAGTGTCGGATTCCAATGAAGTGTATGTTCCGCGATGGAACATACGCCGAGGAACAACCCTTCGTACCCCTGTGGAGTGCGTGGAATGGGCTCGTCACGCTGCTCCCAGTGGTGCGTTGGGGGAAGCCATGGCTAGCTACCAGGAGGGTAGGCTAAGCAATGAGTTTCGGGTTCTCCTCGCCCGGATGCAGCCGCGCGTCGAGCTGCTTTGTCGTGAAAACGACAAGTTAAAAGCAGCTCGCGCTAAAGAAGTAGCTCAGGCGCGGGCTATCCGGGAGGAGAACCAAAAACTCTCCGCAGCGGCTGCGGAGAAGGAGAAGGCCTTCAAGGCCCTTGAGGTTGAAGTTCAGGCTCGACTCGAGGCCCGTTCCAAGGCTGCCCAAGCTGTTAATGAACAGCTTCGGCTGGCTAAGGAAACTGCGAGGAACGCAACCGAGAGGGCCACCAAGGCTGAAGCTGTTGCTGAGCCTCTACGCGTGGAGAATGAAGAGCTTAAAGCAAAATTAGAGGCTCTCCAGCAGGCTCATGATGCCTTGGCAATGGAGGATGCTAAGAAGCTTCAAGAAATCCTGGACCAGAGGGGGGTGCTTGACCATACCGAGCGTAAGCTAAAGGGCGTCGAAGAGGCTGCGGCTAAAGAGGTGTTGCTTGCCAACCTCAACAAGAGTGAAGCCGAACGCGCCCGTAACGAAGCTCAAGCTGCCCTCCAAGAAGCTCTGGCTGCCAAGGAATGGCTTCTTCGAGAAGCGTTGTCTCAGGTAAGTCTATCTTCATGTCTTCACGCTTTTCTTTGTAAACAGGGTGTTGACACTTGTATATTTTCTTATGTAGGTTGTGCATCGGGTCTTCTCAGAGACATCTTACGACGATGCTATGAGCGCAGCCCTCAACGCTTCTCACGAGGATGGGGAACGGGTCGGCTTCCTGCTTGGTCTAGGGTTCGTTGAGAAAGGCGTCCCGCCTTCCAACTTCCCTTTGTATAATGTGGATACTGAAGCTGCTTATGACCAAGCAGTGAACCAGTATGCTGCCTTCCCGCATCCGGTGGTGGAGAAAGTGAATGAAGTTGCTGCTGCTGATGATGGGCTAGCTATCCTTAAGGCTTTCCTTGAACAGCCACGCTCTACTGACGGCGCTGGTCCAAGTGGAAGTGGCCCTGAAGCCTGATCCTGAAGATCCCTTCTCGCTGCTATGATAGATTTAGTTTGTATAGATTTACTTTCTTGTAGGCGGGTAGTTACCCGGCCATTCTTGTAACGAATATTTATGAAATGTAAATCTTTGTGCGGCTAAGACCGCTTGTTTCATTGGATTCCTTGCTTTATAAACGTTATATGACTTACATACTTTAGTTTAAATTAGCAATTTTCCAAGTGTTTAGAATAAGTTAACCTTTGAACGTGGTAGATAGGTGTGAAGTTTTGCTTCCTCTTCCGTGATTGTGCGGGTAGGACCGTCACTTGCACGTAGTAGGATGGCTAAATTTTACCATCTGACCTGCGTGTAGGTTTTCCTCATCTTTGAGGATAAGTTAACCTTTGAACGTGGTAGATAATAGGTGTGAAGTTTTGCTTCCTCTTTCGTGATTGTGCGGGTATGACCGTCACTTGCACTTAGTAGGATGGCTAAACTTTACCCATATCTGACCTGCGTGTAGGTTTTCCTCATCTTTGAGGATAAGTTAACCTTTGAACGTGGTAGATAATAGGTGTGAAGTTTTGCTTCCTCTTTCGTGATTGTGCGGGTATGACCGTCACTTGCACTTAGTAGGATGGCTAAACTTTACCCATATCTGACCTGCGTGTAAGTTTTCCTCATCTTTGAGGATAAGTTAACCTTTGAACGTGGTAGATAATAGGTGTGAAGTTTTGCTTCCTCTTTCGTGATTGTGCGGGTATGACCGTCACTTGCACTTAGTAGGATGGCTAAACTTTACCCATATCTGACCTGCGTGTAGGTTTTCCTTACCTTTTTTTTTTTTTTTTTTTTTTTTTTTTTTAGGATAACATTTGAACGTGGTAGATGATAGGTTGAAGTTTTGCTTCCTTGTTCGTGATTGTGCGGGTAAGACCGTCACTTGCACTTACAAGGATTGCTAAACTTTACTTACATCTGACCTGCGTGTAGGTTTCCCTTATTTTTAACGTTGTGTTTATGCGGGTTTTGCCGCCTTCCACACGTAATGACTTACTTCTTCCCGTTTATGAGGTGAATACCGGCACCAGTGGGAAGTTCATAAGTATAAAGGTAAACACATTATGAAAGGAGAATCATTTCCATTAGAAGTGGCTCTAGGCCTTTTCTTTACAAGTTTTGGAATTGATCTACATATAACATTTGCGTAATTGAGCTCCATTCCATGTTCTTGGGATGGGAGTGCCATCGAGCCTTTCGAGCCGGTATGCGCCCTTTCCCAGGACTTCTTTGATAATGTATGGCCCTTCCCAGACCGGGGCCAGCTTTCCCGAGCGCTCTTGGTTTGAAGCCTCGTTGTTACGCAGTATGTAGTCTCCTATATTGAAGTTGCAGAGTTTTACCCACGTGTTGTAGTACTTTTGCATTTGTCGTTTGTAGTTCTCTTCACGCACTGCGGCTAAGTCTCTGCGTTCCTCGGTTAGCATAAGATCCAACCGTCTTTCCGCATCATTGTCTTCTGGCTGAATCAAGACCCTTGGTGAGGGTAGACCAATTTCGACCGGGACCATGGCTTCAGTGCCATAAGTGAGGCTGAACGGGGTTTCTCCCGTACTGGCCTTCTTCAGCGTCCTGTTTGCCCAAAGGACGTGCGGAAGCTCGTCCACCCAGCCGGATCTGTGTTTCAATAGTCTCTTCTTGATGCCTTCGACGATGCTCTTATTTGCTCTTTCCACCTCACCATTACCTTGCGGGTGTGCCACTGAGGTAAAGGTGTGGGTGATTTGAAGTTCTTTTAGCCACTGTTGTAGCTTCTTGTCAGCAAAGTTGGTGCCGTTATCGCTCACCAAATTCTGTGGAAGTCCAAAACGACAAATAATAAATTCCCAAATAAATTTTTTGATATGTTTCGCGGTTGTTTGGGCTAAAGGTTTTGCTTCTATCCACTTGGTGAAGTAGTCGATGGCTACCACTAGGAACTGAACATTTCCTGCTGCTGTAGGAAATGGGCCTGTCACATCGATGGCCCACTTCTGAAATGGCCATGAAGAAGTGACTGGAACAAGTTCATTCTTCGGGCGGTGCGTGTTGGGTGCGTAAAGCTGGCAAGACCTGCATTTTCTGATGTATGCCAGTGCATCCGTATGCATCCCCGGCCAAAAGTATCCCGCGTTGTTTAGCTTGGCTACAACAGCGCGGGGACCTGCGTGTACTCCACAGATGCCTTCGTGTACTTCCCTTAGGAGGTAGTCAGCATCTTGGTTGTCCACGCATCTTAAGAGTGGGCCAAGAAAGTTACGTCTGTAAAGGATGTCATTGACGAGTTGATAATTCAGTGCCTTACAGCGTAGTTTTCTTGCCTGTGTTTTGGACTCCGGTAGTGTACCTGTCGCAAGGTATTTTATTATTGGTGTCATCCACGTTTCCGTGCCGGTTTGGATGACACAAATTTCCTTGTGCGGGACCGAAGGTGTCTCGAGGAGTTCAATGCGGATATCCTTTCCTAGGTGGGTAAAGGCTAATGAAGCAAGCTTGCTTAACGCATCCGCAGATTTGTTTTCACTTCGCTTGACGTGTATGACTTTGCAGTCATTGAAATCGCGCATAAGGGATTTTGCTTGTGCGAGGTACAGGGCCATTGTGTCGTTCACGGCCGTGTACGTCCCGTTGATTTGATTGGCTACTAACATGGAATCCACGTGGGCTTCCAAGTTTTTCACTCCCATCTTACGCGCAATTCTCAGCCCAGCCAGGAATGCCTCATACTCAGCTTCGTTATTCGTACTTGGAAAATCCAATCGAATAGCGTAGGTGTATTCTTGGCCCGCTGGGTTGGTTAGCTTTAGCCCTGCTCCTGAACCCTCGTTATTGGCTGCCCCATCAGTGTAGAGTCGCCAGACATCATTGATGTCTTGTGCTGGAGAGGGTTGAGCCTCTTCCTGGCACTCTTTTTCCCGCGATGCAGGCACTTCTGCAATAAAGTCGGCCAGAACCTGGCCCTTTATGGCTGGTCTTGGCTTATACTTTATCGCGTATTCTCCCAACTCAATTGCCCATTTGGCTAGGCGTCCCGATAACTCGGGTTTGCCTAGAACGTTTGCAAGTTTGAAGTTGGAGAGTATGGTGATTGGGTGACCCTGGAAATATCGTCTTAACCTGCGTGAGGCGTGTAAAAGTGCTAAGACTAATTTTTCGAGGGTAGAGTACCGGGTTTCTACGTCTGTTAGGATACGGCTGACATAATAGATTGGCATCTGGATGCCTTTTCGCTCTACTAGCAGGACTGCCCCGGTTGCTCTATCAGTTGCGGAAAGGTATAGGATTAACTCCTCTCCCGCTTCTGGTGCTGTGAGTGTTGGGAGTTCGATCAAGCGTGACCGAATCTCCTGAAAAGCTGCTTCCGCTTCTGGTGTCCAGCGGAAGTGCGTTTTTTTCAAACAGTTTCTCAACGTTGACACGAAGGGGAACGACTTATCCGCGTGGTTTGCCAAAAAGCGATTAAGTGCCACTAGTCGTCCGTTCAGTGTCTGAGCCTGTTTGATGGTAGTAGGTGATTCCATTTTGATAATGGCTTCGACCTTTTCAGGGTTCGCTCTAAAGCCATCTTTAGTGACGATGACCCCCAAGAACTTCCCTTCTTCCGCTCCAAAGGCACACTTGCTCGGGTTGAGCTTCATGTTTATCTTCCTGAGCGTGTTGAAAGTTTCTTCGATGTCTTTCAACATCGCTTCTGGGTCAGGGCTTTTGATGACCAAGTCATCCATGTAGACTTCCAAGTTCCTCCCAATTTGGGAATGAAACTCTTTGTCCATCAGGCGTTGGTATGTGGACCCGGCATTCTTAAGTCCGAATGGCATCATTTGATAACAAAATGTGCCATCGGGCGTCCGAAAAGCGGTTTTGTCCTGATCATCAACGGCCATGTGGATTTGATGGTACCCCTTATACGCGTCCAGGAAGCATTTAAGGCGGAATGGTGCCAACGAATCCACCTTAAGATCAATTTCAGGTAACGGATAACAATCTTTGGGGCATGCTTTGTTCAAATCCTTGAAATCTATGCACATGCGCCATTGTTTGTCATTCTTCGGTACCATAACGGGATTTGCAACCCAAGTTTGATATCTACTAACGCGTAAGATGCCTGCGTCAAGAAGTTCCTTGACTTGGGTTCTACACGCGTTAGTTTGTTCTGGCCCCATTACTCTGCGCTTTTGTACGATCGGTGTGACAGCCGGATCGCATTTGAGCTTATGCTCTGCCTTACTCCGGGGTACACCAGTCATGTCAGCTGGTGTCCACGCGAAGATGTCGGCGTTCCTTTGTAATAAGCGCTTAAGTAAGGTGCGTGTGGGATCAACAATTGTTGGGCCAATGGTTACGGCCTGGTCAGGGTACTTGCCATTGAAGGCCCATCTTTCTGGTTCGGTGATGGTTGGTTTAGCCATCTTTGGTTTGGGTTTAGATGAGACAGATGCGATGCATACCTGGGGAATGCCGGTGATCATCGCTACACCCTCAGCTGTTGGCCATCCCATCATGCCGTGGACTGAGGATACCACGGCGTTGAATCTTGCCATCCCGTCTCTCCCGAAGAGAATGTCGTACGTGTGGTGTGGCTTCCTCATTACGACAAAGTCCACATCTTCTGTGCGGGAGTGTTTTCCATCTGTAAGAGTGACGGGGAAAGATAGGATACCCAGTGAGGTGCTTGTGCTGCCATCAAACCCTTCCATCGAGGCGCAGATCGTTTCCAGGCGCTCCTTGTCTTCGTCATCTAGCTTGTCGAAGAACTGCCTGTACATCACCGTTGACGAGGCGCCGTTGTCAGCAAGAGTGCGAGAAGTGATGTAGTGCCCCAGCTGGCTTTTTATGACGATAGGGCCTTCTTTGCTGGGTCCTCCTGGCACTCGCGGGAAGCGCACCTCAGCTTCCTTCCACGCGCATGGTTCTGGCGTTCGCCTTTTTCTTCCTCTGATGTTGCCATGAACCATGTTGATGCTGATGTCAACGGGCTTTCGTCCGTTGCCCCGGTACCGGTTGTCGTTCCGTCCTCCCTTCTTGATTGATGCCACCAGGTGTGCCAATCTTCCATCCTTGACGAATGCTTCAACAATGTCTTTCAAGGATGTACACTCTTCCGTACCATGACCTTTTGTCCCGTGGAAGTCACAGGATTTGCTCTGATCCGCATTAGGTCGGTGCCGGATCGCTGGAGCCTTTGGCCATGGTAGCTTTTCAGTGGCAAATATCTCCGTGACGCTTTTGGTGAGTGGCGTCCACCGGTGCTTTTGGCTTGAAGGGTGTGTGTGACTTCTTCCGCCAACAAGAGGGCGAGAGCTGGATGAGGTGTCAAAGTTTACCCTTGACTGCCAGATACCTAGCTTCCTTTTTGTAAGGCCCCGAACCCGGTAGCCCTACTTTAGCGTCGGATTTACTCATAAACACAGTTCTTCAAATCAGAGTTTATTAAAACTTTTCGCGGAATATAAAACATCAATCATTTGTTACAAAACGTTAAACCTTTTCTTTGATACCATAACACAAAACTTTATATTTAAAACATCTTTACTTCTTTCTTCAGATGCCAGCCGTTCAATCCATGCCGTGTGTCATCCTCATGCTAACTCTGTAATCAGCTCACCTGCGTGCATACTAAAAGTCAGCTACGCTGAGTGAGTTCTAGTTAATCGATCGCCATACAATACATACACATACATACATATCCGTAGATACATATCCATACTTCACTAGTTACCCTTCTGTTCTACTTACATACTTGCTACCATACATACATACATATCTACAATCACTAACCTCAGTCTACCGAGAGTACGTTCATAGTTCACCGTCTATACCTGTACTCAAGGTCGTGAACACGTACAAAGGTCCGCAGTCCTTACCTATGTTCACCCTTTATGGTACGTGCAAGGTCCGCAGTCCTTCCCTATACCATCCTACATCCACAACACGTACAAGGTCCACAGTCCTCCCCTATGTTGCAACCTAAACCATAGCACGTACGAGGTCCGCAGTCCTCCCCTATGCTACCACAATACAACTACAGCACGTATAAGGTCCACAGTCCTTTCCTATGCTGATGCCTATCTATAATACGTATAAGGTCCGCAGTCCTTAACTACGTTGTCGTCTATTATCTGTAACACGTATAAGGCCCACCGTCCCTATCTACGTTTACATCTATCATCTACTTTACGTATAAGGCCCGCAGTCCTTAACTACGTTTACATCTATCATCTACTTTACGTATAAGGCCCGCAGTTCTTAACTACGCCATCACCAGCCGAGTCTATGTCCGACAAAAGCTAGAGGGATTTGCCATCCTAACTTACTATGTCGAACGTAGAACTCACATACCATTCGTGTACCTGTATACACCTACTTCACATATACAATAATTACATCATAGCATAAGAACACCCTAGGCGTTCTTTACATCATTCATTTAACAACCATACCTCTTGTCGATACGTGCAATATCCGAAGATCGTTCACGCCCCGACAAGTATTCATTTGTAATGTTCATACATCTTCGATGTATAATATTCGTACCTTTATTTTTGACCTGACAGTACGCGCAATATCCGAAGATCGTTCGCGTACCGACAAGCAACCATTCATATCCATCACATATATCACATATGGCATACACTTATCACTTAGGATAAATGTATTAACAACACATCGAGTATGCACACAGTCCCGAAAACATAACAAGGAATGGGGCTAGAAACTCACCTGAATACTGTTACGCTCTCCGTTAATAGTTATTCCCCTCTTGAGCTGTGCACGGCTAACTGTATAATATTTACACGTATCAATTAGCTACTACTACTTATGTTGCGTTTCTATCTTTATATGACCCACAACGAACGGGGGTCCGGGGGCAGCGCCCCTGGTAGCGGGGTTCTAGGGGCGGCAGCCCCTAGCGGGGTCCAAGGGGCAGAGCCCCTGGCTGGGGTTAAGCTGCCAGGTCAGCTTGGAAAAATTTTATTTTCGATAACTGCCTTAACACATTTTTCATTAGGTTTTTAATTTATTTTCTAAACGAACTTGGCTTCAGGCGAAGTTAAACCTCAGGCGAACTTGGCTTCAGGCGAAGTTAAACCTTAGGCGAACTTGGCTTCAGGCGAAGTTAAACCTTAGGCGAACTTGGCTTCAGGCGAAGTTAAACCTTAGGCGAACTTGGCTTCAGGCGAAGTTAAACCTTAGGCGAACTTGGCTTCAGGCGAAGTTAAACCTTAGGCGAACTTGGCTTCAGGCGAAGTTATCCTTAGGCGAACTTGGCCGTAGGCGAAGTTATCCTTAGGCGAAGTTACGCTTGAAGGCGAAGTTACGCTTGAAGGCGAAGTTACGCTTGAAGGCGAAGTTCATCAGGCGAACTTAATCTTGCAGGCGAAGTTGTCGCGCTGCAGATCTGTTTGCCCATAACTCCTTCGTTTCTTAGCCAAATAACTCGATTTTGGTACCCACGGAACCGTATGATCGGCGCCTACAAACCCCAACCATCAAATCGGCCTAAAATCGACGTTTTAGGGGTCCGATTTGGGCAGTTGGGTTTCGGGTCCGGTTAACCCATCCAATCCTAACCATTTTCAGTAATAATAGCTTTGTTAGATTAGTTCTTACCTTACCAACTCAGATCTATCAACAAATCTCGGGTCTCGGCTTCGAATCTAGATCGGTTAGAATGTGTGTGTTTTGAGGGTGTAAGGAGTGTGTGTTAGGGAGTTTGGTGAGAAAAATGAGATATTTTGGGATTTTGGGGGTATTTATATCCCTGAAATCCCATTCTCATTTAACCTATCTCAATTAACCCAAGTCCATAACCCACTTCCATTACCCGACACTAGCCCGACCCATACCAACTCCTATTCTTTTATTTATTTCCTGATAACCCGAGTAAACTTCCCATCTATTAATAAGTAATATAATTAATATTACCTTTGAAATTTCGGGATGTTACACTTTTTTTGTTCTGCCGGGCGATCCGGACATTGTTCTCTCTTGTCCTCTGCGTGTAGAGGTGTGTACTCTGGGGGAGGTCCCTTCCCAGTTGCTTCTCTGTCTCGGCAAAGCGCTTGGCCGCCGTCATGATGGCATCCCATGTTGATGGCATGCCATCCTTACCCGTCAATGTGCGGATAAGTTCTGGGTATTCGACGCCTTGGATGAAAGCGGCGCGAACCAGATCTTCACTTATGTTGCCGAGACTTAGCTTTTTGGAGTTGAAGCGGGTGATGAAGTCTAGTAAAGATTCATCCTCCTCTCTCACGCAGTTGAGGATCGTCCACTGTTCTTCAGTGTACTTCCTCTGTTGGCTGAAGTGCTGGCTGAACTTGTTCTGAAAGTCCGCCCAGTCATATATGTGGTGGACCGGTAAACGATCGAACCATGCCCTGGCCGCTCCGACCAGAGTCATCTGGAACATGTAGCACCACGTGGGTTCCGTCCAGTTGCTGACGGTAGCCCCCGCAATGAACCTGTTCAAATGGTCGTCTGGGTCGGATAGACCATCATAAGTGCCAATGTTGGACATCTGTTTGGCACTTCTCGGGGCGATTGCTTCCGCAATGTCCCTTGCGAATTTTGACTTTCCTGCATTTGTAGCAGTTGGTCTAAAGGTTTTGGAGAAGTCACGCGGGTTTCTCTCCGCAGTTGGTTTAAAAGCTTCCCCAAAATTCCTTTTTGGTTGGACGTCCGTTTCCTTACGCTTCCCTTTCGCCTTATGGCGAGGGTTTGCGTCGGTATCGGACTCCTCCCTCTCGTCGTCTGAGTACTCGCACTCACTGCTCATATTGAGGTGTTGGCGAGTACTGCCGAATTCGTCAGCCTGTTGAACTGAACGCAAGCGTTCATCCAATTCAGCTTGGAATTCTCTTTGACGTGCTTCGGCCCACGCCTTCACTTGATCTAGTGTTTGGCGAGGGGCCCTCGTTCGTTTTTCCAACTGGGCGTCAGTGAACCCCTGTGGAATATTTACTGCACTTGCCCCGGCTTGGGTAGTCGGGGTAGTGTTCGTAAGATTTGTGTAACCGCCGGTGTTCCCCCCAGTTGCTGGGGTTGTGGTTACCGGGGTTTCTTGGTCGGTTACTGGCCTTTGGACCGGAGTAACGTTAACCATTTCTTCAGAAATTTTGAAAAAACTAAAATAGTTCTAGCTTTTATGCACGGATGGCGCCAATGAAGAAACACTAAGTGAACCCACAGGCAGATTATAGATAATCTGGGGGTTAGGTAATGTTTCCCACGGACGAGCTTACGGTGTCTGTTTTGCAGGTCTCCAGAAGAACAACCTTCTCTGCCAGACCTCATCCGTGGGAAACATTACCTAACCCCCAGATTATCTATAATCTGCCTGTGGGTTCACTTAGTGTTTCTTCATTAGTCTTACTAAACCAGCTAGTAATCCACTGTGAGAGGTGAATAAGGAACAATAAACATTAAATTATTCCATTGTTTTTACCTTAAAATTATCAAAAATAAAAAAGTAAATGCGTAAGGATGCCTTATCAACTTAATTACTTATATGCTTTCAAAATATATACTTATGTGCGTAAGGATCCTTATATCAACATTAAATTATTCCATTGTTTTTACCTTAAAATTATCAAAAATAAAAAAGTAAATGCGTAAGTTTTTAAAATTTTTAAAGTTTGAGAAATCTAATATAATCTAATCTATCAGCTTTAATATTAAAAGAAGATCTATTATCTATATGACAATCAACTTGGTCATCTACAAAGAATGAGTCATGAGTGGATAATAAGTAGATGTCATGTTAGTTATTTCCTCCTATATCATAACCCATGATCCAATTTTATTATAACCTATGATCTGTTTTCCAAGAGAATGGCTTTGTAAAATTTTAAAAAATAAATTAATGTGTGATACGGGTCTTGAACCAAAGACATCATGTTTCAAACAAAAGATATTTACCAAGTCCACTTAAGCGGTAACTTTTTTAGATTTTTTGACTTAATAATTCATAATATACAAATGGATAGTATTCAAACAATTTATATATATATATATATTCTTATTCTTATTGATCAAAATCAAATAATAATAATAATAATGATAACAACAATGTTTATGACGTTAAAAACCGTGGCATTTGATCCTAATATTAGTAAATATTATAGGCAAGAAATAACAAGTTTGAAACAAGAAAAGTAAAAACTTGGGTGACAAAAACCAACATCTTAGCTCCTATGTACATACATGGTCAGAGATTTAAATACATACATACATACGTTTAGAAACGCAGATTTCTATATAAACCCATGGATTCCAAATCCAACAGTTATATTTATTTCTCTCTCAAATTTGAAACATTAGGTTAGAGGTTTTTGTTCAATAATAATATTAATCCATGGCGGATTCAAGCGATTCTATCTCTATTGACATGGATTCAACCTCCTCTGTTTCCTCAAAGGTTTGCAAATTATATTATATCATCTCTCAAATATCTTATGTATACGTTTCAGTTATTTAGAAATGTGGGATTTGTTCATTTCTTATATGTTTAATCTACTTGATAATGTATGTGCTTTCTTTTTGCTTTTGATGCTTGAGTATATTCTAAGTAAATAATGTATGGCATTTGTTAGCCGGGACTGTTATTTGCCAATAGTTGCGATTATTTACATCCAGTTTTCCTAGATACAATAGTTAACAAGTCAAAGAAGGAGTCATGTAAGCTGCTCAACATTGTTGCATCTATCTGTTTGAGATTTGTTGTTTGCGGGCTGTAGTTGCTGTTAAACGCATAAATCATTTGATTATAATTACTTTATATTTTTTTGTTATCCCTTTTGAATTGCGGAAGCGCAGGGCTGGCAATCGTGTTTAACAGGTTAGAGACGACACGATTAACACAAGTAACAAACATTAAAATGACTCGTCTAACACTTGCCTTTGGTGGTATGAGCGTGAAAGTTATATGTTTTATATATCGAGAAGGAGAAATGATGAACCCTAGCACCTTAATTTTAATTGTTTTTAAACAAGTACAAAATTGCATAGTCTAAACAGGTATCCAATCTGCCAGTTCTACGGAAGAGTGCTTTTTGTGAAGCAATAATATACTTTTGTGTATTAAATTGGTGCAATAGTTATTGCATTTGTCTAGGTTCAGTGGACCTTTAGCCATACGTTCAGTTGTACCTGTCTGTCTGAAGTTTGATTGTATTATATTATGATAATATGGCAAAAATTTATTCCGGGGACCTTTGGCTATAAATTTGTATCGTCTTTATCTGAATATAACAGACTGAAAATGAAACTATCTTAGTTATGTTCTCTACCTAATAATAATAATAATTAGTATCCTTTGTATTGCATTCAGGAACACCTTGTAAAAACTTCCAACGGATTTGTATCTGTTGCCATATTCGGTGACCAAGACAAGCCACCTCTGGTTACATATCCTGATTTAGCTTTAAACCTTAAGTGATTGCTTTTTTGTAATTAATATCAAATACTTGTTCTATTGTTAATGATGCATTTGTTTTCCTGTTTGACAGATATGTCATGTTTCCAAGGGCTTTTCTTATGCCCTGAAGCATTTTCATTGCTGATTCATAATTTCTGTTTTTACCATATTACCCCTCCTGGCCACGAGGTCGGTAATCAATAATCACTACCTTTAGTTTTTCATAACATATTTGTATTTCTTTAAATGCATATTTTCTTATATTGTATATCCTTAAGTGCTTTTGCAGTTGGGAGCTGCTGCAATGCCATATGATTATCCTGCATTATCTGTTGATGATTTAGCTGATCAGGTTGCTGAGGTTCTTGATTATTTAGGGTAAAATTTTAATATATGTTAGTTCCTATCTTGAAACGTTCATTTATGTTTGCTTATTTAATAGACGAATGAACATAAACAAAGCTATTTGTTCAATTATTTAAATGAGAAAACATAAACACATGTCTTGTTTGATTGTTTATGTTAGTTCATTTACGTTCGTTAGTTTACGTCTGTTTAAGTTTATTCGTTTATATCTTCATGTATGTTTAGTAATGTTTGTTCGTTTATACTATTAAAATATACATAAACGAACATGCTAATTTTCTTAATGAACGAACACATACAAGAAAACCCCGTTCACTTAATTGCCATGTTCGATCGTTTGTTTGGTTAAAGTTAAACGAACGAACACGGAAACGCAACATTCATGTTCATTCTCTTTGTTTATTAGCTAAAAGGGAAACAAGTCAACGCGTTGAATGCCTGCCAAAGTATACTTTTAATGCATAAAACCTTGTAAACAATTTATTTAATTAGTTATTTACTTTATTACAGTTAACTGAATATTTGAATATCTTTTTCTCTTCTCATTTAATTGTTTTTGCAGACTCGGTGCAGTTATGTGCATGGGGGTAGCTGCTGGTGCATACATACTCACCCTGTTTGCAGTAAGTCACATCTTTTGTATATCGTGTGAACTTTCAAATTCTTAATTTGCAAAAAATTTTGATGGGTATTTTTGTCTTTTTACTAATAGATAAAATACACACGCCGTGTGCTCGGTCTCATACTTATTTCTCCTCTATGTAAACCGCCTTCGTGGACCGAATGGTTGTGTAACAAGGTTAAATATTAAAAAATATTATTTTTAAATGTGACAATTTGGACACATTTACTTATGTAATATCTCTTGTTTGCAGTTTATGGCAAACATTCTTTATTATTATGGGATGTGTGGTTTAGTAAAGGAGTTACTGCTAATCCGCTATTTCAGCAAGGTGTATATCACTATATCAGTATATTTTCTAGTTTTGTGTTTATGTGTTTGATAATTAAATGATTTTATTATATTTTTTTTATAATAAAATGACAGGAAGTTCGTGGAGCAGCGATAATTCCCGAAACAGAATTAGTACAGTCATGTAGAAGAGTAAGTTCTTTCGTTAAATTATTAATTAAAAGTTGCACAAATGGTCTATGTGGTTTGACCATATTGCAAGTTTGGTCCCTAGATTTTAAGAATTGCCAACTTACTCTAAACAATTGTGAGAGGGTTGAACGTTTAGGACCCACCGTTAAAAAATGCAAACTTGCTCGAAACATTTGTATAATTTTCTCATTATTAATATTGCATACAGCTCTTGAATTATGTTTCTTACAACAAAATCTTCTTTGTTTTTGCAGTTGCTTGGTGAGTTGCAAAGTTCAAATGTGCTCAACTTTCTTGAAGCTATTAATGAGTAAACATCTCACTCTAATACAGAATATTATCGTTGTAATATGCTAATAGCACAGTTACTGAAAGTTTATATTATATTTTTTAACACGTTAACTATTTATAAAAGGCGTGAAAAATTGTTTGTCTCAGGAGACCAGACATCACCGAAGGATTGAAGAGATTGCAGTGTCGGTCCCTAATCTTTGTGGGCGAATATTCTCCGTTTAATTCTGATTCTCTTCACATGACTTCAAAATTAGATAGAAGATTCAGTGCATTGGTAGAGGTATGCAACAATCACTCTATATTTTAGTTACAAACGAGTTGATTTGGTTGACAGGGTCAAATATCAACGGGTCGCACGTTAAATTTGTCCTAAATTGTAGTCAAAGATTACTAATGTAGTTAGGGTATGCATGGGTTGGTTTTGAGCTTAAACCAAAAATTTGGTTTTTAAGTTTTTGAAAACCGTTCGGTTTTACCATTTGGGCCTTTGGGGTGACAATTAATTGGCCAAGAATAATGAATTTGGGCCTAAATCCTTTTGTTAGTTACATTTGACCTAAAATATGAAGGTTAAACTTTTATTTAACTTCTTATAAATTACTTAACATTCAAAAATAAAATCCACACACACAGTTTGGTTTTAATTACATGCAAAACTGAAAGTTGGTTTTTACGAAAACATGTAACCAAAACATCGTTTTTAATTTGTGTTCACTATTTATGGTTACGGTTACGGATAAGATTTTTTGGTTTCATGACCATCGACGCTAACTGTAATTAATAGTATCCTTTTTGTAATAATGTGTATAAAATGTTTATATTTTTGAAAATGGACAAAAAAGTGTTGGCAGGTCAACCCGATCCATTTTGACCTTTACTAAAAGTAATCTACTTCAACCCGAACATGTTTTAACCCACTACCAAAACAGTCATTTTGCACCTCTAGTGATACATTTTGGCATTCTAAAACGGAACAACTGGGTTAAAAAGTCGACCATTCCATTCAACGTGAACATATTCGTGTATGCATTTACAGGTTCAAGGATGTGGATCGGTTGTAACGGAGGAGCAACCCGACGCAATGTTGGTACCAATAGAATATTTTCTAATGGGTTTTGGGCTCTACCGGCCCTCTGAGACAGACGTAAGCCCACGAAGCCCGTTAAGCCCAACTTCCATCTCCCCCGAGCTTTATACACCCGAAAGCATGGGCTTAAAGCTAAAGCCCATTAAAACTCGACTTTCACAAATCTGAAAGAGAGGTAAGGTATGTTTGCAAGATTTTGTAATTCTATGTATCTTATACGGGAAGAATAGATGAAGGTATATAGACAGAAGCGAGGTTTAGAGAGAGAGAGAGAGAGAGAAAAAAAGTTGAAATAGATTTTAAAAAATTAACTAGAAAAGGGCTATAGTCATGTATATATGCCAAAATAAATGTTGTATTCATATGATTAATATCTAGTTTAAGAGGACAACTGGATGATTGTTAATCATAGTGAATCCGCGTGTGGTGATTAATATCTAGCCCATTCTGTGTCACTTTTTGAGTCATGTAACCAATGTTGGATTTTACATGATTATGCTTATTATCCGTCCGTTTGTTCATTTGTTACTTGAATGAAAATCAATGGATTCAGTTAGAGGTGCAAATCCTAACCGGTTAATTATAATAGGTTTGTATCAGCCTGCAGGCACCAGCCTTAATGTTTTTTAAAATCACTTTGGTCATTCATTTTTTAAGTTAAATGAAAGCATGCAAGAACAAACCAGTCTTTTTGTCGCATCCCCTATAATTGTTTTTATTTATTTATTTATTTTTTTCAATGAATCCGTCAGAAGGACATGCCACATTCTTGGTTTTATATGAAGTTACAATTTGTTTTTAGTATGATTGAAACAAATGTATATCCCCCTTGAAAACTTGATTAATTGTGCTGGATAGGTCTAGGAGGTGTTTGGGATTTCTTAGTTTTATCAACTTATAACTTATAAACTTTTTAAAAAGTTAATAAGGTGTATAAATTGTTTGGCAAACTATAAGGCCTTATGGATTTTAACTTATGGAGAAGGCAAAATAAAGGGGTTTTGAAAAGTTAAGAATATGTAACTTATAGGTTTGATTTATCTATTACACCCCTCTAACCTTCAAAACCCATTACACTCATTTTAAATACGAGTGTCCGTTTTAGTCATTTTGGTTTTTCTCAACATAAAGGGGTTTTGAAAAGTTATGAATATGTAACTTATAGGTTTGATTTATCTATTACACCCTTCTAACCTTCAAAACCCATTACACTCATTTTAAATACGAGTGTCCGTTTTAGTCATTTTGGTTTTTCTCAACAAATAAGCTAATCCAAACACTTTTTTTAAAAACTTCTTTTTAAAAAATGCATAAATTAATAAGTCCATTAAACAAAAAAAATTCCATTTACTCTTAAATTAGCGATCCCAAACACACCATTAACATGGTTTTTAACATTCCAAGATTTGATGGATGCCTGTGCTTATGCTGAATCAATTTATGTGAAGAAGATGGTTGGTTTGATTGTTTTGCAAAATAGTCCTTGCATTCAGGTGGTTGGTGTAAAAGTGAGTAAAATTTAGTTAAGGAGTGGATTATGCATATATTTGATAGTTATAATTTTTATTAAACTAACGTAACAAATACGAGTGGTGTAATGAAATAAATGATGAAAGAATAACCAAAATAATGAGTTATTGATTGTAATAAATAACAAACATCCGATTAATAATAATAAAAATTCAAACGCGTCGAGTTTTGGGTATGAAAATTAACGAATGTTACAGTATTCATAACCTTTTGGAAATTTCATCCTGAAATTAAAGAAAAACAAGAGTAAACATAAATCTTTTTAATAAAAATAACGCAGATCTTCGAGTGACCCGGATAACGCTAAAAACAAAAAATATGATAAGGACACTTATATATAGGATGTACCAGCTGCGTATCCACCATGCCCTTATCATATCGATATTTGTAACGTTATCCAAAATCATCCAATGTCCCGAGTCATGACACACACCTGTATTTAGGGCTGTTCAAATGAGTAAACCCGAACCGTGTTAAATCCGACTCGACCCGAGACCGAAATACATAGAAGATCCATAACCGAAAACCAGACTTTCACACAATTACGGGTATCGGGTATT
Source organism: Bidens hawaiensis (assembly GCF_021521415.1). Lineage (NCBI taxonomy): Eukaryota > Viridiplantae > Streptophyta > Magnoliopsida > Asterales > Asteraceae > Bidens > Bidens hawaiensis. Next base: position 542,478 of record NW_027491454.1, read on the forward strand.
TTAGGGTTCGGTTCTTCGGGTTTGTAGGCAAAAACCAAAACTGAAAAAGAAAGGCTGAATTCATAACGAAATTAACTTTGAATGTCACTGAATTTCCGTCCTCTCCGCTGAACACCCGGTAGGGTTGTGAATGATTTTGGAAGTAGAAGCGGAGAACGATAAGGAGAAGAGTCTTCAAATATGTCCACAACGTAATGAAAGCAAGAAGAAAAATAAAAGTTTAAAGAGTAAAGATAATAATAAAAAACTCAAAAGCCGCATGTATTTGGTTTTTTACCAGTGACACACATAACCTTTTGGTGTAAATAAGTGACACCAAACTAGAGGAAATTAAAAAGTAAAAATAAGCATAACTAAATGTGTGTAGTTTACAAGTAAAAAACCAGTTTTTCTAATTTATTTTAAAACTAGTTGTACTTTACAATTAAAAAATTCAATGGAAATTGAATATACTAGTCCAATTCTGACAAACTAGTCCCTTGCTTTTTTATTTCCATAACAATTTTTTAATAAGCCATCATCATTCCTTCACTCTCTCTCCTTCTCCTTTTCTCTCACATTCACCGATAATAAAGAGTTCTTTGAAGATATGAAAAGAGTGGTGAAAAGAGTGATCTTCATGTATATAGAGTATGATGAAGATGATAATACGTATAGAAACAGACAGTTGCATGGATGATGGAGACACAAGAGACCATTCGGGTCGGTTTTGAAAATGTCGGGTTTACTCGGGTAAAGACCAAGGCTCGACCCGAAACCGAAATTCTCCGAAACCAAGGACCGATGGGCACCCAAAAAACATAACTATGGGTCGGGTTTCGGGCTTTTCCGGGTTGGGTTTTAGGTTTTGCACGGGTTACCCTAAATGTGCTCACCCTAACATGTATTCCCTATGAGTTCCATGCGAGGATTTTGATAATTATGTGTGCACTCATAATTATTTAGATCGTCGCATAATGCACATGGTTCGTTTCATTGTGCGGGTTTGAAAACAAGGTAAACAAAACTTTTTTTAAATAGATAAATGGAATTTTTTGATCAAGAGCAATGAAACTAAATAAATGAATGAAATTTGATAACTATTAATAACTCGTAAGTAATATTTGAAAGAAAAAAAATATGCAAAATTTTAAAGTTAACTATCGAGAACAATAAGAACAAACAAAAATAAATAGATGGAGAATATTTTTAAGTTAAATAAGTAGCTATCCAAATAAATAGGTAGGAATATTGATGTGTAGAAATATTGGAGATGACAACAAAATCTATGAATAACGATTCACATAAATAGGTTCACACAACAAATGAATCACATGATTAAAGAAATATAATAATAGACGAGGCTTGGAATTAAGATTATAAAATCGGAGGAAAACAGTACTATGAGAATGAGGTGAGTTTTGGGAGTTTGGGTAGCCATGTATTAAAATGTCGAAATAAAATTTGTACATGTGACTCATATTAGATAATTATGTACAACACATGTTCACAGTCCCAATTTCTAAAGCAAAACGTTCATAGGTAGTTCATGATACAAATACGATACTATTAGATAACTATGCACATCGCCATGTACATAGTCCAAGTAATTAACTAGTCATAGACCACTTGAATTTGCGATAATAAATTGCGTAACAACAACTTTGTGCAATAACTGGCATAATAGAAATCGATGGGAACTTGAATTCAAACATAAATAACCATAAATTTTCATTCATAACAAAAATTGAAATTTAGTGAAGTCATTACAATATAACACTCATGTCCTTGAGTACCTTGACTAGCTTGGTTACTGGAGGTTGGTTGATTGGGATTTGGTTGACTTGAATAGCTTGATTAGGTTAGGCTTGAATTGCTTGAATGAGTTGAGCTTGGATTGGTTGAAAATGATTTACCTGGGCTTGGTTGAATTGGGCTTGAGTGATTTAGGTTGGGTAGACTTGGGGTTGGTAAACTTGATATTAGGTGGCTTGGGTTGGGTAAGATTGAATTTGGTTCATGTGTCGAGTCTTGGGCATGCATTGCGAAAATGGCTAGGATCTACACGATTGTAGCAAGCTCTAATATTTGAGGGTGCTTGAGTAAACAGATGGGCATAAGGTAAAGTTTGGGGTTGGGTAAGAGGTGAGGTAAATGGTTGAATCATGGGTTGGTTGAGTTCACGGCAGTGGTAAAAAGGTGACCAAAATGACCGCAATTGGTGCATTGACGACACTTGAGGTCAGGCGAATGGTGGAATTTACATGTTTCACAAAAAGGGTGGGGTCCTGTGTAGGGCTTCTTGGTCGGTTGGGCTTTTTGGGCTTGTGATTGGGCCAAGACATAGTTTTGGGAATTGGACTTTCTTTTGTTGTTGCGGTAATATGATGAGTTGTTGTGCTTGGAGGATCCGGGCTTAGAGGATTCGGTCTTGGATTCTTTAGTGGGCTCAAGTGAAGGCATATCATTGTTCTTCTTGGAACTTTTCGACGTCAAGGTCCCAGCCTTAATGTGGTTCTTGGTGAGAGTACCGGCTAGAGTGATTGCATCATGAAGGATTTTTGGGTCACGGCTTAGGACATAATCTTGGATTGGCATAGGCAAAACCGAGATGTATTTATCAATGCCCGCTCCAAAGGAGTGACCATATGCGGGATGAGAATGCTCAATTCATGGAACCGATCATTGTAAGCGATATTATCACCACCTTCTTGCTTCAAGTTCCAAAGCTCCTCTTCCAACTTCCTGGGTTGATATATTGAGCAGAACTTTTAGAGCATGAGTTTCTTGAGATCGTCCCACGGAAAAGTCATGGCAACCTCAGCCCCAAGAGAGTACATTTTACCATTCCACCAAGTGAGGACACTCGATTTAAAGACGCTTGAGGCGTAGCTGGTCTTTTTGTCTTTTGGACATGCACAATGGAGAAATACACTTTCCATATGTTCAAACGAAACCATTGGAGGAGGGTGGTAGCACCCTCGGCTCCAACGTAATCGGTTGGGTTTGCACTTGTGAATTGCTTGAATGAGTAAGAAGTTGCTTTTGATTCATTGGTGGCAACGGCATTCACGGTTTGGAGCTAAGAGATAATTGTTGGGAGGACTTCCACGATTCCCTTAGCAATGCGAGATGACATGCTACTACCAGAGTTGCCGATGTGATGGTTACAGTTAATAAGGCGGGAAGAAGACATGCTACAAGGAAGAAACATGAAATTTAATTAGGTTTTGAGATTAATTGTATAACTATGCAAAATTTCGAGTTTTGTGAAAAATTCATAGGGGTACAAAATAACTTTTTTATAAACCATAACTTGTATTATTAATGAAATTGATAATTAAATGAAATTGACAATCACATTGTTTATTAGTGTTTGACCAAAGTTTCACTTTTGTTGACTTTGACAAGAGAATGACTTTGTGACTTTGACCAAAAGTTTGACTTTTGTTGACCTTTGACCAAAAGGTTCAACTTTGTTGGGAGTTGACCAAAAAGGTTGATCGAGGTAACCGTTGACCAAGGGCCCGAGTTGACCTGAGGACCCTTAGTGACTTATAACAGAATATTTTAGTTATAACTGATAAGTGTCATTTATATTTATATGTTTATCAATAATGCATGGCATATGCACCAACTCATTTTTCATGCAATAATCATGATACAAAGTGTTCACCACAATTAAATATTTCAAGCAAGACTAACCATTTAGTCAAAGTAATTCCTAAATGTCAAATCATGTGGTAATCATCAACTAAGTCAATTAGTTAACAAACAATCATAAATCTCATCATATAGCATGCATACCGATTTTGAATTACCAAGACATATTTTAACCTATCAAAATGTATTTTCTAACCCATTAAACCACTGAGTTAAATTACTAAAAGTTTTTCCACTAAAGCTCACATGTCATAGTTTTTCATAAAAAAATTTGTGATATTTTTTCAATAAACACAAAATCATAAAAATTCATACGATAAGCAAGGTGTGTGTAGTTATTTCATTGTGCAACTTAAACTTTTAATTGGTTAAAATTTTATACTAAACCAAATCATGCAATGCCAATTGGGTTAGAATCCTAACCAATTTATGATCTTTCAGAAACGGAACCAACCACATTGGCTTTCTCAAACACAAGATATATAATTGGGATTCTAGACTAGAATACAGATTCCCACAACAGCCTAGACATGTTAATTTGCAAAACCAGAAAACTATCATGCCTAAGTCCCAAAGTTATTATTCTTAGTTAACTGAAAGCTAGATTCAAAGTACTATTATAGAATCAAGAATTGACCAAAAGTATCATTAATTTACAATCTTACTAATAAATAAAAACGAATCTGTTACAACACTCATTTCATCTATAACTCATGTAAATCATGTTTCCAACATACCTATGATTCTAATCCACCACCTAATAATCACATATCATCACAATCAACATATATTATTATCATTACATAAATATCATAGAACCAACTAGGGTTTTTATATAAAACCGCAAACCAAACACAACATCCACTATTAACATGATCACTCTTTCATACTATCAATTTTTTAGATGTAATTCCAGTGATTTATCATTATTTGGATATTGAATCCCCATATTACCAATTATGAAATATACGAATAATAAGTCGTAGAATATAATTACTTACCTGACTAAACACAAAGAAATCACAAATAAGTTCAACAAAAAGGACATATGTGTGTATATAATACTTAAGAGCAAATAAAATGCAAAGTGTCTGGTGTGTGTTTCACGGCACAAAGAGTGAGGAATATAGGAGTTTTTGCAAGCCAAAAGTCTCATCATTTACATTACATAGTGTGCCATAACATTTTCATAATTATTCCATTAATCTTAACGTTCATAATTAATTAATTATTAAACCTATGATAATATGAATTAATAAAAGATGTGGCATGTAACATTCATAAAACGTATTTTCTAGGCATAACATAACATATAAGTTTGTATCCGCATAACATGTATCATGTACAACAAAGTTGATATGTAAACACACACACATATATATATATATATATTCATTATTTGTAATTTATTTTCGTTATATCACCAACGTACGCGGACAGACTCATGTGTATGTTCACGTGACGTGACGTGACATGCATGTGCATTTTCTAACGGGTTGACGAAAATAACCGAGTTTATTTAATGGAGTTAATATGAAAATGTCGGGTATCACATATGATACGATAGAATGTGATGTGATATGATATGACCAGTTGAAAAATTTATGATATGATCTAATTTGATATGATATGATATGATACGATATGATTTGACTAGCTGATAGATTTATGATATGATATGATACGGTACAATATGATATGATATGATATGATGAGACGGGACAGGACAGGCTGGGACATCACTTGACATGAGATTATATGATATGATATGACGTGAGGGGATATGATATAATATTATGTGATGTGATCTTATTAAGATGGTGATTCGATAGATTATGATATAATATGAAATGGTGTTATTTGATGGAATATAATACAATAATAACATTTGATGTTATAATATTTATGACTCAACATATAAAACACAAAATACAACATTGCCTAATGTAATATTATCATTTAACACATAAAATGTAATTTAAACAATTCAATGTAATAACAAAAGTAAATATTTCTTAATCATCCATGTAATTTGTGCAATTTACGAATTTCATCTACCCTTTATAAGTATTTACACAATTGGTCTATATTTTTATTAATGGCTATTGCTTTTAATCTCTTCGATATAAGGGTGGATTGTTTATATAATTATTGTTAGTACAATACAATGAAAACGATAATAACAAAAACAATAACAACAATAGTAATAAGAAAAAGGCCTATAGACAGATGTATGGCTTGAAGGGTTTCGATTCAGTAGTTGTATAATTATAAATTTCAGGGTTTACAAAATTAAAATTTTTGGATTTAACATGAATAAAAAATAAACAAAATAAAATAAATTTGGAATTATATTTTGAAAAAGAAAAAATTATAATGCAAACTTAGGGTCTGTTTGATAGTCTTTGTTGATTCATTAAAATGTCTAGTTGATAAATAGATAGTCTTTGAATCACGCTTATGAAAGATTGACCATTAAGAAGCGTAATGAACCATCGAGATGTAATTTTTTAGTGAACCAAACACACTCTACCTCTAACCGATTCAGAAGTTGCATTTTAATGGAAAAATAAAGGTTTGTTTAATAATCCAAAATAAGTTTTGTTATTCGACCGGGTGAGTTACCCTTTCTCTTGCATCTGCCTTTATTTTCTTGTAATTTGTAATTATTTTTTTCTAAAAAGGAAATATGCTATATAGCCCTAAACACGTTTCACTAGATTTTTTTTTTTGAAATTGAGTATAGATATGAAATCAATAGTTGTAAACCTGATTTACGTTACCTTACGATCAAAACATTGTTCTTTGTTCAGTTATTTAATAAAGATTTAGTTATATTTCACGAGCGCTATATTTACTTAAGCCAGCAGTGCCGAAAAGGTTCATTCAATGCATATTAAGGGTTAGACTTTAACCATGCACTTAACCTTTAATTCCGTTAAGCTCCATCCAGCTAAAACCATGAAAGGTGTTAGGCCTAATGTAATATAGATATGTATGTTATTATAACCATGAATCATGAATTCACCTCTAGATGGGCGTCAAGTACAAATCTTTTTTTCTACTGGTTTCTTATTTTGTTGAAAGTATTGTAATTCAGGAAGTCAAAAAAGAAATTTCATTGTACTACTGGGTTCTATGTGAAAATACATAAAATGTATGGGAGGTCGGTGTAAATAAAGACTAACGAATCAAACCCCACACCCTATATATAGAAGGGGTATTAGGATTGTTATATACATTAGCTCCGTTCATTGACATTTAAATAACATTATAGGGCCTCAAATAACATTTAGGCATCGCTGCCCTCCCATCGAGCGACCTCCACGCCCGATCAGATCGATGCCCGATCAGATCGATATCCATTTCAACCTAGGTACAATTTGATATGTTTTGTTTTCATTGCTTAATTGTTTGTTCACCGATTTCATTCAAAGCTTTTTAACATAACAAATTAAACTTCATGCCTTGTTTTCAGAAGTTACTGATCTGTTGCCTTTAGGTTTTAGTAGTTGTTTGAATTTTATTCGAGATTCATGGGTGTATCTTCTACGTACCTACTCACTATATAAACTGATCTTTGGTCTCAGGTTCCATCATGACATGCTGATTGTTCATAGAGAAATGATAACAAGGTGTTTGGGGCTAGCAACATCCGGTCAAAGCTATTGGAGCAACTTCCATCGCATTATCGCCACGAAGCACTTCAGAGCCTTTCATATGAAGCTCAGGCTAGGTTGCGTGACCCTCACCACCTTAATAGCTTCCAGCTCATGTATTCAAATGGTTCATTTGCTCCAAACAACAACGTGGTCAACATGAACATATTTGACCCTAACCTGAGTAATTTGGCAAGTGATAATCAGAATGTTGTTTATGCAGAGCCAATTGCCGTCGATGGCTACTGGACTGTTTTCAACTACGAAAAGTATTCCAGCGTTAGGGATTCATATACTACACAAGCGAAACATATAGTAAAAATGTAAATATGACTAAACTTTTATGTATTTGAACATATTGTAAAGTAAAAGAGTGGTAATAAAATGATGTTCTAATGCCTTTATACACATGAAACTGCCTTTGAATGATTATTTGTTGTTCAACATAGTAACATTTATGACTTTTCAATTTTTATAACTGGCAACTATCACCACCGTTTGCCTCCATGTTTTGATCTCGGTCATATCATTCAGGCAAGGTTTTCGAGACCACCTCAAGATTATTACGAAGAAAACACGATTCGTCATGAAAAAAAGCACCTATCGATTTCAAACTAATAGTAGTTATCGATCGTAGTTGAAAATTATTTTTGACATAAAAACAAGTAACTATATTCATATTCGCATTTTGCTATACTTTCTAAATATTATTATATAAAATAGCTAGAATTATATTTTATTTTTGTAAATGGGTGTTTTTTGAAAAAGTATTTATAAAAAGGGTTTTTTCTTTTCTTTTTTTTTTCTTTTTTTTAGTTTTGTGTATAGGGGTTTCAATCCATGGATTCTCTCTCTTTAACGTCATTACTTTTTTTGAACTGTAACTTTCTTTAAACGAGTCGGAAAACCAAACCGGCAAAAACACAACACCCCTCCCCACAAGCCGAGGAGGAGACACACCACACAAACTTACAAAAAGTTGAAATTACACCACTTAGTCCAAACAATGGACTTAAATTTGGATCAATACTTAAACCACAAAAACCCAAAAGATTTAATATCACGTATAATGTCTTCGATCTTGACTTCTTTTCCTTGAAATATTCTGTCATTTTTAGCTTTCCCAATCCTCCAACACGTATTAATCATAATCCCTTGGAAAGCAATCTTCTCCTGTTCCCCCAAGCCCGAGCTGTTATAGATCTCGAACAAGTCTTTCAACGAGAAGGAATATATGGTAGGGACTTTACACCGCGAGCTCACAAAATTCCACCCGATCGAAACCACCGAGAATCCCAAACACAAGTGATCAACCGACTCAATTTCCGAGTCACTAAGCCCACAACATCTAGGCGGAACCCGAATATTTCTCCTCTCTAGAGCCATTTGGGTAGGAATCTGTAACATCCCGTTTTTCTAGTTTCGGTTAATAAATGAAAATGCGAGTTATTATGAGTCGGGTTAGTGTTGGGTTAAATGGATATGGGTTATGGACTTGGGTTATGAAAGAAAGAGGAAAAGACCATGGGCTTAAGCCCATGATCCATAATTATATAAGTCATAATTACCCATTTAATTTCATTTACACATATTCCATACACCACCAAAACACACACTTAAGCTTTCTCTCTAGTTTCTCCTTTTCTCTCTAGCCGAACCCAAGGGTAAACCAAGCACCGATCCAAGGTAATGATAGTATGATGTTGTTTGAGCTTAAACCTGTTAGTTATGGTCACGAAACGACGAGCCGGCACCATTAAACCGTTAAAGTCACGAGATCCGGGTGGAATCGGGTATAAACCGAACCAAAGATGAGCTTAGGGATCACCCTAGCTCAGATATGGATCGAACGGGGCGAAAAACGAGTCAAAACTCGTTTTTTTCCGGCGACGGCGCCGGAAAGTGGTACGAGGTTAAGATGTAATGTCAGAGAATGTTCTGACATTCTCTGACCTTACCCTAGTTCGTCAACGGGGAGTTAACGAACTAGAGATGATTCGCTAGTAATTCGTTAAAGAAAGCATAACGAACTAGATTCAGTTCGTGTTCAATTCGTTAAGGAAAAAGATAACGAATTACTCTTGATTCGTTATAGTCATTCGTTAAAGGAGATAACGAATTGGAAGGTCCAATTCGTTACATGGACTGATTCGCTACATGAACTGATTTGTTTAATAACCAGTTCGTTAAAGGGTTCAATTCGTTATAAGAACCAGTTCGCTAAGATAAGCCAGTTCGTTAAGAACCAAGTAACGAATTAAAAGTTTGAAAAAATGACAGAACGGTCCCTGGACTTAGAAAAAGAATGATTTAATTACAAAGAAGCCCTTGAACTCTTAAGTTAGCAAAGTAATTAATGTCCAAAATTCTAATGGAAAACGTGATAAGACAGTTAATGGAAATAAAATTTTACCAAGCTGACCTGGCAGCTCGACCCCAGCCAGGGGCTCTGCCCCTTGGACCCCGCTAGGGGCTGCCGCCCCTAGACCCCGCTGCCAGGGGCGCTGCCCCCGGACCTCCATTCGTTGAGGGTTATAACTAGACTAGAAATGCGATGTGAGTAGTGATAGTTAATTGATACATGTAATGGCTATACAGTTAGTCGAGCACAAACTAAGGAAAAGAATAACAATTAACGGTGAACGTAATCGAGTTCAGGTGAGTTTCTAGCCCCATTTCCTTGTTATGTTTTTGGGGCTGTGTGCATACTCGATGTGATAGTTAATACATTTACCTTAAGTGGTAAGTGTATGCCTTATATGATTATGTATGATGATTGCTTGACGGTGCATGAACGATCTCCGTATATTGCATGGACCATCAGGTGGTAGCTAAAGATATGAATGATATATATGATGTATGAATGAAGTATGTATGATGTATGAATGATATATGTATGGTAGGTAAATAGTACGTGAACGATCTTCGGATATTGCATGTGTTATTAAGACAAGTATGTAAAGGACTTGTATGCTACAGTAGCACAATATAAAGGGACCAGACCCTAATAATATCTGTGAGGATAGGGACCAGACCCTAATAATATCTATGAGGATAGGGACCAGACCCTAATAATATCTGTGAGGATAGGGACCAGACCCTTATGATATATGTGATGGTAGGGACCAGATCCTAATAATATATGTGATGTTGGGAACCAGACCCTTATAATATCTGTGAGGTTATAGGGCGGAAGGCTCTTTATATAGTATGGGTAGTTATGCAAGTAAAATAAAGTATGAATATTGTACACACCTTCGGGCACGTGTGCAAGTATGAAAACATATTGTATGTCGTATGATTAACTAGAACTCACTCAGTGTAGCTGACTTTTAATATGCACGCATGTGAGTAGATTGAAGCAGCTTGCATAAGGGGAAGCACATGGCATGATCTTGAAGAAGCTGACATCTCAAGAAATGTTATGTTAGTTTAAAGACAATATTTTATGCTTAAATATTTTGAATGCCTGTTAAGACAAGAATGGATGTTTATGTAATATTATGGTTTAAATATTTTAATATTCCGCAAATGTTTTTATTAACTATGATATTATGAACTGCGTTTATGAGTAAATCCAACGTCTAAAGTAGGGCACAGGTGACGGGGCCTTACAGAATCTTATCCATCTCTGCCTTCCACGCGTGAATATTACACATGATCGGGACCACTTGCACCAGTTTATAACCGAGTTGTTGGAATTATACCTACTTTGAACGAGACAATTCTTTACCGACTTCGTCGAGAACGTGCCACTCGAGTCCCCCAGCGAGACCCAAGCATCACTACCCCCTTTCCAAACTGCTGAAGCCATAACCTTTAAACAATTTTCCCATTCAGCTTTTTCCACATGTGAGGTCGGACGACGGGACCAATCCCATCTCCAAGAAAGAAAGTTCCTTTGCCAACTAATGCGGTCACGAACCTTGTAGTCCTTAAATTTTTCTAATATGTAAATGTTGGGAAATAAAGACCTCAAACAAGAAGCATAGTTCCATGCCATCCCCTAGCTCACCTTTGATAATATCTTTTATCTTTTTCCCAACCAAGCTCATTTTGTTTACCTCATTTGCTATATTTTTCCAAGTTCCTATGAAGGCCTGCCTTATTGACTGGAACTGCCTCCCAACCTATTCTTTGTTGGTGAATAGACCCAATCACCCTTCTCCACAAACCTTTCTTCTCTGTTTTAAACCTCCAGGCCCATTTGGCTAGAAGGGATTTGTTGATATCTTTAAGTCTAGAGAGACCTAAACCACCCCTATCTCTTGGTAAAGCCACCCTCTCCCAAGCCACCCAATGAATTTTCTTCTCATTGCTCGAGCCTTTCTAGAGAAAATTTTTCATGAGACCTTCAAGCTTGTCCACGACACTAGTAGGATTTTGAAAAGTGAGAGAAAATAAATAGGGAGACTTTCTAAAATAGATTTGATTAAGATGACCCGACCCCCGATAGATAAGAACAATAAACGAGGAACCGCACTCCCTATTAATAACGCCACCTGAAGGCATCCAAAAGCGCCAAGAAATCTTCCTCGAAAAGATCCCAAAAGTGTTTAATGTTATTACTAACTTAAATTTTTTTTCTAGTTTTCTTTTATTGTTTTAATAATTAATTAGTAATACATTTTTTTAATCCTTTCCATACCCTATTAACCTAATAATAGCTTTTGCTCTATGTAGGATTTCATTAGGTATGGTTGTTTGTTTTGTGTAATAGCATGTAATATTTATTATTTATAAAGCATATAAATACAAAGCTTTGTTAAAAGAAATTTGTCATACATTTCTAGGTAAACTTTAAAGTAATCATCCTTATGTCATGTAAGAATTTCAATTTTCATACCAAAGTTCAATAAGTGATGCATATCGACCGTTTTGTTCACGTGGATATCAAAGAAAAATTTTTAGAAATAAATAATGAAAGGGATGAAATGATTTATAAGAGAGAGAGACTTTTTTTTTTGTGTTTCTAGGTGTTCCGTCATTTGAAATGGTGGAACCCACACTAGTTGCAGAGCGTGTCAGGAGTTGTCTGGTGAGCTGAAGGTTTTTCTGGTGTTTCGCCATTTCAAATGGCAGAAGTCGCTTATTTTCAATGTGTTCCACCATTTGAAATGGCGGAACACCACTTTTACCCCTGCCACTATACATTTATTGTACTTTCACCATTTCAAATGGCGAAAGTGAATAGTAATATTCTAACACATGTCTGACAAGGCGTTTGACCACACTATTCACTTATACCATTTTAAATGGCGGAAGTGAACAATACTTTATATTATTATTTTCAAATACAGTACTACTTTTCTTAAAAATTTTAATTTGAAATAAATATTTTTAAATTTTAATATATATTATTATTTTCTTTTATAGTTATTTTTTTTTTAAATTAGTATTGAAATTTAAATATATATATATTTCAAATAAAAAATTTAAGAAATAAATATTGTAAAAGAAAATAATAATATAAAGTACTGTTCACTTCCGCCATTTGAAATGGCATGAGTGAATAGTATTGGTCAAAAAGGAGAGAAAGACTTGTCAATTGTCATAATTGTCAGTACTGTTCAAATCCGCCATTTGAAATGACATAAGTGAATAATGTGGTCAAACGCCTCGTCAGACGCGTGTCAGAATATTACTATTCACTTCCACCATTTGATATGGCAGAAGTGAAACAAATGTATAGGGATAGACTATAAAGGGGTAATAGTGGTGTTCCGCCATTTCAAATGGCCAAACACGTGGAAAATAAGTGACTTCCACCATTTTAAATGACGGAACACAAGGAAAACCTGCAGCTCACTTGACAGATTCTGACACACTTTGCATTCAGTGTGGATTCCGTCATTTCAAATGGCGGAACACCTAGAAACACACAAAAAATTTCTCTCTCATATAAATCATTGCATCCCTTTCATTTTTTCTAAAAATTTTTCAGCTATCAAAAATTGATCCAAGGGATGTATGTGTATGGGTGAAAGATTAAAATCATCGGAAGGGGTTAGGAGTCGGGTTGGAAGGGGTTAGGAGTCGGGGTAGGTTTTAAGAGAAAGTCATTGTATAAGAACATACTTTTTATAGATATTATGTGCTTTCTTTTTTACAAGTGTGAGTGCTCATACGTTACGACATGGATGCAATGGAGATTTGATCAGTAGGTGATTGGTTCGTTATGGTACCAGGATTTCTACAGAAAAATCTACTTATGGTTTAGAAAAACCCCGTGAGGCAGGGCCACAAAGTATGTTATTTATAGTTGTTTAAAGCACTATTGATGTTGAAGATCGAGATATGAAGTTAACAAAAAAGAACAAACTGAGATGTTTAAAGACAATAATAAAATTATTTAATTTGTTTGTTTTATTCATTAAAATATGTTAATTAAGTATATAGGTAAAATGACCAATTAGCTTTTATGTGTAAGACATATGACTTGACTTAACGAGAAAAACTAATTGTATTAGGGGCAAATGATAAACGTTGTCGGATTTGTAAACGTAAATGATAAAATAGATCAATTTTGAAAATAAAAGATAATAAGTGAAATTTGGTACAAACAAAAAAAGATAATCTCTATAATTTTGTCTAAATTAAAAATTAAAAATACATGTGTTGTAATATATCCGCTTGGTTGGTTCCAAAAAAAGATAAAAAAAAGTTAACATAGGTAATCATATTTGACTATTTCAAAAACTTAACATTTTAAGGCTATGTGGAGTGAAGGGCTATAAAATAAGGTAATTTGCACCATGTGACGCCAATAAGTAAAATGTTGGTTTTTTTTTGTTTGTAATGGTGTTGTAGCCCCTCATTGCAATGCCACCTTTTTTATTATTTTCTTGCTGAAAATAAATTAAACAAACAAATACCTATTAAATGAAATAATTAAATAAAAATACATTAAAATTAAAAAAGAAATACAAAAAAATACATAACAAACAAAAAAAATTAATATCCATAATATTCTTGCATTTTTTTAAACTCGTCGTTGTTGCAATAATGCGACCTCTTCGTCTAACCCGACCGCTTTGAGGAATTCGTAGTCTTTACCCATTTTCCGCATTTGCAACATATCGGCAAGATCGTGGTGTTTGTTGGTTTTTTTAAGGGTAGCGGAACGTTCCATAGTATGGTTTCAAAACGACCGAACACCGTGTTTAGATATTCGACTTCTTTGGTGGCCTCCACTTTGAATCGTGACGACGAACCCTCCCCTTTTTTCGTATTCTTTTTTCTTCCTCTCCAGCGGGGTCGATCTAACTCTTGTACGCCGTCGTCTAAATTAATCGCGTCATGTTCGTCAACGAGGTTGAAGGTATGAGCATCAGAGGGTGTTGTTGGTGTGCTCGGATTTGTGGAAGATGATGTCCTCGACTTTTTTGAAACCCGGGATGATGCGCCGGCTCGTCGAGCGACCGGAACGGTGGGTGCCACTTTCCATTTTGGGCAAACCTTGAGTTTTTCCCAACAACTTAAATGCTTAAACGGTTTCTCAATTCTCCCTTCGGTTTGCCCTTGAGTTCAAATGTCGCTTAACGCTCGAGATCGGATGTCGGCATTGTTTTCCCGCTACACCAACCGCGATCACTCAAGGCGTTGTATATCCCGACAAATTTTTGGCATTCGGAATTGACGACCTTCCAATGGGCTTGAACTGCTTCTTTACCCTGTATTCTTCCGGTTTACCCGCTAGCACGAGCCAAGCTTCAAATACTTTCCTCCAAAATATTCTCACGGCTTGAAATTTTGCTATATATTAAAATATTTTTACACAATTAATATAAACTTTTTAATGAACACTAAAAAAAGTTATATAAATACTTAATTTTAGAAAAAATTACCAACGTTGGGATCCTCAGAATTGGCGATCCAAGCTTTTGTGAGAGCTAGTTCATCATTTTTGACCATTGCTTGTATGGATCATGCGGCGCCATCGGCTCACCCCGGTTGCTTTTTTTATGTGTTTACAGGTCCTCTCTTGGCTTGAACCAGAGGCTCGTGTCGTTTGAGTCTCCGACACCGTCACCAACTACAGCTTTGGTTGGCTAGGTCTGAACAACGACATGAGGTTTTGGGGCATGAGGAAGTTGGCATATATGTTTAAGTTCGGGTCGAGAAAAGGATACAGATAGCTTAGGTTCCGTTGGTTTCCGGTGTTCGGGAACCATTGAACGTTTACGCTCGGTTGGTTCGGTTGGTTTTGCGAACTATAGTATTGACTGAAAGAAGGGTATGGTTGGTTCGGGTGGTTTGGATTGTTTCTATGATTCATTTTTGTATGTTTTTTTTTTGAAGAAAATGGTGTATGTTTTGTATGAAATGAAGATGAAGTTAGAGGAGAAGAGGAATTTGTGTGTGTGTGTGTATGTGTCTATATATATATATATATAGTTTTATATCACACTCTCAAAATCCACCGATGGAGTTTTACCGTCAGAGGGTGTGAACTAACAGGATCGGAATCATTAGTTATAATCAAACACCATATTTAAAGTTTTCAAACCAACAAGACATTAAGTCTTAAATAAAATGCGGAAGCTTAAATTGTAAACCAAAAAGTTTGCGCCACACAGGACGACTTAAAAACCCAAGTTATTAAGATAAAAATTAAAAGAAGTTTTCAAAGCGATGGTGTTTAGCGAATGCATGTTCCTATATCGCGCGCCCGCCTCGACTACCTGATAATAACATACTTAAAAGTGTCAACACAGGGTTGGTGAGTTCACAGGTTTATATAAATAAAGTGTTTGCGTTTGCGTTTACGTTTTGCGTTACCAGATAGTGTTAAGTCAATTATATATCAACAGGTAGCTAACCTATCAAGCATGTATTACTAAGTGTTCGACACCGAAGCTGACTGTTTATCAATTGCCTTGCCACCATGTCAACCACGACCATGGTAATGTGTTAGCCAAGATTACACCCACTCGACCTACAGTCGAGTTTAGAATTGGGTGGGGTTTGTCAAACCCAGTAGTACTACTCAACAGTGACTCGCTATTATCCAAATATTAACCGGTTCGATGTTATGAAGGACTTTAGTTGGTTTGTTTGCCACTTAGCCATACAAGTGATATATAAAAACTAAACAAAATCTACACCGTTGGAGTATGTTATCTCCCCCAAATAAAAACGTTTAAAAAGAGTAAAAAGGGGACGTGAAACTCACTGTTTGCGAAGATAATCAATAAAAGATCCGAGAAAGGTATGCGTCAAAGAAAATCCTCACCAGTGTTATAAAACAAAAACGAGATTTTCTAAGTATTGAACTACGAGTGAGTCCCTAGACTCTACACATACAACTTATGCATGAGATGCGTTTCGTGTTTAGTTTGTGAAATAAGTGCGACTCGACAAACACATTGGTGATAAGTTACACATGTGAACAAGTACTTAAGTGTCAATTATTAACATCGTTCATTACTAGCAAATATCCCCCACAAGGGCAATTTAGTCAAAACAAAGCAATCATTGGTCAGTTATGCACTTTTCATGATAGTTCAAGTAATTCAGCAGCTAAATTGTCCTGACAGATTTTCACTCGACAAGATTACTCTATTTAATAAATCCTAACATGTCAAATAAATCACCAAAAATCATCACAGAAGCACACGTGAGTTAGGTTTCTAAAAATATTTTTCTTATATTTTTATCATATACAGTTTTATTACAATGATCAAAACATCACAGCAAACACACAGAAATCATTATCATGCGCAACAGAATATTATTTGTTATTCCTGTTAAATGACAAATCCAATTAGATTCCTAACTCAAAATATTAACTTCCAGAAGTGGAACCAACCCATTTTGTCTTTTCGTTTATGAGATATCTTAGTCACAAAACAGCCTAACAGCAGGTCTCCCAAATCAGCCTTGCACAACAGTTTTGTAAAATAATAAAAACTAACTTTTACATGTCCAAAAATTACAAACTCGGACTTTTAAGAAACTAGACTCGACCTAGTATATTATAGAATTAACAATCACATCAAAACATAACATTAACATTGAGTTACAGTTATTTGAAAACGAATTCAAGAATCTGTCCAGCATCAGTTTTCATCAAAACTCAACATACAACTAAACTATGCACTATAACTCATACATACAACCCTCTAGATGTATAATACACCAACCATGCATCTCAATTTCACTTTACATACACAATTAGGGTTTTACTTCTAAGTTCAATTTCAAGAAACATATAATAAACCATCAATAACAACACAACTAGTTATCAATTCACTAGTAATAATCAACAAACACATAATTAAACCCTAACTCATCTTCAATCATCACTTTCAAGATTTAGGGTTTTGATTAACACATTCAATGGCCTAATTAAACACATGGAATAATTAAAGGAGATGTTAATTACCTATCTAGCACCTTGAATCCTTCAAAACAAGCTTGAAAAGAGATTGTATGTGTGTGTGTAACTCACGGCTGGAAGAGAGGGAGGGGGGAACGATCGTACAAGGGGGTAGGGGGTTAGGGTTTGTGTAATAAGTTAATTATATTATTAATTTGTTACACCTAGCCCCCTTAACTTCTAGTAAATCAATTTTTAGTATAAAACAATAGACTTTTTCTTTTTAAATTTTTGTGTTCTATATATAAATATCAAGTAACACATAGATTAACACATAATTAACAAATACTTATTGTTTTGATATTTGTCGTTTGTTCACCAACGGTTTGAGTCGACTCGTGTGTGTTTCGGTGAAATTCCGAAAGACTACTTGTGTAGTGATTGTTATGCGTCATTTAAAACCCTAACTTAAATGTAATGAGATATGCGTTACAGTTCGTGGGATCATAAGGTTGAATTAACGGAGTTCGGATTAACGGAGTTAACCTGAAATTGACGAGTTTCACATTTTATTTTATTTTTAAGTTCGAGACTGTTTGACAATGGTAAAATATTAAACTACACATCTTTGCTAGTAATGTACCAACGCATTGCGGCGGAATAATGAAACATGTGAAAAATTAATTGTAAGGCCCCGATCCCGGCGCCCTACGTTTTACGTCGGATTTACTCATAAACACAGTTATTACAAATCAGAGTTAATTAAAACATTTCGCTAAATATAAAACTTTCAAACATTCAGTACAAAACATTCAAATCCTGTCTATAAAACATAACATTAAAACGTAGTATTAAAACATCATTTTCTCTATCTTCATATGCCAGCCATTCAATCCATACCATGTGTCATCCTCATGCTAGCTCTTTTAACCTGTTTTCCTGCGTGCATACTAAAAGTCAGCTACGCTGAGTGAGTTCTAGTTAATCAGGCATCATATAATACATTCACATACTTACTTATACGTATCCGAAGATACATTTTAATACTTAAACTGTTACCTTTCATACATACATACATACATACATACATACATACATACATACATACATACATACATACATACATACATACATACATACATACATACATACATACTTTCACTTGCCTCGTGAACACGTACAAGGTCCGCAGTCCTTACCTATGTTCACCATTCATGGTACGTACAAGGTCCACAATCCTTCCCCATACCATCCTACGTTAACAACACGTACAAGGTCCGCAGTCCTTCCCTATGTTGCCACCTAACCCATAGCACGTACGATGTCCGCAGTCCTCTCCTATGTTATTACATTTACAACACGTATAAGGTCGGGTTGTCCTTTACTATGCTGACACCTTTCTACAATACGTATAAGGTCCACAACCCTTATCTACGTTGATATCTATCATTTATAACACGTATAAGGCCTATAGTCCTTATCTATGTAGACGTCTATCATTTACACACGTATAAGGCCCGCAGTCCTCAACTACGTCATCGCATGCCACGTCTATGTCCAAAGGAAGTTAGAGGAATTTGCCATCCTAACTTACTATGGCAAACATAGAGCCCACATACCGAAGATACAGCTGCTTACACGTACCACATGTACAATAATTATATATAAGGCAACAATTCACAATATAACATACGAACACATGTCACACCCCCATCATCTTAGGCCTGGGCGTGCGAACAACAGTTGGTACCACATTTGTAAATAAATCAGAGTTAGCGGATTAAAGCGGAAAATACATTTGTGTGGATTAAAATATTATATTTACAAATCATAACACTGGATTATAAAATACCCGTTTAGTGTTTACAAAAGACTAGTTGTTTATACAAAAACCACCGTTCATATTTTAATATAAAAAAATGATATAAGCCATCAGATCGCCTAGATGTCACTTCGTCCTTTCCAAGCGGCTAGTCTTCTTTACATGTAAATGTTTAGAAAATAGATCAGCAACACATGCTGGTGAATAAGCTGACTCATAAAATATTTTCTTTTACTTGATTACCCCTCGAGACATAACTTAGATCTGGCCCATCGTGGCTTAAGAATAATCAAGTTTTAAAACAAAACACAATTATAAACTTAAGTTCTACTTCAACCACTTAGCAAACATCGCAGCGTTCGACATTACTTAGGTACCATCAGTATACACATGATCACCCTCACTCGGACGTAACTTAGGTCCGGCCCATCATGGCGGAGGCTCATGACCAGGCGTGGTGCGGTGTGCCTACCGACTCTTTACCACATATGTAAGGATCCAAACAAACGTACACGATAGCCTGAGGGCTAGCGATTACTTTTGTTTATAATGTTTTAGAGATACGTAATCTCATGTAATTCATTTCATTTATTTAGCTCGATTAAACAAGTTTATAAAGTTGGGCGTATTCACCTTTCTTTAAAAGATCAGCTTCAATATACTGATCGGTTCTTCCTTTGCTATCTCGGACCTATAGTACGAGTTTAACCTTTTATTAGTACTGGATCTTTAATCCGGCTTAAGACCTTTAGTCTCTTTTTTTATAATCTTTACCTCAGTTATATTTTCTTCTAAACCTTTAGTTTCAATATTCTTTCTTTCTTTTACAAGTTTAAAACCTTTAGTTTTACTTTTCTTAACACTACGTTTCTTCTTCTCGAAAAAACGTATACTTTCTTTCTTTCTTTATTTAAGAAATGTAAAGATAACTTATATAATATTGTAAAAAAGAATCGCTTAATATTTATATCTCTTTCTTTTATACTTCTTTGTTATGTTTTCTTTTGTTATTATCGAGGTATCGAGTATATCCTCGACTTAGGTTTTAAGCCTTTAGTATTTTATTATTATTTTATTCAGGCATTATGCCTACCTTTGTTAGCTTCTTAAACCCTAGGAATTTGGGCAACACTTTGACGCCTCTTTGTTTTCTCGAGCTTCTTGATCAGCATACCCATGGCAAGCAAATCGATGCACTCCAATATTCACGTCTCATTGGCATGTACATCGAGATGGTCATCTGGTCGTCTCTTGAGCGTCACGTTCTTCAAGATAAAGTTGGATTTTGGGCACGGAAATCGAGGAATCTTGGCACGTTTTACAAGGTAGTGAGAGAGTGAGATATCTAGAGAGAGAAAGTGAGTTCGAGATTTTGTGTGATGAATGAGAGGGCTGGATGGCCCTATTTATACTTCCGGGTCCCCATCGCGATACGTGACGGGCAAAGACATAGCCGTCGCGTATCGCGACGTAGCTATGAAGAATCACCTGTAGGTTTGCCACATGGAGCCACGTTGTTTGATCTTGTTAATTTCTAACACAGATCTGATCTATGTCTTATTAACCTAACTCGGATCTAGCTCGTAATTGCCATTGATCGTCAGTTAATACGTTATATGTATGTATATATTAATTGTATGTATGTGATAATATTAATATGAAGCTTGAGTGTGAATCTGGACAGAGGTTCGATAATTAAAACTCAAAACTTAACTTAACAGTGGACAGAGGCTAATATATATAGAAGATGGACCTAGTTCGTTAACATTCCATAACGAACTAGAGTCCACTTCGTTACATACATTAAAAGGAAATAACTTAACGAATCACCCCTGATTCGTTAAACATCCTTAACGAATCACCCCTGATTCGTTAAACATCCATAACGAATCAGGAGGGATATTAACTTAGATCTAGTTCGCTAAACATCCTTAGCGAACTAGATAATACTTTAACGAATTACAAAGATAAACTAACTTTTTATTACATAAATCAAACGACAAATATGTTAACGATAAATACAAAGACTCGAGACGCAAAATCGTGTACTAACAGACAGCCCCTCGTCTTGAGCTCTTTGTCTTTACTTTACTTGAAGCGCTTGGAATGCCAATCTCTGCAACTATGAATCCCGTTCTCATAACATACACGCACCATGCGTTGAAACTGCATAGCCAGATCATAGTCTTCATTGCGCTCGATCAATATCTTATTCTTGTGTAGCACAACGTTGTCGGTCTCAGTCAAATTAACTAACCACATCGGATCGATGATCTTGATTAGCTCAGTCTTTAAACCTTTACCAAGGACAATGACGGCCTCGCCAGTACGATTGTCGTAATACCAACGGTTAAAAGATAAATAAATATGTTGATTCATCAGCTTCACCGGCACACGCTTCATCATCTTCGGCGGCTTTACCTTAAGGACCAGCTTTTTCCATCCTGTTTTTGGATCGATCTCATCGAGACGTTTACGGATTGGAATCTGTGGGTTAAAAAATTTAAAACCGTGGTTTACCTCAAACAATAAATGTTGGTGACCAACTTGCATGATGATTCCTGACATGATTAATAAATGGAGGATACGCCAGAGTACGTACGTCCCATCTCGGTAATGAGAGAACATCAGACATCCTTTCGTAGTACTAGACACCCTTCTTCCATTTGATAATACACACTTTCAGATCAGAATCAAAAAGCCAAGAAACAATATCACCTTGTACTTTCGACACGACCTTGAATGTAGTCTTCTGATTGGCTTTGGCACATGCAACAACTTCTTCTTTCTGTTCTTGATCCACATACCGAAATGCCTCGATGATCTTACTGGCTTTCTTGTGTCTGAACCATCTAAGAATGTCATGATCGGTTGGATTCTCAAGCGAGTCAAATCTTGTATCAACGACCTTCTTTCCTTTGGACGTCTTCTCAAGATGATCTTCTGTTTTTTTGACGGTTTCTTCATTAAATACAGGAGCACCCTGATCAACATTGGTATGTTGAAACAGATCAGGGTATTCCTCAACAGTCACATCCTCAACCTCAACCTCCTCATTCTCATAAATAAAACCCGTACTCATCTCAACATTCGGATCATTTAAGATCTCATCATAATTTATTACCTCAATATCAGGCTCAACTTCTAACACAGTCAATTCGTCTTCATTTAGACCAAGCAAGATAGCAATCTGCTCTTGTGTCAGCGACTTCTTAACAAACTGCCCAACAACTATCTCATCAGCATTAACCATTATTCTAATCACCCCCTCACAATCAATAAAAATAACCGTATCGGCCTCGATCATTTCAATCGGTTTTGCAGCCGAATAATCATGATAAACAATAACATGCTTGCCTGAATCATCAACAGAACTCGTACCAGCACCAGAGGCTGGGTCTTAAGTTTGTTTAGTCTCACCACCAGCATCAGACACATCCGGATCCTCATCATCATTCTTGAGCTTTTTCAGTGCGTCATCTTTTCACGTAAGTTGCAAAATAAGCTCATCTTGTTCTTTAATTTTCACCCCCCTGAGACTCAACAATCTCACGAAGGGCCTTTGTTTCTTTTTGACAGTAAGAAACATAGCTGAGCAGCTTCTTCTGATTCTCCATCATATGTTCTTGATTCATACGATCAGCAAACATTTGGTTTTCATACAAATGTAGGAGACTCAATACCATGCTCATTTGCTGATCGTGAGGTGATGCAGCAAAAGAAGGAGGAACTGGCTGAACTGGACCCATCGGTCGGCATCATCGTTGGTGTAGGAGGAATCGCAGAAGTAGCAGTCGTCGGCCTTGGTATAGTAGATAATAATGAGCGAGGAATCATACCAAGCCGTGGATCCAACGTAAGCGTAGTCGTCAATGTAAGCTCCGGGGTGCTAGTAGTGAGCGGCACCGCCGGGCGTTGAGGTGTGGACGACCTTGGAGGTTGAACTCCAAACGAGATGCCAGCCCCAGCCGACACTCGACGCTTTGAATAGACTTCTTTCACCAATACCTTTCCTTTCCTTTTATGATGAGCATCTATAGCACCAGCTAAGGCCGCATCAACCTCAGCAGGTTGTAAAGCAGGAGCATCACCTATAACATTACCAGCACCACCACGACCACCATCATTGCCACCTGCATCATCATCACCATCTTTACCCTCGTTCCCACCTGGTCCCTCCTCACGCTCGAAATCCGAATCATCATGGATTGAACGATCATTGTCAGGACATACATAATTAGGTTTTGCTGGATGACCAATCAATATTTTAAATCTGGGATGATGAGATTGACGGTACAGTTTCACTCTTCTCATGGTGTCTGCCTTCATGTTGTCCAGAATAAATTTATCGTTCACATCATTCGGGTCGAGCACCAAATCCCTGATAGCATCGTTAAGAAACAGTTGAACGAAACACGGATACATCAAAAACTTCACGCGTCGTTTTCTAGGAATACAATTTTCTTTCAGATGATCGAAGTATTGAGGATACAAGTATGCCTTGTTATACATAGACGCAGTAAGACTACTAGCATAAAACAAACATCCAAATAGTCCTTGGATCAGATCCTTGTGGTATTCGCTCGGGTCATTAATAGTATCATCGAATCGTAACACTCTTCGAACAGTTTCAACAGAGACAACAACTGGTTTGTTGTTAACCTCGGCAGCAATATGGTCCTTAGCTTCCACATATTGAGCAGTGTTCCAGAATTGGCGAATAATGCTGAATCGAATATCCGGATTAGTAGTAACCACGTAATGGATACGATAACGGCGTATAAATGACAACATATCACCATAAACATCCTCATCAGGAAAGTTTGTTTCAACGAATGCACAAACGTTATGCCGTGTATCAAATGGAAGCAAAGAGACATCCTGAGCTTGTTGGATCTTGTGGTGCATCAACAGGCGGGTCTTGAGCAACGTTATCAGCCATTGAACTGTATAAATAAACCCAAAAATAGTGAGAATTATACTTAAATAATAATACTTAAATAATAAAAAGTGAAAATTCATATTTCAATTTATGAATTAAAAGGAAAACATGTCATTCGTTAAGAAGCAAACTGATTCGTTAAATAGTATAACGAATGATCTGATTCGCTATCAAGTAAATATGTAACGAATTAAGAATTAGCGAAAACTATTGAAAGATAACGAATTAATCTCTAGTTCGTTATAAATAACGAATTAATCTCTAGTTATTTATAAATAACAACTAATTCGTCATAATTTAACGAATACACATCTGATTCGTTAATAAAATGATTCGCTATTCTAGTTAGTGTGATTTACTTAAGCACACAGTCTTTTAAGCTTATTTCTTACTGGATTTGGGGTCAAGATAGTTAATGTACTATCATTTTCTCTTTTTGCTTCAAAAACTCAAAATTTTGAGGAGCATAAAAAACAAAATAAAGATAAATTTAATCGCCCCAGTTAACTTAAGTCTATAAATAAATGGCTAACCTATCAAATCACAAGTGAATAATAGGACCAAAACATGCAAGCATGCTTCACAAACTTAAATAACAGACATACTTTTCAGCGAGAAAATAATCTAAAACGCATAACGAATGCCCCAACTACTTTCCATTATCCGGTGAATGGCTGACCCAATCATTTACAAGTAAATGTCAGGACCAAACAAGTACAAGTACATGTCCTTCAAATGTAGATAATTGACTTAATTTTCAGCGAACGCATGCAAAAATCTTTTTGGTTTTTCTCTATACATACATTAAAAACACAATCCTTTTGTTTTTTTCAATTTTCTTATAAACAAACTAAACTTCACAATCATTTTTTCTTTTCGGAATTTTCTATACTAACTGAAAACACAATCTTTTTGACTTTTCAAATTTTAAAATGTTGTTGGATTTTCAAAATACTTTAAGAAAAAAAAAACAGTAAAGAAAAATACATCACAATATTTTTGATTTTTTTCAGAATTTTCTAAAGTTTTTTGGATTTTAAAATTTTTAATGTTTTTGGATTTTATCTATACAAACAAAAAGCACAATATTTTTGTATTTTCTAATTTTTCACCCCCTAAAACCTAAAATCAAAATAAATTTTAACAGAAAAGAAAGATATTCATCCCTGTTTCAGGATATCAACGAGGGTCTTCAATCCATTTAAACCAAGCAAAAATTGAAAACGCGTTTTATCAAAGGCTTTGATAAATAGATCGGTTTTCTGAAAGTCAATATGTACTTTCTCAAGGTCAATTAATTTCTTCTCAAAGCAATCCCGTATATAATGATATCGAATTTCGATATGTTTTGTTTTTGAATGTTGTTCGGGATTCTTTGTGATAGAAATTGCAGCAGAGTTATCAATCAAAATAGGAGTAGTTAGAAACTTCAAACCGTAGTCGCGAAGATGTTGTTGTATCCACAAAACCTGGGAACAACAACTCGAGGCTGCAAAATACTCAGCTTCGGCGGTTGAAGTGGAGACCGTTGTCTGCTTCTTACACTGCCAGGAAACAAGCCAGTTTCCTAAAAATTGACACCATGCCGTTGTTGATTTGAAGTTGATCTTGCAACCTCCATAGTCCGAGTCTGAGAAGACAGTAAGCTCAAAGTTATCGTCCTTGGGGTACCACAACCCGATGTCTGGATTTCCCCTCAGATACTGAAGTATTCGCTTAACCGCAGCTAGGTGAGTCACTCGGGGACTTGCTTGAAACCTAGCACAAAGACAAACAACAAACATAATATCGGGGCGAGAAGCCGTTAGATACATTAAAGAACCGATCATGGCACGATAGAAGGTAGGATCAACGGTATCCTCTAATTCATCTGGTGATAAATTGTGACCCACGGGGAGAAGAGTTGAAGGGATTTTTCCGGCTATTATCTTGAATCGGCTCAAGACATCGTTCATATACTTGGTCTGGTGAATAAAGATTCCATTTGCAGACTGGTGAACTTGCAACCCTAAAAAGAAGTTCATCTCTCCCATCGAGCTCATTTTGAACTTCGTCTGCATGGACTTATCGAACTCCTTACACAATGTGTCGTTTGTAGACCCAAAGATAATCTCGTCGACATAAATCTGAACTAGGAGAAGATCATAACCAACAATCTTACGAAATAAAGTGCAGTCGACAGTCCCTCGCTTGAAGCCGTTATCAGTCAGATGGTCGGCGAGCGTGCCATACCAAGCTCTCGAGGCTTGATGTAGACCATACAGGGCCTTGTTTAATCGGTAAACGCGGTCCGGATAATAAGGATCTTCAAAACTAGGAGGCTGTAGGACAAACACTTACTCGTGTAATTCACCATTGAGAAAAGCACTTTTAACATCCATTTGATAAACCTTAATGTTTTTATAAGCAGTATACGCTAGAAAGATTCGAATCGACTCTAATCTTGCAACTGGTGCATACACTTCCGTATAATCAATACCCTCTTGCTGATAAAAACCTTGCACCACTAATCTTGCTTTGTTTCTTACGATCACACCTCGATCGTTTTTCTTACACTTAAATACCCACTTAGTCGGAATAGCTTTCTTGACTCTAGCAGGTTTGTCGATTAAATCCCAAACACCCAAACGTGCAAATTGCTGTAATTCTTCTTGCATAGCTTCTACCCAAGAAGGATCTTCAAGTGCCTTACTAGCTGTTTTCGGTTCTACTTGAGATAGAAAGCAAGTGAATTTTGCAAGATTTACAATTCCCGATGAATGTAAATAAGCATATGCACACAATACGTTATTCTCACTTGACGAAGCAACTTGATGACTTGTTTGTACGCCCACACCAAGTTCTCCAATGATGTTTTCCTATGGATGATAACCATGAATCCGTAGAGTAGGATTCTCAGGAACAACAACATTATCAAATAAGTTAGTGTAATGTTCACCAAGTTCAGGAGATGAAACATTATCACTGTCAAGTTCAATAACTGGATCTTCAGCTTGATTGTCATTAGAAAAAGTAGATATATTATCAACCTGATTATCATCACATGGGTCTTTAGTTGGAGCAGGAGTTGTAGCTTCAACATCACTAGTATTGAAAAATCTTGGAATGGCCAAATGATCTTCAAAGTATGATTGAACCAGATCTTCATCGATGTTCTTAGTTGAAGGAGTAAATGAATTAAATAAGCCATCATAGTCAAACATCCAGTCGGGACCTTTCCCTTGAGGAGGAGTGGTGTACTTTTGACAGTCCACATGATACCATTCCTCAACACAACCAGAAGTGAAATTAAATACACGTTTCTTTGGAGAAGCATATCCCAAGAAATACCCTTCGATAGCTTTTTCTTCAAATTTACCTGTATTCTTCTTCAAGATTGTACAAGGACACCCAAAAGGTTGCAGGTACTTTAAGTTAGGCTTTTGATTGTTTTAAAGCTCATAACTTGTCTTCTTGAGTCGTTTAACAGTTAAAACCTGATTAAGCGTATAGCAGGCTGTATTTACCGCCTCATTCCATAATTGGACGGGAAGCTTAGAATCAGCAAGCATAGTTCTTGCAGCTTCAATCAAAGTTCTATTCTTTCGTTCAACAAAACCGTTTTGTTGTGGTACATAGGGTGCACTGTATTCTCGATGAATTCCTTTTTGAATGCAAATGAAATCCAATACAGTGTTCTTGAATTCAGTACCATTATCACTTTGAATTCTCCTCACCTTGTGTTTTTATAGTGATTCGATCTTAGTGTAAGGTTTTGTACCAAAACGGGCGTTTGATCTTTTAAACTCATAAATAACACCCATGAGTATGTTGAATAATCATCAGTGACAACAAGACAATACCAATCCCCAGAAATACTCGTACGATTCACCGGACCAAACAGATCCATATGAAGTCATTCAATAGGAATATCAATGGAATTCAATAACTTAGAAGGATGAGACTTTTTCTTCTGCTTTGCATGCAATGCAGTGATCAGATAATTTAAAGTTCTTCAACGAGACACCCTCAACTAAATCATTAGCCATTAAATAATTCATCTTTCGAACATGAATGTGACCCATTCTACGACGCCATAGAATGTAGTCCTTCTCGGTTGCTTTGGAGACAAAACATGTTTCGAAAGACGTTGATACTTTAGAACTCATATTTAAGACATAAATATCATTTGATCGTGGTGATCGCATAACAACCATGTTCTCAGGAATCACGTATCCCAGTTTCAAGATAAGACACTCTTTATCAGTAAATACCGTGGTGTACTTCTTATCACAGATTTGCGACACACTCAATAAATTATGGTCCACTTTGTCATAGTAATTGACCTTCTCAAAAGTAATGTGACCATTTGAAACTTCACCTTCTTGCGTGATCATGCCCCCAGAATTCCCAGCAAATGCTACATAACCTCCTTGAATATTTCGCACATTTGTTAAGAGGTAGAGATTTCCAGTGATATGACGAGAACATCCACTATCCATTATCCAGTTCTCACCAGAAATGGTCTTGGATGTACCCTACACACAAAAGAAAATGATTAGTTCAAAAAGGCAGCCAAGGCCTCGGTCTTGGGCACCTTTTGGTTTTCTTGAGAAGTTTTAAACTTAGCCGAATCCAACTGTTGTTCAGCAACTTGAGAATAAGTTACTGGCTTCTTAGACTTTCGTCTTAGATAAGAAGCTTGAACAATGTTTGAATTTGTGTTCTTACATATGGGCTCAGTTGGAACAAATTTTGGTTTCACTTGACCATGAGTTTCATTCACATGAATCACCTTTCGAGGATTCACGTTTGAAAACATAATGTGTGTATCATCCTCATATGACACAGGACGTTTCAGAATCTCTTTTATCACAGGAACTGGTTTTGAATGGTCCTTGATAAAAGAATGGAGATTATGAAATTTCTGTTGTCCATAATTTCTCACAACGTGACTTTGTTGACCACAAAGAAAACAACTTCGCATGTCTACACGATCATATTGAGGTTTAACAGTAGCATATGACAAAGAAGGATGATAAGTCACATTCTTGGTAAAGCTTTTAACTAAATCATCAGATGACACTGACTTCTTCTTTAGATAAAAATCCAAATTAGAGCAATTAGAAAAACTTTGCAAAGTATCAGTTCCAGTGGATTTTACAAACTGAACTTTCTTAGCTTTTTTTAAAAACTTGTTTTGCTTTAGTTAAAGGATCAGATGTCATTGATGTTTTAGCTTGAGCATACCGACGTTCAAGATCTTGAATCTTAGAGGTTTTATTGTGAAAAACACTTTCAATCAGTTCTGGTTTAATGATACTAATTGGAATGCCTTTCTCAGTGAACATCGTGTCAATCCCTTTTAACTTAAAAACTCTAGCAGATGGTGGCTTAGAACTAGGAGGATTAATGAAGCGAATCAAGTCCTTATTAGAAATTTTAGGTTTTTCTGACTTCTTTGCCTTCACATGTTTGACTTTCACCTGATCTTCCTTTTTCACATAAGGCTTGTGTGAACCATACACATCTTCCTCAAATTCATGAGGTTCACAAAGAATATGATTAGAACTTGGAATGTTCTTGTTTTTGTGTATTATCTCTGGTTCAAACACATCCTCAATAATTAGTTTGTCAACATTTTCAACAAAGACTTTGTTGCTTTCAATATGAGGTTTTTGAGTCGAAGATTGGGCTTTAACAGTGTCAGGTTTAATAGTTTTAGGTTTTTCTGAAATCACAGGTTCTTTTTCAATCAAATCATCTTCTTTTCTAGCAAACGGGTTTGGTTTATAATCATTCTGAAAAGGAGGTGGAATTTCAACAAAACCTATACCTTTCTTTGAGTCTTTTTGCTTACCAGATACTTCTATTATCTCATTAAGCAAAAATGATGAATTTCTAAATTTACCCAATTTGTTCTTCAACTCAAGAACCTCATTCTCAAGTTCAGTTATCTTTGATCTATGTTTCAATATTTCTTGAAATTTTTGATCATTGATTGTCATTTTAACAGATAACTTAGCCTTAAGATCATGGTTACTTAACGACAAAGCTTCAATCTCCTCTTAAAATCTCATTCGAGATTCAAGAGATTGTCAATAAGTATCCTTAAGTGAAGCAATCTCTTTCACTAAATTATCATTATGATTCTTCAAAGATTCTAACTTAGGTTTGTTAGTCTCACATTCAACGCAAGTTACTTTAACAGATGAAGTAGCAGAGATAGAATGACTAACCTCATTTATCTTAGCCATGCAAGCAAAAACAGTTGGAGGCTTGTCACAAGAGTCGTCAGAATCAGACTCAGAATCATTGTCAGAGGACAGCTCACTTCCACTTGCATCTTGAAAGTCTTTAGTTAGCCCAAACATAGCCAAATTAGCTGATTATCGTGACAAAATAATCGTTGTGACCTTATTTCCATCAACTAACATTGCTTGTGACCCAGAAGTAGAAGGTTTTTTTCAGCATCATTACCTCGTGGTGTAGAAGAATTTTGATTTTGACCACGAGGACCAGTATACTCCTTTTTCAGCTTGTCACATTCTTTTGCAAAATGCCCGAACTCTTGACAATTGTAACATTTCATTTTTAACTTGTCAAATCCCAATTTCTTGTTCAAGGCAGGAATATCTTTGCCAGTCCTTTGCATGAATCTCTTAACCTTACAGACAATCATAGCCATGTTCCACTTCAAGTCCATGATCTCTAAATCATCATGATCAATCTGATCATAATCTTCATCAGTTAGATCACTTTTGGCTATCTTACTACTCACCAAATTCTCATATGAAGACATGAAGGCTGTTAGAAAAGCAAAATTTTGTTTAGCTTCCTTCATGTTTACACTAGGTGATGGAGCAAATGGATTTGTAGTAGATGAATTTCCAGACCCAACAGAAACACCAGGTGATCCAGAATTACCA
This sequence comes from Bidens hawaiensis, assembly GCF_021521415.1. NCBI lineage: Eukaryota > Viridiplantae > Streptophyta > Magnoliopsida > Asterales > Asteraceae > Bidens > Bidens hawaiensis. The sequence goes on from NW_027491454.1 coordinate 573,772, forward strand.
GCAGTGTAAAAACATGCTCTTGGATCATTATAGATGGTTGTTTCATTTTCACTTGCATGCTGTGTAAGAAATGTTGTGATTGGAGAAATAGTTAAACTTAGAGGCAAACTACCACCATAGAAAGCAGGATCTTGACTTTCCTTGGAAGACTTCTGACACTTAAGATCATATACTCTTGCTTCAATCTTTTGCAAGAATTCAGTTGCAGTCAAGTCTTCATTCGTGAAATAATTATTCTCTTTCAGAACCATTAAAATGTCGAATAAGAACTTGGTAGTGCACTCTTGATCGTATCAATCTTGTCAACCTTAGAAGTTTCCAATCTCATTTTGTCCATATCAGCTATCAAATGATTAAACTTAGTAGTCATCTCCTCAACTGTTTCACCCTTTAGTAAATTAAAGTCTCTGAATTGAAACTTAAGCATTACTTTCTTACTTTCAGCTGTATTCCCCATACTCCTCATACCAATATGTTGAAATAAGGAAGCACAGATCTTCATGCTACCCACTTGGTGAAATATGTTTTCGGGTAAAGCCATAGTGAGAGTAGAATAAGCCTTAGTCTCAATTCCTAATGCTTTCTTCTCTTCTTGTGAATATTGAGAAATAGCTTTAGGAGTGTAACCAATAGTGTCATCTCCAATCATTGGAACAAAATATACCTCATCTAAACAATATGAGCAGTCAGGATGAACAGAACCCAAATGAACACTGAAACAGGGTTCCCATTTAGCAAAATCACTAAATTTCATCAACCTTGGACATTTCGAATGTGAGCCTATCTCAGTATCAAATTGCAACATTTGTTGCATTAACATATTCTGTGAAGCTAGTGCATACATACTAGCCATGTTTGTCAAATGATAAATCTCAAACTCTAAGGGTTAAAATTGAAAATAAAATTAACGAACTGTGAACAATAAGGGTAACGAACTGTGAACAGTTGTAGCGAACTGTGAACAGTAGACGAATCACAACTTAACGAAGTTAAGATTGCTAAGGTAACGAATCAGAAATGGATTTAACGAAACTGAAAGAAGTTAACGAATCTGATGGTCAACGAATTGATTTGGCGAAATAAATCAACGAATCAGATGGTCAACAAATCAGATGGTCAACGAATCAGATGGTCAACTAACGAATTAGCTAAACGAATCACTAAGGATAATCTTAGCGAATCAGAAAGTTATCTTTAACGAATCACTAAGAGAGGGCTTAGCGAATTAGATGACGAAGCAGCTACAGTTGATAACGAATCAACTTATCGTGAAACAGTTTGTTACAACGGTTGTAACAAACTTCTGACAACAAATGCCACGTGGAAAAAGTTGTGATAAAACAGTTACTGAGGTAGAACACGTGTCACACAAAATAGATAACACGAATTAGAATGTGTAATACGAATGGGTTATGTGTAACGAAATAGCCCACGAATCATATAATCAAATTAACGAATCAGCTGAAAGATGTGAACGAATTAGGCTGAAAGGGTTAACAAATTAGACTTAAAGATTAACGAATTGATTTGAATCTTCAAATCTTCAAATCTTCAAACATAATTCCAGAATTCTGGAAAAACATAAGAACACCAAACCAGAAACCAAATTCGTAATACTTAACCAAAACACCACCAAATCGCACATATGACCTACCAAAATACTCAAAAACATATCGCGAATCCAAATCGCAACATTCCGTATCACAAATAACCTTAACTCAAAACCAATTCAATCACAATGTATTCTCTGTTTTTGGCCAAATCCAAAAACAATCTAAATCAACCAAACAACAGTCCAAATTCCAATTCCTCAATACCAAATCTCACCAATACTTTACCGATCTCAAATCCAATCCAATTAGTCCATAACAAGTGTAAATCAAACTCAATTAGATCAAAATTCAACCGATTATCAATCGAAACCAAAATAACAATTAATAAAATCGTAATAACAGATTAACTATCAAAATCAAGAGCAAAAGAGCACCGAAAGCTCTGATACCACTTGTTTGATCTTATTAAGCTCTAACACAGATCTGATCTATGTCTATTTAACCTAACTCGGATCTAGCTCGTAATTGCCATTGATCGTCAGTTAATACGTTATATGTATGTATATATTAATTGTATGTTTGTGATAATATTAATATGAAGCTTGAGCGTGAATCTGTACAGAGGTTCGATAATTAATACTCAAAACTTAACTTAATAGTGGACAGAGGCCACTATATATAGAAGATGGACCTAGTTCGTTAACATTCCATAACGAACTAGAGTCCACTTCGTTACATACATTAAAAGGAAATAACTTAACGAATCACCCCCTGATTCGTTAAACATCCTTAACGAATCAGGAGGGATATTAACGTAGATCTAGTTCGCTAAACTTCCTTAGCGAACTAGAAAATACTTTAACGAATTAATAGATAAATTAATTGTTTATTACATAAATCAAACGAAAAATACGTTAACGATAAATACAAAGACTCGAGACGCAAAATCGTGTACTAACACACGTGGCTGACGCGGTGCCACGTGGCAGACTTTGTGCCACATAGGGACACGTGGCGGGACATGTGTCTGGTTTTTCAGACCACGTCATCACAATACGCGATGACGTTGTGTCTTCAGCCGTCGCATATCGCGATCAGACGTGAAGGCATAATTTTCTTTTTAGTCCCTGAACTTTAAAACTTGGCATTTTTTATCCGAAAGTTTTATAATGTTACAACACACTTGGTATCCTTCACATTGATATTTTAACAATCACTTTCCCTTGTGACACGTGAAATATCCGAAGATCGTTCATGCACCGACAAGCCTTCATTCATATCCTCAATATAATAACTATCATATATGGCATAGATTACCACTTAAGGTAAGTGTATTAACTAATCACATACACAGCCCTGAAAACATAACAAGGAAATGGGGCTAGAAACTCACCTGTAAACGATTCTTCTATGAATTTACAGTAATGCCATTCTTGAGCTGTGCATGGCTAACTATGTATCAATTCAACAAGCATTACTTAACTACTCCTAATTATATTATATTTCTAAGTCTTTTAAACCCTTAGCGAACGAGGGTCCGGGGGCAACGCCCCTGGCAGCCGGGTTCTAGGGGCGGTAGCCCCTAGCAGGGTCCAATGGGCAGAACCCCTGGCTGGGGTTAAGTTGCCAGGTCAGCTTGAAAAAAAATTATTTTCCTTAATAAGCCTTTACCAAAAACCCATCAAAAAAACTGAAATTCAATTATATAATCATATCAAATCTTCATTTAAAACGTTACCTATTATTATTAATTCTTTACTTATTTTGTATCTCAACCATTATATAAGTCAATATCTATTTCTTACGTACCCATACGCCGTTTATCTTTCGTGTATTTGGGAAATCATTTTTGGTCCGCATAAGTCCCCTACGTATAAGTTTTCCCAGTATAAGTCACTTCCAGCGTGTAAGTCCTTCAGCGTTAACTTATACGCTTACATACTTACACGTCATATACATACACGTTGCCATATACTTATACATTGTATACTTATGCGCTGCATAAATATACGTTGTTTACTTATACATACACGTTGCGTACATATACGTTGTATACCTATACATATACGCTGCATACATATATTTTTTTACTTATAAAGCCTAAACTTATACGGTCGTATACTTATACGCCCTTACGTGCAAACCAGCTTTCTCTTTACGTGTTTTTGGGGTTTTTCTTCGATTCTGGCACCGTCACCCGCCGTTAACCACCATGGTTGGTCGGGGTTTGATCGTTTATGGCCTAGGTAGCTTCAGGGTGCCCAGATCTGAGTTAAGGTGGCCCTTAAGCTCCTTTTTGATTGATTATACACCCGAATAAAGCTAGATCTAATTCAATCAGCGCATTCGGCATCACAGGGCTGCGGTGTCGGGTTCTACTATATGGGGTCAGCTGAGATAAATGATTTCTTACCTTCGGTTGGTCTTTAGATCGTTGAATGGAAAAGTGTAGAGAGTGTTTGGCTTAAGTGTGTGTTTTTGATGGTGTAGGCTAAGGTGTAGAATGGATGGAAATTGAAAGGATTAGGGTTTGAGGGGTATTTATACTCCCTAAGCCCATGGACTTTAGGCTCATTTTCCCTTTAAAGTCCATAATTAATTTCATGTATTAAGCCTACTATCCTTTTATCTTTAGTATAATATTATTATAATTTTTCTAACTCAAACTAATTTTTCCAACTTAAATAATATATTAAATATTATTTATGTAAATTTCAGGATGTTACATTAACATAGAAACATTAGAAATCAATAAAAACGAGTGTCTCATAATTCAATTATAAAGGTAAAATAAAATAATTTATTTTTATATATTCATTGCTACACATATTAAAGGAGAGATTCGATATAGATTTTTTATCCAAATGCAGCAACCTAATCATGCAGCCGCTTCTAGTCTTCCAAATCACTACACCTCTTCCTCCACTTTGTCCAATTTCTATTCTACAAAAAATGTGCAAACTACCCACATTGCATAACTTTATTGAGTAAAGTCTCAAATTTTGTAGCTACCATTGAACTACCATTGATTGTCTTTTGTGTGTGTGTGTGGAAAGCTAGTATGGTTTATAGAACCTAATTGTCAGAATTTAGTTACACCCAAGTTGAAGTGTTGATCACCATTAACCAAAACCACTACATGGTTTAGCCAGCGACAGTTAGGATTTTTCGACAAAAGAAAAAAGATTTTTCGAAGATGTTCTTCATGTTCATCATACAAACCGAAGAATCGTCTTTATTTTGGACGAATCGTAAGACTAAAATATGTTGTTTCAAATTTTGATTGATTTTTTATCTATTAAAAATTTTGAAACATGATATAGTTTTATCAATAAGACTAAAATATGTTGTTTCAAATTTTGATTGATTTTTTATCTATTAAAAATTTTGAAACATGATATAGTTTTATCAATAAAAGATTTCAAAATCTTGGATAATTATAATTAAAAATTTTAAATTTGGAAACAAGAGAATTCATAAAATTCGAATTCCACATTTATCATAAATTAGTTTATGGAATTTAAATATAATTGCTGGGATAAAAAAATTTATGGGTTAAAAATAGATTATGGATTAAGGATCTAAAATTAAATTTTAGTTTGTTTTTTTCTAAAATGGATTTTGCTTACCAAAATCACACGTTGCATAACTTGATTGAGTAAAGTCTCAAGTTTTGTAGCTACCATTGATTGTCTTTTCTTTTTTATTTTTGGAAAGCTTGTATGGCTTATAAAACCTAATTGTTAGGATTTAGTTACACCTAAGTTGAAGTGTTGATCACTGTTAACCAAAACCACCACATGGTTTAGCCAGCGACACTTATAATAAGTCGCATAACCATCTTCATCATATTGGTACTAACTAAAGGAAACCGAAAAAATAACGTATTTCAGGTAATCTGGTTAAAAAAAATTGGTTCATCAAGACACACTTTGCATCACAAATTATCTTTTCATCCATAGTTCCAACCGTATCTTTTTTTACCAAGTGTAAAAACTATGGAAATTCCACAGGAGTAAGATCTGCCTGAAAATACTACAACACTTATAAGGAACCAAATCGGTTTTAGTCACCTGCAAACAAACATGTGTAAAGATATATATAAGCGACCGTGTATAGAATATTGTTGGAATTATTACATGACCAACTTTAGAGTAAAAAATGTAAGATTAAATATATAATTAAATATATTTATATGTGGCCATTATAATCATTTATAATATTATAGATCAAAATATTAACTATACCTTATTATATATTAGTTTGGTAATTGTTAATGGGCCATATTACCCTTATTAGTTAATAAAGGGTTTCTCATTGGGTGTATATAAAGGGAGAGAATAAATTAACATCATACCCTATTTGCACACACATAAAAATTTTGTGTGCCTCCTCTCTCCTAAGCCGGGTTCTCTCAAGAACCCTAACACGATCCTTAACTATACATCCTAAAGGGGGTCTCGATCAATATGAAAAACATGTCGACTACAACATACTCTGTTGCTGTTACTACTCTCCATGTTGTAACAGGTTCATAGGTTTATTTTTATTCATGTTTTCTATTACTTACATGAAGAAGTGATCAACATGTGGTATCAGAGCGATGTTGATTAATCAGTTCTTTATGTTTTCCTTAAATCTGGAATTAAAATCAAAAAACATGAATTTTGATTAAAAGCCTAATTTTTTTCGGTTTTCTATTTCCATGTTTTGTTAAGATAACTGGTTATACTTGCTAATATTCATATTTAAAACTCTAATACATTCGAAATCTGTTAAAAATATGTTTAGGATTTCAATTCCAGAGAAAACTGATTACAGATTTTTCGAATATGTTCTTCATGTTCGTCATAAGAACCTGTAAGACACCGTACCCGGTAGCCCTACTTTAGCGTCAGATTTACTCAAAAACACAGTTCTTACAAATCAGAGTTAATTAACTTTTGCAGGAATGTTAATCTTTAGTCATTCGATACAATACATAAATCCTTTCTTTAAAACCATAACATAAAACATAATATTTAAAACATCATCTCTTCTATCTTCAAATGCCAGCCGTTCAATCCATGCCATGTGCCATCCTCATGCTAGATCTTTAGTTTAATCACCTACGTGCATACTAAAAGTCAGCTACGCTGAGTGAGTTCTAGTTATTCAAGCAACTTACCATACAACCACTACATGCATTCATATACGTATCCGAAGACACATAGACCACTGTCTGACCCGTTCACCTTACCACTTAACTGCCCCTAACCACTTAGCCTCTTGTTTACGGAAGCACATAGAGACTTGCTCTCCCACGTGCTCACGTTATGCCACTTAACAACGAAGGCACGTATAGGCTTACCCTACCATGCACTCACATTACGCCACTTAATAACGAAGGCACGTATAGGCTTACCCTACCACGTACGATCGTCATGCCACTAACACCCTTACTAGACCCTTGCTACTTCTATCACACCCTACCACTACTTGTCTACCACACACTTTATATCATTATATCATTTACATAATAACCAAGTTACATCACAACATTTACACACACTAATAACCACCTGGGGATCATTTCCGAATGACGGTACGCGCGATCTCCGAAGATCGTTCGCAGACCGACTAACGTTACCTTCCCTGTCTACACGTGCAATATCCGAAGATCATTCACGCACCAACAGACATCCATTCATAACATATATAAATATATCACATCAAACATTATAGCATACACTTACCACCTAAGGTAAGTGTATTCACACTTCACATCGAGTATGCACACATCCCCGAAAACATAACAAAGAAGTGGGGCTAGAAACTCACCTGAACTCGGTTACGTTCTCTGTTAATTGTTATTCCCTTCTTTAGCTGTGCGCGACTAAATGTATAACAATTACACGTATCAATTTAAGTATCACTACTCATATCGTGTTTCTAGTTTAATTATTACCATCAACGAACGGGGTCCGGGGGCAGCGCCCCTAGCAGCAGGGACTAGGGGCGTCAGCCCCTAGCAGGGTCCAAGGGGCAGAGCCCCTGGCTGGGGTCGAGCTGCCTGGTCAGCTTGGAAAAAATTTATTTCTATTAACTGTCTTAAAACATTTTCCATTAGGATTTTTAATTATTATTTTATTTTTTAACTCATTCTTCATAACGAATTAAGCTTAATTCGTTATCTGAACGTAACCTGATTCGTTATCTAATTCGTTATCTGGTTCGTTAATGATTATAACGAATTGGTCGTCTTAACGAATTGGACCTTTATGACGAACTGGGGTTAATTCGTTATCCTTTCCATAACGAACTTGGACACGCACTAAAACTAGTTTGTTATGCTTTATTAACGAATCTCTTGACGAATCGCCCTTAGTTCGTTAACTCCCCGTTAACGAATTACCTCTAATTCGTTAACCCCCCGTTAACGAATTAGGGTTAGGTCAGAAAATGTCAGAAACATTCCTTGACATTCTCTTTCCTCGTAGACACTTTGCGGCGCCGCCTTCGCCGGAAAACCGGGATTTCGCCGGAAAAACGAGATCTCAGCCGTTTCACCACCGTTTTCACCGTTTTTCGTCCCGTTCGATCCATATCTGAGCTAGGGTGACCCCTAAGCTCATATTAGGTTTAGTTTATACCCGATTGCACCCGTGTCTCGTGACTTTAACGGTTTAAAGGTGTCGGCTCGTCAATTCATGAATAAATCTAACGGGTTTGAGTTCATACAACATCATACTATCATTACATTGGGTCGGGATCAGTTTTCTATCTTGGTTCGGCTAGAGAAAAGAGAGAAACTAGAGAGAGAGCTTAATTGTGTGTTTTGGGTGGTGTATGAAATATGTGTAAATAAAAGGATTAATGGGTGATTAAGGTTTATATATGTGGGTCATGGGCTTGAGCCCATGGTCCATCTTCCTTTCTTTCTAACCCAAATTCATTACCCTATTACTTAACCCAACACAAGCCCAACTTATAATAACTCCCACTTTATTTTATTATTTTCCCACTAACCCTAGTAATCTTCCTCACCAACAATAAGTAATCTAATTTTAGAAATTTAGGGTTGTTACAAACCGTAGAATCGTCCTTATTTTATGTCAGGTCCCCAATTTCAGCTGGATCTTACTCAAATCATGCCATAACTCACACAAATAGATGTGTCGACAAGGGAGTTAATGATGGGTTGCTATATTTAGAAAGATTACTGTTTATTAAAGGCGGAATCAATAATAAACAGAGTAGTTGCAATCAATAATCAAAGATAACTAACACAAACAAGATTCACTCAAAAGATTTCCATTTATACGAAGTTCATCATACAAATGGTAATCGATTCAGGGTTTCTTGAAGGAAAGTTTATCCTAAGACAGCCGTCACACACAAAAATATTCTTTTTTAATTAATGTGTCTGTATGTCTGTTCTCTTATCCTCAGGTGTGCCCTAATTATTCCTTTTATAGGCCTGACACTTGTGGACATCTGTCATTCCTTATAGAAACCCTAAATGCTAAAACATATTCAAATTACATATTCAGAAATAATCCTAAGTGTAAAACAAGTCTTCCGGGTAGGCTTTGCATCAATCTTGTCTTTCCGAGTATGCTCTGCCATCCTTTAGGACTTGGTAATATAGAACTGTGCTCGGGATCAGTTTTCGGGTAGACTTTACTTGAAGATTATTTTACCAAGTAAAATACTCACCAGGTAGACTTCAATCTTCTTGACTTTGTCAGACTTTGCCCAACAAACCCTTACGAGCAACCTTGTTCTTCAATGGTCCCTTCAACCCTTTGTTAGAAAATACCTTATTATCAAAGTGTGCTCGGTAGCACTGTTCCTTGCTTCAGTTGAACCTTGCCCGATGATACTTAGAGATATATCATTAACACATTAAGCATACTTGTACCAACTTATTAATCAATACCTTGCCCGGTCTTCCAATTACTTGGCTTCATGAGCTTGGTTAGTCTAAAGCTTACTCGGAAGTGAACTTTACTTGGCTATGAAGAACAAACCTTCTTGATAAAGTGCACCATGCTCGGACTTGCATAAACTAGTGAACCTTGCCTGGTAATACACTGATTTGCAAACTCTGGTCGGATATTCACTAAAGAAGACTTCAAGAAGATAACCTAGCCCGATAGACAAAATATCGTACCCGGCTAAGTAAAAGCTTGCTCGGAAGTCTAAGGTGTGCCCGGATCCATACTTAGCAAATTCTGAGGAGGTTGAGAAGATTCCAATCTCCCATATGTCTCTTTAGAAAAAATCTTTGTCTCACAATCTTCCCCTTAGGTCAATTGTTTGACTCAATAATCTCCCCTAGATTGGAACACCTCAACTGTCCCAAAACACATCTATAGTTACTTACACAGGATTAAAATACACATCAGATTAAAGTCAAGGTTACATAATCAACTTACATAAACAGTTACATCTTCAAAAGCTGTCAAACGACATTACAAATCAAATCCTACTCTATGAATCTTGTCTCCTTCTTTCATTGTAGGCAGCTTGTCTTCTGTTTGTTATCACTGATGCAGCTCCCATTTTAAAGATATCAAGGGCTCGGTATTGAGTATGACCTTCTGGTATGACTAAGTCCCTTATATCCATTAGATCTTCATTATGCAAGTAATTCAAGTCTTCATCCTTCTTGATTATCCTCGATACTTTTCCATTAGAGTTTTTCAGCAAGTAATGGTCAACATTTTCTTTGTATTCAACTTCAATAATGATGCCATTTCTTTGGACAGTGTAGTTGGGGCCTGCCATTCTTCTGCCAAGGCTTAAGCATGCATTCAAGTTTGACATTGGATTCCTGTCTCTGACATTCATTTGGTAGTACAGTTCATCTTTGTCCATTTTCAATAACTTCTCTGACCTTTTCGATCTGTGAAGTTGAATCATTCTCCAACTTCTCTTTTCTTTTAAGAACCGGAATCCCTGGTCAGCTTATTTCTTCAAAAACTTTGAGAGATCATTCATTTGCCTTCCTACCATCTTGTTTCTGTCTCTATAATCATACAGGTCAAGTGTGGCCATTCTTTCTAGTTGTTCTTGATTATATTCATAAAAGTCACTTCTCACAACTATCTTTCTTAGCTTTCTGCTTTCCATAATCACTCTTAAGCATTCAGATACATAATCATAGTAGAGTTCTCTGGGAAGATCCACATATGATTGTGGTCTTGATGTTCTTTGTAGTACAGACCTACTTTATTCACCTCTTCCACCTTCACCTCTTCCACCTTGCGGATGTCTTCTTGAAATTGGAGGCCTAAATGGAATAGACTTCATGGGTTTTCTTGGCCCCAGATTGAAAGTTTTGATGTAGATTGCCTCTACCATCTCAGGTGGAAGGTTAGCCAGTTCAACTACATCTTGTCCAGCTTGTTCTTTAAGAGTGAGCAACATTTTTGCCATACCAGGTCTGTTTGACAAACCAACAAGTACAAATTTTCCATCCACAAAGCTTCTAGGGTTTTCTCCTTCCCTTAGAGATTTCTCCCAATCAGCCTTTTGAATGTAGAAAAGGTGTTTCAAATCTTCCTTTTCTAATGCATCAAAAGAGGGTCATCCATTCCCCTTTGGTTTATCATTATCCCTATTAGAATATTTATCATTTCTTCATTCTCCCAAGGAACAATTAGTTCATCTTCAGGATCAGGCTTATCTTCTTGAGGAGTTGGGGTTTCAACAACAGGTACTTCCTTTGACATTTCCTTTTCACTCTGAATCTTCTGTTTCTCCCTCAGAGTCATTATCTTTCTTTTCTTTATTGGAGGATCAACTAATGTTTCAGATTGTTTAGCTGAGCTCTCAGTTTGGACCCTCTTTAGTTTTACTTTTCTTTTCAGTTTGTTGTATTGGTCCAACACTGATTCTCTAGATAGGTTCTTAACTATTTCAGGCTTCAAACCTTTCTCTCCAGTAGGTATCCACACATCCCTCCAAACTTCTCTTTCAAAGTTTCCAACTTTTCAATCTTCTCATTCTCCTTTACACATTTCTCAATCACCTTTTCTCTTTCACTGTTGTAAAGGTCTTGGAGTTTATCATGATGAAATGGCTCAAATCATTTTCAAAGTATCCATGCCTTCTCAGATATTCTCTGTGTTTTTGAGCATTTTTATTCTTTTGTTGCATGGCTCGTTTGATCTTTTCATTTTCTTCTTCAAGCCTCTGATTCAACTCATTATCATTCATATGAGCAACACTTTCAAATTTCACACCAAGTGCCCTTAGCTTCTTAATCAAAGGATTGTTCATTTTAACATTCAACAAACTCTGCTCAATGTTTGCTCTCTGCTTATCAGTCATAACTATTTGTGGAGTCTCAACATTTGCAATCTTGGCACTCTTTCCTTGATCATCATCGGGATTAACATCATCATCCGAATCCTCAGATTCATCCTCCTCTTCAGTTAAATCATTTACAACATCAATATTGGGTTCATCAGAGGGTGGATTCTCTGTATTTGGTTTAGTTCTAATGGGCACATCAGGAACATTTGGAACACCTGGAATTCTTTGACCTGGTTGCAGTGTCTGTAGTGGAATTGCCCTGATTGGACTAGCATCATTATCATCATCATCAGGAGTCTCAATATAGCATTTATTTCTTTCATCCAATCTCCCTCTCTTTGTTTTCTGATCATCTTTTATGCCCTGATGTGACATTCATGACAAAACGAGGTATTCTATATTCATTACGTAGCAAGTAAACGATAAATCGGTTAATTCGTAGTGCTTAAACGAGTAACCGACCGATACTAATTATGACCCGTATACATACTGAGGGGTCATATACGAGTTATATGTATGTTATAGAGGCTAACATATTGATATTTAGGCCCCAGTACGTTTAAAACTCTTTAAACGAAAAAGGTTTCGTTTATCGATACGCTATAAGCTTAAACGCAATCGTTAATATCAAAACGAGCATTGTAGCATCCGTTAAGCCGAAAAAGATTTATAAAACACTTATATGACATGTTCTAAGCAATCCGTGAAAATATTTTGGAATTTTACGAGTCAGTACGTTTTTCTTATTTTACAAAAATAAGCTGAAAAACACTCGTTTTCGCGCTGGTTTTCGCACTCGAACTAGTTGTCTTGCGAAAAACCGAACCCGAACTAAATTTTGGACCGACTTTTACGTGTGGCACGAAAACCGAGGCACCATTGGGCCAAAAAGAGGCCCAATGGGCCCCTAGAAACTTCCGGCCGCAAAGAAGGGTACCCCACCCCCACTTTTGTATAACTTCTTGTGTAAGACTCCTAAACACATCATTTTCAAACCACATCAAGTACAAAGCAGCTCCAACTTCTGCTCTATCAACTCCCCTTCAAAATCCTAAGGTAAGATCAAGTTTTATGAAAATTTAACCAAGTTTGATTCATATAATTAACATATAAACATGTTTTAGTTAGTTTTAAACATGTTTAACCATCCAAAAACCCTAAAAATCAAGTAAAACCATGTTTTGATGTTAAACATGTTTACAAACCAGGAACATATACTTTTTTGGTCAAAAACGCGGATTAGAACATGAGTACAACGTTTTTACGGTTAGAAAGTTCGGTTTGAACCCAAAACCGAAACCCTAATTATCAAGGCTGTTACATGGATGATTTATGCTTGGTTTGATGTTATATGATATGTAGATATACTGAGTTTGCAACCCGAGACCCGGAGAGTCGTTTAAACTAGCAAAATTCATCGAAAACCGACAAGGTAAACCCGTAACACTCGTTTAGGGGCTGTTTAGTATTAGGTTGTGACGTGCTTGTTGTTAGCTTGTGAAAACTTGCAGGGACATTAGGGATCATATAAATGAGTCCCTGTTCAAATTTGGTAATTTTTCGATAAACGGAGAATATTTGGTGAATTTATTTCCGTTTATGAGCGTTTATTTGGGAAAAATAGCTAAACATATTGAAAAATTATGAAACTTGGTTTTGGAGTTTAATATGTGATGTTAAGATCACTGGTAAAGTTTGGGAATCATTGGAAATGTCTAAGTATGGTTTGTGCAATCATGGCTTAACCGAATTTTAACAGCCGAAAAACGCACAAAAAGACATTTTGTCAAAAGAGTTAGGTTCTGGAAATTTTGCAGGGGCTATGTAATAACATTGAGGCCATTTGTAAAAATTATCGGGTTTTTCGGAGGTCGTTTGATATAAACGGGCCATTTATTACACGATTATAACCTATTAAATGAATTTTTATAAATAAATAAATAATCATAAAATTTCTGAAAATATTTTTATAAAATTCTCCATGTCTTAATGTATTTTTAGAAAAATTTACATAATTTATATATAAGTACATATTTAGTTATGATTAATCAAAGATTTAAATTATAATTGTTTTAACGAAACCGGCAGTTTTGTGTTTAACGGACTGACTGGTATGTCAAAATGTCAAAAGTGGTCAAATATCATATTTTTGAATGATATTAATAAAAACGAACTTTTTACGAAAATTCCGGACAATTCGGGTGGATTGTGCGCGTTTTGTATAATCAAACCCGTGTGAAAACGGAAACGAACCCTGCGATCAAACCAGACACCGAAACCTTAAAATTCTTTCATAAATCAAATCATTTTATTAATCAATATATTTACTTAAGTTTATGTGATCTTACCTAATCCCGAAACATATAAACAATCAACTGAGCTAGGCTCGGGAAACGGTGAAACTGAGCCAAATCCAGTTTTAAACATTTCATAGTATACAACGTCACAATCTAAGACTATGGTCATGTTCTGAGCCTAACAGCTATACCCAGATTATCTATACAGCCCGACTTAGCTTGAACACTGTACTAGTATTAACGATACGATACCGTTTATAGGAATCAGGCTATAAACGAGGCATCTGACTTATTGATACGTAATTTCTGTGCGAACTACGATAAGGTGAGTTTCACGACCCCCACTTTCTAAACTGTTTTACGAACTTTTGGGGTGAAAAGCATGTTTACATATACTGATATACTTGAAAACGTGTGATGATGTGGATTATCTAAGTACTAACACTTGACAAGTCCCCACAAACACAAGTGATTAACTTTGTGCCGGTGACGTGTGGATAGTACTATCGGTTTGACAAACCCAACTGACAGAGCCGGAGGGGTATGCCGGAACATATGTAAACCCAGTTGCACATTGTCATTATATTTTTACATACTGCTATGTGGTGTTAGACATAGTACATACTTGGGGCAAAGTGGCTGTTAAATGCCAACGGGAGTGCATGGGCAGTGGAGGCCATGTGTTTTAGCTCGTTTCGGTTTCACTTGTGGCTTAGTATAATACATCATACACATACATATAAACATACACACTGTAAACTTTACGAACTCGTGTACCGATTTCATTAACACTCGTGAAACTTGAAACTCACCAACTAGACGTAGTTGATCCGTTTTAACATGCTTTTCAGGTAAAGCAAAAGTGGAATGATTTGCTTACATGCTTGGTGTTAGAAAGAAAGTTGAATAGCTGTGAATAGACGCTGATATAATACTGAATAAGAAGCTCGTAAACCGGTTATGTGTTTTTCACCTAGTTTGTAAACATAGTACCTACCAATGTAATATGATGTAATTTAGATGTTGAATTTCTTTATAAACAATGTTGTTGATACCAGTGTTATCTGTTACATTCCCGTATTACGCTTCCGCAACTACCTAGTCGGGGTGTGACACCTGATTAGTAGCTTTCCTTTTCCTTGAGTATTTTTTTTCAAATCTTTCCACTCTTTCATGTATTCTTGAGGCCTTAGCCAACATTTCTTCAATAGATTTTTCATTTTCCTTTTCAGGGTTCTTTTCAGGCTCCTATTGGGATTCTTTTTCAGGTTGACTCTGTGGTTGAAACATACTAACCATCATAGCCAGAGAGTTTTCTACTTCCTCATCTCTTTTAACTTAATCAAGGCCTCAATCACCTCTTGATCAGCCACTACTTCAATAACTTCTTTTGCAAACTTGGCTTGGTTGATCAAGGTTTCCTTCTCTGCCAACTCTATAGGGTCCATGGTTTGGGCCAGTATCTCTCTGTCCCTTGTTTCTCTTAAAATATTTTCTTGTTCCCTTAAAGCAGCAGCAGTAGCTTCAGCATCTTCTGTAAACAAAACATCGTTTTCTGGATAGGCCTTAACAGGCTCTTCTTCTGTGACTTTTTCTTTACCTTTATCCATCCTTTTAGGCACTACTTCCTCCTCATCATCAGATTGTCTATAGTCATCAATCTCCTTCTCAAGTGCTTCTAATTCAGGGTCATACTCTACCCTCTTGGAGCTTTCAGGTTGTTCACCTTCAGTAATGATTGGCTCCTCAATAGCAGTCATCCCTTGAATAATTTCATCAGTTTGAGTTTCTTTCAGCACATCAGTGAACATATCAGTGGTAGTCACTATTTCTTAATCATCTATCTTTTCACTCACATCCACTGTCTCAACATTCTATTCAACATCATCTTTATCTCTTTCCACATTCACTATTTCATCATTGTAATCATAATCTTGTTCTCCAACATCTGATCTATCACCTTCATACTCATCATCTTCAGCTCTCCTCTCCTCACTACTCTCCTCTCTATCATCATATGCATTCATAATTAGTTTCGCACTGTCTACAGTCTCTACACCTGTTCCAGTTACAGTTTCAACATTCACACCAGAGTCAGTTGGTATTATTTCATTCTCTCCCTGTTTTGGGGCAGCTGAGGTCTTCTCAACCTCCTGCTCCACGGATTCAATTCTCATTTTAGCTTTTACCAACTTCTCAAGCAACATAACATTCTCCATTGTCACCTCCTCATTCCTTCTCTTCAGATCAGCATTTTCTTTTAACAAGGTTAATAAGTCAGTGTCAGTGGGTGGTGTTGTGGGTGGTGATGTAGAAAATGGTTCATTTTCAGTTTGTTCTTGGGTTGTGGTGTGAGTTTGGAAAATGGATTGTGGTGGTGATTTTGTATGAGGTGGGCTTGGAATTAATGGATCAGAATGAATTTGGCTAGATGTTGGTGGTGTTTGTGCTGTTGGGGATATATGTGTTGATGTTTCAGGTTGAGATTGGCTTAGGGTTTGGGGTGGGGATTGAGTGATTTGATGTGTTGGAGTTTGTAGTGGTGATGGTATAATGGGTTTGTCAATGGGTAATGGTGAATGTGGTGGAGTTTGAATAGGTTGGTCAATGGGTAATGGTGAATGTTGTGGAGTTTGTACTGGCTCCTCAGGTTGCTCCCCATGATCAGGTACATCAACAATCATGGCTCCTCCAGCCCCTCCTTCATCTCCATCATCATTATCATCATCTTCATCCTCCAACTCATCAACCTCCTTTTCCTCCTCTGAGCTCAGCTCAGGCACATGCATCACATCCAAGTCATGGTCCAACAACCATGGCAATATCTCAAATGGAATGTTTGAGTCAAATCTATTGGCCACACCCGGATTTCTGATTCTTCTGTAAGTGTCAGGATTCTGCATTAGGTATGTAATGCCAATAGTGGGTAGATTTTGTAATTCACGGTTGAAGATTATCCGTAGGAATCTTGGGTACTGCAGAAATCTATCTACCTCATCCTTCTTCAAGTTTGATACCAATCCATCAAAAATCATCTTTGAGAAGTTGAATGGTAAATCATATATTATACCTACAGTGGCATTTGCTAGATCACGACTCATCAGAGTCCATGATCCCTTTCGTGGAGCGAACCCCTGTATCACCTGGTGAATGAGAAATCTATACAACATAAGGAACATTCCCTTTTGAAATTGTCCATCATGGACTGTTCCCTGATAACCCATCGTCTCTTCAAATATTCTCATCAGGTGTGCTGTATTGAAGTTTATTGGAGTATGGTCATCATCATTCAACCGCAAGCATCTTCTTATCATTCTTTCAGTTATGTGTATTTCTTGTCTTGCAACAGTTGCTTCGATTCTCTTTCCATTGATGTCTTCAACCAGTTCTGCATATCTCCAGAAATCTAGTGAATGATTTCTGTAGATGACAGGACATTCA
Organism: Bidens hawaiensis; assembly: GCF_021521415.1. Taxonomy (NCBI): domain Eukaryota; kingdom Viridiplantae; phylum Streptophyta; class Magnoliopsida; order Asterales; family Asteraceae; genus Bidens; species Bidens hawaiensis. The sequence continues at coordinate 591,368 of NW_027491454.1, forward strand.
GCGAAAGCAAAGCTGACATTCGATCGAGCCATCCAAGTAATCATTCTCGCCACTGGCTCGTTGTCAGGTGTGACTTGCAATAGTGCACACATGTGATGCTTCTTTTCAATGAAGTACTTGGGTCGTTCTTCTTCTGCCATATCTGAACAACACAATCAAACACATTCAAAGTGAAATTAGTCATAAAGTTCAGTACTTTAAGTAATTTCAAGGTATAAAAATTAAGAAGAAAGAGAGAAAAATCATCAAGAACCTGTTCTTCGACAAGTTTATAACCGAAACACATAAACAAAATATTAGTAATCAAATACATAATCAAAACCCATAATAGTCTAATCGTGATCGGAAAACACATTATTAATGCTTACCGAGTCGGAATTAGAGGGCTGATTCAAATTAAGGTTTGGATTAAGAATGAATGCGATAGGTTGGTTTGGGTTTCTTTGAGAGTAAGCAGTTGCAGTGGAATGAGAGAGAGGGAAATGTAATGTTGAAAATTTTGCCTAACTCCCTCTTATATACCTTTTGAAAGTGGGTTTTAAATGTTTTTTTTGTCATTTTGTGAATTATTAGCTGTCAAATAGTAACATTATCCACTTGATATTTTAAAAAAATTTTAAAACATATAACTCTTTATCATTTTGGGCTTAGTAAACCTTACTCGGAAAAGTAAACCTTTGCAAAGTCTACTCGGTATACTTCCACTTACACAAAGCTTACCCGATAAAATATTAAACCTTGCTTAATAACATTTTCTTTTAATCTTATAAGGTTTACCCGATTCCTTGTTACTCACAAAAATTTCTTGGTCAAGCTAGATATTTTAAAGTCAAGACACTATGAAGAAAGCTTACCCGAATACCAGATCTCTTGAGAACTTAATCACAAGACAATTAATCAAGTATAAAATATCAAATAAACATCCTTGCTAGGAATCAATTAAGATACCAATATAAATTTCTTAAATTTAAATTAAGAAGCTTAATCTAGCATAAACCTATCATAATAAGAGATATATTCAATCAATCATATTAAGAACATATTCAATGAAGCATACTTGGAAACATAGTGTGCCCGAACAACCTTCACAATGTTTAATGTGCCCGAACATCCTTCTTATGCAAAGTATACTCGAACAACTTTCATAGAGTATAAAGTGTGCCCGATATGATATCTTGCAGACAGTGTACTCGGAAAGTCAAATTTTGAAATTACCAAGTATATTGAGGGAACAATAGTGTACCCGGAATATAAAATGTGCCCGGAAGACAAAGTCTGCCCGAAAACACTTGTAATTTCAAAGCAATCATAATCACAAGTAATACATAGCATGCCCGAAATGAAATTAAATATAGAACACCTAAGTGTACTATAGTCTAAAATTTCAAAGAGCTTGCCCGACAATCCTATATTAGCACTAAGCTTCCTAGGATCAACATATTTACACATCAGGTATGCTTGGGAACTAAACTAAACAGGATAGTCTACCCGAGAAAATTCAAATCATCAAATCATACCCGAAAAAGACAAACTTAGATAAAACCAACTAAGTGTGCCTGGAAAGGTTATACAACATAAAACCTTACCCGAAAAACTTATTTAATAATAAACAATTAGGCTTGCCCGGAAAGTAACTAAAATAGTATCTCTACCCGAAAAGTATCAAATACTTCAAAGCATGCCCAAAAATAATAAACTTAGATAAAAGCATCTATGTGTACTCTGAAAGATTATAAAACATTAAACCTTACCCGAAAATACATATTCAATCATATTCAATTGTTTTTGTGCCCAGAAAGATTTGAGAATATCAAACCTTACCCGAACTTACATATTCAACCTATTAAAGGCAGAATGCAACACTGTTTGACTTAAACCACTTGTCAGAGACATTTCTAAGTTATGTATCATTACAGATCATAGTTTAAGAGAAAATGGTGCATTTAGAGATCAAATTTCAGTTATGTTTCAATTCAAAACAATTTCTTTTGTAAACTGAAAAGATCTCAGGAATGGAATCATATTGACTAAGTAGCTTTTCAATACTTCGTTCTCAGCATTATTATGACTACAAAGATAGGTCAATAGCAGGTCTAGACTTAACATGATTTTCATTTCTTTGGTGATATGGTTAATTTCAATTAATTTTGCAGAAAATTCAATGGATAACACATATTGTTTTCTGATGCTCGTTATCTATCCTCAAGGCTTATTTGGCTTTCTCTAGGTCACCTCAATTTAACTTTGACCCCCTGGTTTTGGTTAAAACTTTTAATGACAGAACATATTTTTGAAAATTTATAAGATATTTCTTTTCAAATCTACAAACATATGTGAGGTTGAACGTTGGACTTACATGCCAAGCAAGTCGGACTTACAGGCCTTTCATTCAGGATGTTTAAAGGACTTATATTATTGCCTCCACCCTTGTAGTTCTGGAATTAACCCTCATGTTTGTATTTTCTCAATAAAAATTTGTGAATATGTATCAACTTTTGGTTGAATAAACATTTGAAATTAAAGTAGTTCACAACTGTTCTTTGTCATTCTTTAAAAGATGTTTCATTTTGGGTAACCAAAGACCAACAGGCTTGTGTATGACTGGATAATCACTTTTCTGCATATCATTTGAAAAGATTTATCTAGGAACATGCATAGACAACAATGTAACTCCACATACATCTTAGCATTTTCTTTATGTTTATATCACCTTAGCTTTTACATATCATGAGAAAGCAACCATACATGTCAATGACTGTACTAAGAGTCCTTTTAGCCTAATAAATCCATATGATTGGCTAAGTAGTCAATGTACTATCATTTCCCAAAATATTCAGTGTAATATTCAATCACCCCAATGACTCTTAATTGGTAGGTAAATGGCTGTTCTGTAAGACCACAGGTGGTCAACAGGACCAAACATACATTGTGAATATATGTCCTTTCAAAGTCAGAGCTATTGACATAGTTTTAAGTGAAGAAATAGGAAACAAGTTATAATTGCCCCAAATGCTTTCAGTTTTCTGGTTAATGGCTATCCTTTTAATCTTTCCAGATTGCAGGACCAAACATACACAGGTGTATGTCCTTCCAACTGGGCAAATGACATAATTTTCAGCAAAGATAACTACCTGAGACTTTTCATTGAAAAAATCCTTCTTTTAAGCTTATTTAAAGCTTGAACTAAATAGTATTATCATGTCTCTACACCATTAACAACTTGATCATGTTTTGATCAAAATTTGTGATTATGCACAAAATTCATTTGAAAATTCATTTGAAACCTTTAAATTTGACATAAAGACATATTTTGACACAAACAGTTGTAACATATCCAAATCTTAATCATTCTTAACATCATCAGAACAAGCAGACATTTCTAACATTCATAGTCTATCCTATCCTAATAACATCAAGATGATCAGATAACACACATATACAAGCAATCATAATCAAGTGATTACTCATGACATTAGATAAGCATTTAATCAGTTTAATCAATCCAAACTACTTATCATAATGTCAAAACAGTTAACTGACCAACAATCATTAGCATCAATGACACATAAATAGCACAGATAATCAGTTAAGCACAAAACAATTAACAGTAAACAAGTAACACATTTATAACATATTCATTCAACATATTCATTCAAAATTCAAAGTATGTGATCTCAAGTAAGAATAGTCAATTAGCATATTGAGACACACACTAAGCACACATCCTCAATCAGACCTCATTTGAGTTGATCATACCCAGAGCTTTCAGAAGAAAGTTGAATCTGGTTCTGTCAAGTGGCTTGGTGAATAGGTCAGCCAAGTTGTCACTTGTGTCAACTCTCTGCAGTTCAATCAAACCTTTTTCATTACAGTCTCTAATGAAGTGATGTATGATTTCAATATGCTTAGTCTTTGAGTGTTGGACTGGATTCTTTACAGTAAAGTATGCAGCAGTATTATCAATGAAAATAGGGGTATTCAGAAAATTCAAACCATAATCCAGCATCTGGTTCTGAATCCATAGAACTTGTGCACAACAGACAGATGCAGCAACATATTCAGCTTCTGCAGTTGAGATTGAGATAGTTGTTTGCTTCTTGCATTGCCATGACACTAGCCTTTCTCCCAAGAATTGACATCCTCCTGAGGTTGACTTCCGCCTCATGTTGTAGCCATCATAATCACTGTCTGTGTAGGCAATTAGATCAAATGATTGATTCTTTGGATACCAAATCCCCAAATCTGGTCTTCCCTTCAAATATCTAAAAATTCTTTTGATAGCATTCATGTGGGAGACTTTTGGACTTGCTTGGAATCTTGCACAGACACATACAGCAAACATAATGTCAGGTCTTGTAGCAGTCAGGTACATCAGAGATCCAATTTTGACTCTATATTCATGTTCATCTACAGGCTCCCCCTTTCATCTGCAATAATCTTTTCTTTGGTGTCCATTGGAGTTGAAGCAATTTTGTATTCATGACAGTTGAACTTGTTTAAGATGTCTTGCATGTATTTAGTTTGGTGAATGAAGATCCCCTCATCTTTTTGCTGAACTTGCAGTCCCAGAAAGAAGTTCATTTCTCCCATAGAGCTCATGCTATATTTGGATTTCATCACCCTTTCAAACTCCAAACACATTTGTTCATTTGTTGAACCAAAGATGATATCATCAACATAGACTTGTAACAGCAGCAAGTCTGATCCCTTTCTTTTGTAGAAGAGTGTCTTGTCAATGGCTCCCCTCTAAAAACCATTTTCAATAAGATGATTTGACAGCTCATCATACCATGCTCTAGGAGTCTGATGCAATCTATAAAGGGCTTTTTTTAGCTTATACACCCTATTTGGATACATAGGATCCTCAAAACCTGGAGGTTGAGCAACATACATCTCTTCATCAATCTTTCCATTTAGAAATGCAGACTTTACATCAAGCTGGAATACTCTAATGTTCTTTGAGGCAGCACATGCAAGAAAAATCCTGATAGCTTCAAGTCTTGCCACAGGAGCAAAGACTTCCTCAAAGTCTATTCCTTCCTCTTGAAGGCATCCCAGTGCCACAAGCCTAGCTTTATTCTTAATCACCAAACCCCTCTCATCCCTTTTGTTTCTGAAAACCCATTTGGTTCCTATTGCATATCTGTCAATTGGTCTATCAACAAGATCCCACACATGTAGATCTCTGAATTGTGCTAGTTCTTCCTGCATTGCTTCTACCAAACTATTGTCTTTTAGTGCTTGAGCAATGTTCTTAGGCTCTATTTGGGATAGAAAGAAGGAATAAAGACAGATGTTAGCAATTTCTGAATGACTTCTTGTGACTCTTTCATGTAAATCTCCAATGATGTTTTCAGAAGGATGATTCTTCTCCACATAAGAAGTTTGAACAATCATATCTGTAGACACAGTTGTGTCAAGATTTGGCTCATTGAATTCTGGTTCTTCAATGATTAAATCAGTCTGTGCATCATGAAATTCTGGTGCTTCATCATTATGTTGTCCTGAAGTATATGCACCATTGTTTCCAATATTTAAGCTTTCAAACAAATGCTGAAATCTTGCAGTAGTTACATCTTCTTCAGTTGTTTGGTTGCTTGGATTCTCTTTAGTCTGAACTTGATCATTCTCTATTTCTTGACTGTCTTGATTAACCTCTGCATGATCATTTTCAGACCTGTGATTGTTTTCTTGATCAATAATATCACTAGAGGAGTTCTTTACAAAAGTATATTCCTTTTCTTTTCTAGCAACCTTTTTCCATAATTCCTCTAAGTCCAGTGGTTCTTTCCTTTTCTCTTCAATTACACTGGTCTTGTAGAATGAGTCATCAAAGTCTTCAGGGTAAATCTTGAAAGACCTTATTAACTTTTCATGATCAAACAGCCATGCTGCACCATCAACTGTGTTGAATTGATTCTCATTAAAGATGATGTCAGATGATTCTATGACACTCAGATGGTCTTTCACATATACTCTGTGTGCCATAGAGTGTGTAGAATATCCAACAAATAAACAATATAGAGATTTTGTTTGAAACTTGTTCAAATAATCCCTTGTGTTCAGAAGAAAACATTTGCATCCAAAGGGCTTAAAAAACTTGATATAAGGCTTTCTGTTGTGGAATATTTCATATGGAGTTTTGTTATGCCTTTAATTGACAAGCACCGTGTTCTGAACATAGTAGGCTGTATTTATGGCTTCAGCCCAAAAAGTAACAGGCAAGTTAGCATCTGCTAACATGGTTCTTGCAGCTTCAATTAAAGTTCTATTTCTTCTTTCTGCAACACCATTTTGTTCAGGAGTTCTAGGAGCTGAGAATTGTTGAAGTATTCCCTTTTCTGCACAAAATTTTTGCATAACTCCATTCTTGAACTCAGTACCATTGTCACTTCTCATCATTTTAACCTTCTTATTCAATTTGTTCTCAATCATTGTTACACATCCCTTAATCAACTCTGCAGTCTCATCTTTGGTACTTAGAAAATAAACCCAAGTATATCTTGAATAGTCATCAATGATCACAAGACAGTATCTTTTCTTTCCTATACTTGGCACACTCACAGGACCAAACAGATCCATGTGAAGTAATTCAAGTATTTGATCAATTGAGTTGATGAGCTTTGACTTATGAGAAGATTTGTGTTGTTTTCCTTTCTGACATTAATTACAATGATCTTCCAATTTGAATTCTCTTGCAGGTAATCCAATCACATGCTCACCATTCATAAGTCTGTTCATGTTCTTCAAGTTCACATGACACAGTTTCATATGCCACAATTTTGACTCATTTTCAGTGGCTTTGGAGACAAAACATGTACCACCTCTTGAAACAGCTTCTTTCATGTTAAGCTCATATAGGTTGCCATTTCTAGGTGCCATCACATAATCATTTCAGGTGGAATCACAAACTCAGGTTTTAAGATGAAACAGTGAGAATCATCAAAACTCACTTTGTAACCCTTATCACACATTTGTGATATGCTCAGTAGATTATACTGAAGACCTTCAACATGAAATACATTATCAAATGAGACTTTTCCATTTGTTAAAATTTCTTTCCCCACAATCTTTCCACCATTCTCATCACTTCCAAATGCTACGGGATACCACTACATTAATTTATATCATATTACATTGTTGCTAGTTTCGTTACTGTCTAGGTGTTACACACAAGTTTTACCGATAAGACATTAATATATTCATTACAAAATATAGATCAGCAAGCTTCCAACAAGTAGCACAGATCATTAAGCACATATCAATCATTCCAACTTGGGCATACCTAGAAAACATGTAAAGAAAACGGGTCAACTACGAATAGTTGGTGAGTTTCACTAATTTAAATAAACACTGACAGATCATTTTAATAATCATTTATTAGCAATGAAATTATGCGGGGAACTATGTTTCCCCAGAACATTTATAACCTCTGGGAACTAAGTTACCCCAGAACAATAATAACCTCTGGGAACTATGTTACCCCAGAACAATAATAACCTCTGGGAACTAAGTTACCCCAGAACAATAATAACCTCTGGGAACTAAGTTACCCCAGAACAATGATAACCTCTGGGAACTATGTTACCCCAGAACAATCCCACACAATGAACAATTTATATATTCTGTGCATCAAACCATATATATATAAATATACAAGTGTTTCCATACGATCAGTATGTACTTAAATACTTTAATAAAGACATGTTTTCCGCCCCGGGAAAATACTCAAAACAGTTCAGTAAAAGGGGCTCGTGAAAACTCACCTTTCTGTGAGTCGGGACGTGGTACAATGAACTGCTATAAGCCTGGATCTGTAATATGATATCTAGTCGTTACTATATAATTCCCATAAATTAAATCTGTGTTAATCGGTACATCTGGGGACATTGTTAACCCAGTACTGTACTCGATCCGGGGACAATGTTAACCCCGTGACACTTCTAAGGACTCAGATTGTAACATTACTTAGAGTCTGACGGTCAAAATTATCATTTTTATGTTTTCCTTGATTTGCGTGTCTAGCACGGTCATCCGTTTTTAGTTTCAAAAATGGGTTTGTTCACACCCGACCCAAAAATGGTGTTTGACTGTTATTTTAGTTAAAGTGATGAAATTAGAGCTCGGTTTGGTCACCCCGTTTGGCCGCTGGGCCCGTTTCCGTCATTTAGGTGCCGGAAACAGTAAAATCGGGTAAAATTACCCAAATCATCTGAATTATTTTCGGATGATTTACTTTTATTTAATTTACTTAGTATTATGAAAATGGTCCATTTTTAGGTTTTTATATACCAGTCAGCTCGCTTATGCGAGTTTTGCCGGTTTACACGTTTTAAGCTTTAAAAATTTGTCTTTATGTTCTTTTTAGCACAAGTAATTACCCGTTTAGTCTCGGGTCTTGAAATTTTGCACAAAACTTATTTTGACAGTAATAAATTTTATAAAAATTTTCCAGATTTATTTTTTTATATTTACATTTATTTATCTATTTTTAAACATTATTAAAACACTAAATATGTCAAAAATACCAAAAGACTTTAGAAAAATACCAAATTTTTCCGGGATGATCCCTGCCATCCTCATAACTCCCTGGAATTTTTCCAGAACCCAAAACTCATTTTTCAAGCTATTTT